>NW_027194466.1:619565-929347 GCF_032444005.1 Ranitomeya imitator
GCGGGCTAGGCTTAAGGCCTGGGCACAAATGCGGGCTAGGCTTAAGGCCGATGCACAAGTGCGGGCTAGGCTTAAGGCCGGGGCACAAGTGCGGGCTAGGCTTAAGGCCTGGGCACAAGTGCGGGCTAGGCTTAAGGCCTGGGCACAAGTGCGGGCTAGGCTTAAGGCCTGGCCACAAGTGCGGGCTAGGCTTAAGGCCTGGGCACAAGTGCGGGCTAGGCTTAAGGCCTGGTCACAAGTGCGGGCTAGGCTTAAGGCCTGGGCACAAGTGCGGGCTACGCTTAAGGCCGGGGGCACAAGTGCGGGCTAGGCTTAAGGCCGGGGGCACAAGTGCGGGCTAGGCATAAGGCCTGGGCACAAGTGCGGGCTAGGCTTAAGGCCGGGGGCACAAGTGCGGGCTAGGCTTAAGGCCTGGGCACAAGTGCGGGCTAGGCTTAAGGCCTGGGCACAAGTGCGGGCTAGGCTTAAGGCCTGGGCACAAGTGCGGGCTAGGCTTAAGGCCGATGCACAAGTGCGGGCTAGGCTTAAGGCCGGGGCACAAGTGCGGGCTAGGCTTAAGGCCTGGGCACAAGTGCGGGCTAGGCTTAAGGCCTGGCCACAAGTGCGGGCTAGGCTTAAGGCCTGGCCACAAGTGCGGGCTAGGCTTAAGGCCGGGGCACAAGTGCGGGCTAGGCTTAAGGCCTGGGCACAAGTGCGGGCTAGGCTTAAGGCCTGGGCACAAGTGCGGGCTAGGCTTATGGCCGGGGCACAAGTGCGGGCTAGGCTTAAGGCCGGGGCACAAGTGCGGGCTAGGCTTAAGTCCATGGCACAAGTGCGGGCTAGGCTTAAGGCCGGGGCACAAGTGCGGGCTAGGCTTAAGGCCGGGGCACAAGTGCGGGCTAGGCTTAAGGCCTGGGCACAAGAGCGGGCTAGGCTTAAGGGCTGGGCACAAGTGCGGGCTAGGCTTAAGGGCTGGGCACAAGTGCGGGCTAGGCTTAAGGCCGGGGCACAAGTGCGGGCTAGGCTTAAGGCCGGGGCACATGTGCGGGCTAGGCTTAAGGCCTGGGCACAAGTGCGGGCTAGGCTTAAGGCCTGGGCACAAGCGCGGGCTAGGATTAAGGCCTGGGCACAAGTGCGGGCTAGGCCTAAGGCCTGGGCACACGTGCGGGCTAGGCTTAAGGCCTGGGCACACGTGCGGGCTAGGCTTAAGGCCTGGGCACAAGTGCGGGCTAGGCTTAAGGCCTGGGCACAAGTGCGGGCTTGGCTTAATGCCTGGGCACAAGTGCGGGCTAGGCCTAAGGCCTGGGCACACGTGCGGGCTAGGCTTAAGGCCGGGGCACAAGTGCGGGCTAGGCTTAAGGCCGGGGCACAAGTGCGGGCTAGGCTTAAGGCCGGGGCACAAGTGCGGGCTAGGCTTATGGCATACAGCTAACTCTTTGCACTCTTTGCATAAAGGGTTAGGCACCCATAGGGGTGAAGAGCTAGCTTTCACCCCTCTACTCTGTACTTGGACATTTAGGACTAGATCCTTTGTTGTACAGTGCGGAGCCTCTCCATAACCCCATGCTCCAAGCGACCAGGCACTTCTTGTCTGTCCTCCGTAAATGGGTAATGCCTTCTTCCCCAATTACAGTCGTGCATGCGCATTCAGACGGGACAAGAGCGAAGAGCGTAAAGCTGGCCCTATGTGCTTAACCAACATGAAGCTGAAGACAAAAACAAACAAGCATTCAAGGGGTTCAAAAGTGCGGGCTAGGCTTAAGGCCTGGGCGCAAGTGCGGGCTAGGCTTAAGGCCGGGGCGCAAGTGGGGGCTAGGCTTAAGGCCGGGGCGCAAGTGGGGGCTAGGCTTATGGCCGGGGCGCAAGTGCGGGCTAGGCTTAAGGCCGGGGCACAAGTGCGGGCTAGGCTTAAGGCCGGGGCACAAGTGCGGGCTAGGCTTAAGGCCTGGGCACAAGTGCGGGCTAGGCTTAAGGCCTGGGCACAAGTGCGGGCTAGGCTTAAGGCCTGGGCACAAGTGCGGGCTAGGCTTAAGGCCTGGCCACAAGTGCGGGCTAGGCTTAAGGCCTGGGCACAAGTGCGGGCTAGGCTTAAGGCCTGGGCACAAGTGCGGGCTAGGCTTAAGGCCTGGGCACAAGTGCGGGCTAGGCTTATGGCCGGGGCACAAGTGCGGGCTAGGCTTAAGGCCTGGCCACAAGTGCGGGCTAGGCTTAAGGCCGGGGCACAAGTGCGGGCTAGGCTTAAGGCCTGGGCACAAGTGCGGGCTAGGCTTAAGGCCTGGGCACAAGTGCGGGCTAGGCTTATGGCCTGGGCACAAGTGCGGGCTAGGCTTAAGGCCGGGGCACAAGTGCGGGCTAGGCTTAAGTCCATGGCACAAGTGCGGGCTAGGCTTAAGGCCGGGGCACAAGTGCGGGCTAGGCTTAAGGCCTGGGCACAAGTGCGGGCTAGGCTTAAGGCCGGGGCACAAGTGCGGGCTAGGCTTAAGGCCTGGGCACAAGTGCGGGCTAGGCTTAAGGCCGGGGCACAAGTGCGGGCTGGGCTTAAGGCCTGGGCACAAGTGCGGGCTAGGCTTAAGGCCGGGGCACAAGTGCGGGCTAGGCTTAAGGCCTGGGCACAAGTGCGGGCTAGGCTTAAGGCCGGGGCACTAGTGCGGGCTAGGCTTAAGGCCTGGGCACAAGTGCGGGCTAGGCTTAAGGCCGGGGCACAAGTGCGGGCTTGGCTTAAGGCCGGGGCACAAGTGCGGGCTAGGCTTAAGGCCGGGGCACAAGTGCGGGCTAGGCTTAAGGCCGGGGCACAAGTGCGGGCTAGGCTTAAGGCCGGGGCACAAGTGCGGGCTAGGCTTAAGGCCGGGGCACAAGTGCGGGCAACGCTTAAGGCCGGGGCACAAGTGCGGGCTAGGTTTAAGGCCGGGGCACAAGTGCGGGCTAGGCTTAAGGCCGGGGCACAAGTGCGGGCTAGGCTTAAGGCCGGGGGCACAAGTGCGGGCTAGGCTTAAGGCCTGGGCACAAGTGCGGGCTAGGCTTAAGGCCAGGGGCACAAGTGCGGGCTAGGCTTAAGGCCTGGGCACAAGTGCGGGCTAGGCTTAAGGCCGATGCACAAGTGCGGGCTAGGCTTAAGGCCGGGGCACAAGTGCGGGCTAGGCTTAAGGCCTGGGCACAAGTGCGGGCTAGGCTTAAGGCCTGGGCACAAGTGCGGGCTAGGCTTAAGGCCTGGCCACAAGTGCGGGCTAGGCTTAAGGCCTGGGCACAAGTGCGGGCTAGGCTTAAGGCCTGGGCACAAGTGCGGGCTAGGCTTAAGGCCTGGGCACAAGTGCGGGCTAGGCTTATGGCCGGGGCACAAGTGCGGGCTAGGCTTAAGGCCTGGCCACAAGTGCGGGCTAGGCTTAAGGCCTGGGCACAAGTGCGGGCTAGGCTTAAGGCCGGGGCACAAGTGCGGGCTAGGCTTAAGGCCTGGGCACAAGTGCGGGCTAGGCTTATGGCATGGGCACAAGTGCGGGCTAGGCTTAAGGCCGGGGCACAAGTGCGGGCTAGGCTTAAGTCCATGGCACAAGTGCGGGCTAGGCTTAAGGCCGGGGCACAAGTGCGGGCTAGACTTAAGGCCGGGGCACAAGTGCGGGCTAGGCTTAAGGCCGGGGCACAAGTGCGGGCTAGGCTTAAGGCCGGGGCACAAGTGCGGGCTAGGCTTAAGGCCGGGGCACAAGTGCGGGCTAGGCTTAAGGCCTGGGCACAAGTGCGGGCTAGGCTTAAGGCCGGGGCACAAGTGCGGGCTAGGCTTAAGGCCGGGGCACAAGTGCGGGCTAGGCTTAAGGCCGGGGCACAAGTGCGGGCTAGGCTTAAGGCCGGGGCACAAGTGCGGGCTAGGCTTAAGGCCGGGGCACAAGTGCGGGCTAGGCTTAAGGCCGGGGCACAAGTGCGGGCTAGGCTTAAGGCCGGGGCACAAGTGCGGGCTAGGCTTAAGGCCGGGGCACAAGTGCGGGCTAGGCTTAAGGCCGGGGCACAAGTGCGGGCTAGGCTTAAGGCCGGGGCACAAGTGCGGGCTAGGCTTAAGGCCGGGGCACAAGTGCGGGCTAGGCTTAAGGCCGGGGCACAAGTGCGGGCTAGGCTTAAGGCCGGGGCACAAGTGCGGGCTAGGCTTAAGGCCGGGGCACAAGTGCGGGCTAGGCTTAAGGCCGGGGCACAAGTGCGGGCTAGGCTTAAGGCCGGGGCACAAGTGCGGGCTAGGCTTAAGGCCGGGGCACAAGTGCGGGCTAGGCTTAAGGCCGGGGCACAAGTGCGGGCTAGGCTTAAGGCCGGGGCACAAGTGCGGGCTAGGCTTAAGGCCGGGGCACAAGTGCGGGCTAGGCTTAAGGCCGGGGCACAAGTGCGGGCTAGGCTTAAGGCCGGGGCACAAGTGCAGTGCTGGCTAGGATCAAGGCAGGGGGCACAAGTGCTGGCTAGGCTTAAGGCATGGGCACAAGTGCCAGCTAGGCTTAAGGCCTGGGCACAAGTGCAAGCTAGGCTTAAGGCCTGGGCACAAGTGCAGGCTAGGCTTAAGGCCTGGGCACAAGTGCAGTGCTGGCTAGGATCAAGGCAAGGGGGCACAAGTGCTGGCTAGGCTTAAGGCATGGGCACAAGTGCTGGCTAGGCTTAAGGCATACAGCTAACTCTTTGCACTCTTTGCATAAAGGGTTAGGCACCCATAGGGGTGAAGAGCTAGCTTTCACCCCTCTACTCTGTACTTGGACATTTAGGACTAGATCCTTTGTTGTACAGTGCGGAGCCTCTCCATAACCCCATGCTCCAAGCGACCAGGCACTTCTTGTCTGTCCTCCGTAAATGGGTAATGCCTTCTTCCCCAATTACAGTCGTGCATGTGCATTCAGACGGGACAAGAGCGAAGAGCATAAAGCTGGCCCTATGTGCATAACCAACATGAAGCTGAAGACAAAAACAAACAAACAAGCATACAAGGGGCTCAAAAGTGCGGGCTGGGCTTAAGGCCTGGGCACAAGTGCGGGCTGGGCTTAAGGCCTGGGCACAAGTGCGGGCTGGGCTTAAGGCCTGGGCACAAGTGCGGGCTGGGCTTAAGGCCTGGGCACAAGTGCGGGCTGGGCTTAAGGCCTGGGCACAAGTGCGGGCTAGGCTTAAGGCCTGGGCAAAAGTGCGGGCTAGGCTTAAGGCCTGGGCACAAGTGCGGGCTAGGCTTAAGGCTTGGGCACAAGTGCGGGCTAGGCTTAAGGCCTGAGCACAAGTGCGGGCTTGGCTTAAGTCCGTGGCACAAGTGCGGGCTAGGCTTAAGGCCGGGGGCACAAGTGCGGGCTAGGCTTAAGGCCGGGGCACAAGTGCGGGCTAGGCTTAAGGCCGGGGCACAAGTGCGAGCTAGGCTTAAGGCCGGGGCACAAGTGCGGGCTGGGCTTAAGGCCTGGGCACAAGTGCGGGCTAGGCTTAAGGCCGGTGCACAAGTGCGGGCTAGGCTTAAGGCCTGGGCACAAGTGCGGGCTAGGCTTAAGGCCGGGGCACTAGTGCGGGCTAGGCTTAAGGCCTGGGCACAAGTGCGGGCTAGGCTTAAGGCCTGGGCACAAGTGCGGGCTAGGCTTAAGGCCTGGTCACAAGTGCGGGCTAGGCTTAAGGCCTGGGCACAAGTGCGGGCTACGCTTAAGGCCGGGGGCACAAGTGCGGGCTAGGCTTAAGGCCGGGGGCACAAGTGCGGGCTAGGCATAAGGCCTGGGCACAAGTGCGGGCTAGGCTTAAGGCCGGGGGCACAAGTGCGGGCTAGGCTTAAGGCCTGGGCACAAGTGCGGGCTAGGCTTAAGGCCTGGGCACAAGTGCGGGCTAGGCTTAAGGCCTGGGCACAAGTGCGGGCTAGGCTTAAGGCCTGGGCACAAGTGCGGGCTAGGCTTAAGGCCGATGCACAAGTGCGGGCTAGGCTTAAGGCCGGGGCACAAGTGCGGGCTAGGCTTAAGGCCTGGGCACAAGTGCGGGCTAGGCTTAAGGCCTGGCCACAAGTGCGGGCTAGGCTTAAGGCCTGGCCACAAGTGCGGGCTAGGCTTAAGGCCGGGGCACAAGTGCGGGCTAGGCTTAAGGCCGGGGCACAAGTGCGGGCTAGGCTTAAGGCCTGGGCACAAGTGCGGGCTAGGCTTAAGGCCTGGGCACAAGTGCGGGCTAGGCTTATGGCCGGGGCACAAGTGCGGGCTAGGCTTAAGGCCGGGGCACAAGTGCGGGCTAGGCTTAAGTCCATGGCACAAGTGCGGGCTAGGCTTAAGGCCGGGGCACAAGTGCGGGCTAGGCTTAAGTCCATGGCACAAGTGCGGGCTAGGCTTAAGGCCGGGGCACAAGTGCGGGCTAGGCTTAAGGCCGGGGCACAAGTGCGGGCTAGGCTTAAGGCCTGGGCACAAGTGCGGGCTAGGCTTAAGGCCGGGGCACAAGTGCGGGCTGGGCTTAAGGCCTGGGCACAAGTGCGGGCTAGGCTTAAGGCCGGGGCACAAGTGCGGGCTAGGCTTAAGGCCTGGGCACAAGTGCGGGCTAGGCTTAAGGCCGGGGCACTAGTGCGGGCTAGGCTTAAGGCCTGGGCACAAGTGCGGGCTAGGCTTAAGGCCTGGGCATAAGTGCGGGCTAGGCTTAAGGCCGGGGGCACAAGTGCGGGCTACGCTTAAGGCCGGGGGCACAAGTGCGGGCTAGGCTTAAGGCCGGGGGCACAAGTGCGGGCTAGGCATAAGGCCTGGGCACAAGTGCGGGCTAGGCTTAAGGCCGGGGGCACAAGTGCGGGCTAGGCTTAAGGCCTGGGCACAAGTGCGGGCTAGGCTTAAGGCCTGGGCACAAGTGCGGGCTAGGCTTAAGGCCTGGGCACAAGTGCGGGCTAGGCTTAAGGCCTGGGCACAAGTGCGGGCTAGGCTTAAGGCCGATGCACAAGTGCGGGCTAGGCTTAAGGCCGGGGCACAAGTGCGGGCTAGGCTTAAGGCCTGGGCACAGGTGCGGGCTAGGCTTAAGGCCTGGGCACAAGTGCGGGCTAGGCTTAAGGCCGGGGCACAAGTGCGGGCTAGGCTTAAGGCCGGGGCACAAGTGCGGGCTAGGCTTAAGGCCGGGGCACAAGTGCGGGCTAGGCTTAAGGCCTGGGCACAAGTGCGGGCTAGGCTTAAGGCCTGGGCACAAGTGCGGGCTAGGCTTAAGGCCTGAGCACAAGTGCGGGCTAGGCTTAAGGCCGAGGCACAAGTGCGGGCTAGGCTTAAGGCCGGGGCACAAGTGCGGGCTAGGCTTAAGTCCGTGGCACAAGTGCGGGCTAGGCTTAAGGCCGGGGCACAAGTGCGGGCTAGGCTTAAGGCCGGGGCACAAGTGCGGGCTAGGCTTAAGGCCGGGGCACAAGTGCGGGCTAGGCTTAAGGCCGGGGCACAAGTGCGGGCTAGGCTTAAGGCCGGGGCACAAGTGTGGGCTAGGCTTAAGGCCGGGGCACAAGTGCGGGTTGGGCTTAAGGCCGGGGCACAAGTGCGGGCTGGGCTTAAGGCCTGGGCACAAGTGCGGGCTGGGCTTAAGGCCTGGGCACAAGTGCGGGCTGGGCTTAAGGCCTGGGCACAAGTGCGGGCTGGGCTTAAGGCCGGGGCACAAGTGCGGGCTAGGCTAAAGGCCTGGGCACAAGTGCGGGCTAGGCTTAAGGCCGGGGCACTAGTGCGGGCTAGGCTTAAGGCCGGGGCACTAGTGCGGGCTAGGCTTAAGGCCGGGGCACTAGTGCGGGCTAGGCTTAAGGCCGGGGCACTAGTGCGGGCTAGGCTTAAGGCCGGGGCACTAGTGCGGGCTAGGCTTAAGGCCGGGGCACAAGTGCGGGCTAGGCTTAATGCCGGGGCACAAGTGCGGGCTAGGCTTAATGCCGGGGCACAAGTGCGGGCTAGGCTTAAGGCCGGGGCACAAGTGCTGGCTAGGCTTAAGGCCGGAGCACAAGTGCTGGCTAGGCTTAATGCCGGGACACAAGTGCTGGCTAGGCTTAAGCCCGGGGCACAAGTGCTGGCTAAGCTTAAGGCCGGGGCACAAGTGCTGGCTAGGCTTAAGGCCGGGGCACAAGTGCTGGCTAGGCTTAAGCCCGGGGCACAAGTGCTGGCTAGGCTTAAGGCCGGGGCACAAGTGCTGGCTAGGCTTAAGGCCGGGGCACAAGTGCTGGCTAGGCTTAAGGCAGGGGCACAAGTGCTGGCTAGGCTTAAGGCTAACTCTTTGCATTTTTTGCATAAAGGGTTAGGCACCCATAGGGGTGAAGAGCTAGCTTTCACCCCTCAACTCTGTACTTGGACATTTATGACTAGATCCTTTGTTGTACAGTGCGGAGCCACTCCATAACCCCTTGCTCCAAGCGACCAGGCACTTCTTGTCTGTCCTCCATAAATGGGTAATGCCTTCTTCCCCAATTACAGTCGTGCATGCGCATTCAGACGGGACAAAAGAGAAGAGCATAAAGCCTGCCCTGTGTGCATAGCCGACATGAAAACAAAGACATAAACAAAAATACAAGAAGGGCACAAGTGCTGGCTAGGCTTAAGGCCGGGGCACAAGTGCTGGCTAGGCTTAAGGCCGGGGCACAAGTGCTGGCTAGGCTTAAGGCCGGGGCACAAGTGCTGGCTAGGCTTAAGGCCGGGGCACAAGTGCTGGCTAGGCTTAAGGCCGGGGCACAAGTGCTGGCTAGGCTTAAGGCCGGGGCACAAGTGCTGGCTAGGCTTAAGGCCGGGGCACAAGTGCTGGCTAGGCTTAAGGCCGGGGCACAAGTGCTGGCTAGGCTTAAGGCCGGGGCACAAGTGCTGGCTAGGCTTAAGGCCGGGGCACAAGTGCTGGCTAGGCTTAAGGCCGGGGCACAAGTGCGGGCTAGGCTTAAGGCCTGGGCACAAGTGCAGTGCTGGCTAGGATCAAGGCAAGGGGGCACAAGTGCTGGCTAGGCTTAAGGCATGGGCACAAGTGCTGGCTAGGCTTAAGGCATACAGCTAACTGTTTGCACTCTTTGCATAAACGGTTAGGCACCCATAGGGGTGAAGAGCTAGCTTTCACCCCTCTACTCTGTACTTGGACATTTAGGACTAGATCCTTTGTTGTACAGTGCGGAGCCTCTCCATAACCCCATGCTCCAAGCGACCAGGCACTTCTTGTCTGTCCTCCGTAAATGGGTAATGCCTTCTTCTTCAATTACAGTCGTGCATGCGCATTCAGACGGGACAAGAGCGAAGAGCGTAAAGCTGGCCCTATGTGCATAACCAACATGAAGCTGAAGACAAAAACAAACAAACAAGCATACAAGGGGCTCAAAAGTGCGGGCTAGGCTTAAGGCTTGGGCACAAGTGCGGGCTAGGCTTAAGGCTTGGGCACAAGTGCGGGCTGGGCTTAAGGCCTGGGCACAAGTGCGGGCTGGGCTTAAGGCCTGGGCACAAGTGCGGGCTAGGCTAAAGGCCTGGGCACAAGTGCGGGCTAGGCTTAAGGCCGGGGCACAAGTGCGGGCTAGGCTTAAGGCCGGGGCACAAGTGCGGGCTAGGCTTAAGGCCGGGGCACAAGTGCGGGCTAGGCTTAAGGCCGGGGCACAAGTGCGGGCTAGGCTTAAGGCCGGGGCACAAGTGCGGGCTAGGCTTAAGGCCGGGGCACAAGTGCGGGCTAGGCTTAAGGCCGGGGCACAAGTGCGTGCTAGGCTTAAGGCCGGGGCACAAGTGCGGGCTAGGCTTAAGGCCGGGGCACAAGTGCGGGCTAGGCTTAAGGCCTGGGCACAAGTGCGGGCTAGGCTTAAGGCCTGGGCACAAGTGCGGGCTAGGCTTAAGGCTTGGGCACAAGTGCGGGCTAGGCTTAAGGCCTGAGCACAAGTGCGGGCTTGGCTTAAGTCCGTGGCACAAGTGCGGGCTAGGCTTAAGGCCGGGGGCACAAGTGCGGGCTAGGCTTAAGGCCGGGGCACAAGTGCGGGCTAGGTTTAAGGCCGGGGCACAAGTGCGGGCTAGGTTTAAGGCCGGGGCACAAGTGCGGGCTAGGCTTAAGGCCTGGGCACAAGTGCGGGCTAGGCTTAAGGCCTGGCCACAAGTGCGGGCTAGGCTTAAGGCCTGGGCACAAGTGCGGGCTAGGCTTAAGGCCTGGCCACAAGTGCGGGCTAGGCTTAAGGCCTGGGCACAAGTGCGGGCTAGGCTTAAGGCCTGGGCACAAGTGCGGGCTAGGCTTAAGGCCTGGGCACAAGTGCGGGCTAGGCTTATGGCCGGGGCACAAGTGCGGGCTAGGCTTATGGCCGGGGCACAAGTGCGGGCTAGGCTTAAGGCCTGGCCACAAGTGCGGGCTAGGCTTAAGGCCTGGGCACAAGTGCGGGCTAGGCTTAAGGCCGGGGCACAAGTGCGGGCTAGGCTTAAGGCCTGGGCACAAGTGCGGGCTAGGCTTAAGGCCGGGGCACAAGTGCGGGCTAGGCTTAAGGCCGGGGCACAAGTGCGGGCTAGGCTTAAGTCCATGGCACAAGTGCGGGCTAGGCTTAAGGCCGGGGCACAAGTGCGGGCTAGGCTTAAGGCCGGGGCACAAGTGCGGGCTAGGCTTAAGGCCGGGGCACAAGTGCGGGCTAGGCTTAAGGCCGGGGCACAAGTGCGGGCTAGGCTTAAGGCCGGGGCACAAGTGCGGGCTAGGCTTAAGGCCTGGGCACAAGTGCGGGCTAGGCTTAAGGCCGGGGCACAAGTGCGGGCTAGGCTTAAGGCCGGGGCACAAGTGCGGGCTAGGCTTAAGGCCGGGGCACAAGTGCGGGCTAGGCTTAAGGCCGGGGCACAAGTGCGGGCTAGGCTTAAGGCCGGGGCACAAGTGCGGGCTAGGCTTAAGGCCGGGGCACAAGTGCGGGCTAGGCTTAAGGCCGGGGCACAAGTGCGGGCTAGGCTTAAGGCCGGGGCACAAGTGCGGGCTAGGCTTAAGGCCGGGGCACAAGTGCGGGCTAGGCTTAAGGCCGGGGCACAAGTGCGGGCTAGGCTTAAGGCCGGGGCACAAGTGCGGTCTAGGCTTAAGGCCGGGGCACAAGTGCGGGCTAGGCTTAAGGCCGGGGCACAAGTGCGGGCTAGGCTTAAGGCCGGGGCACAAGTGCGGGCTAGGCTTAAGGCCGGGGCACAAGTGCGGGCTAGGCTTAAGGCCGGGGCACAAGTGCGGGCTAGGCTTAAGGCCGGGGCACAAGTGCGGGCTAGGCTTAAGGCCGGGGCACAAGTGCGGGCTAGGCTTAAGGCCGGGGCACAAGTGCGGGCTAGGCTTAAGGCCGGGGCACAAGTGCAGTGCTGGCTAGGATCAAGGCAGGGGGCACAAGTGCTGGCTAGGCTTAAGGCATGGGCACAAGTGCCAGCTAGGCTTAAGGCCTGGGCACAAGTGCAAGCTAGGCTTAAGGCCTGGGCACAAGTGCAGGCTAGGCTTAAGGCCTGGGCACAAGTGCAGTGCTGGCTAGGATCAAGGCAAGGGGGCACAAGTGCTGGCTAGGCTTAAGGCATGGACACAAGTGCTGGCTAGGCTTAAGGCATACAGCTAACTCTTTGCACTCTTTGCATAAAGGGTTAGGCACCCATAGGGGTGAAGAGCTAGCTTTCACCCCTCTACTCTGTACTTGGACATTTAGGACTAGATCCTTTGTTGTACAGTGCGGAGCCTCTCCATAACCCCATGCTCCAAGCGACCAGGCACTTCTTGTCTGTCCTCCGTAAATGGGTAATGCCTTCTTCCCCAATTACAGTCGTGCATGTGCATTCAGATGGGACAAGAGCGAAGAGCATAAAGCTGGCCCTATGTGCATAACCAACATGAAGCTGAAGACAAAAACAAACAAACAAGCATACAAGGGGCTCAAAAGTGCGGGCTGGGCTTAAGGCCTGGGCACAAGTGCGGGCTGGGCTTAAGGCCTGGGCACAAGTGCGGGCTGGGCTTAAGGCCTGGGCACAAGTGCGGGCTGGGCTTAAGGCCTGGGCACAAGTGCGGGCTGGGCTTAAGGCCTGGGCACAAGTGCGGGCTAGGCTTAAGGCCTGGGCAAAAGTGCGGGCTAGGCTTAAGGCCTGGGCACAAGTGCGGGCTAGGCTTAAGGCTTGGGCACAAGTGCGGGCTAGGCTTAAGGCCTGAGCACAAGTGCGGGCTTGGCTTAAGTCCGTGGCACAAGTGCGGGCTAGGCTTAAGGCCGGGGGCACAAGTGCGGGCTAGGCTTAAGGCCGGGGCACAAGTGCGGGCTAGGCTTAAGGCCGGGGCACAAGTGCGAGCTAGGCTTAAGGCCGGGGCACAAGTGCGGGCTGGGCTTAAGGCCTGGGCACAAGTGCGGGCTAGGCTTAAGGCCGGGGCACAAGTGCGGGCTAGGCTTAAGGCCTGGGCACAAGTGCGGGCTAGGCTTAAGGCCGGGGCACTAGTGCGGGCTAGGCTTAAGGCCTGGGCACAAGTGCGGGCTAGGCTTAAGGCCTGGGCACAAGTGCGGGCTAGGCTTAAGGCCTGGTCACAAGTGCGGGCTAGGCTTAAGGCCTGGGCACAAGTGCGGGCTACGCTTAAGGCCGGGGGCACAAGTGCGGGCTAGGCTTAAGGCCGGGGGCACAAGTGCGGGCTAGGCATAAGGCCTGGGCACAAGTGCGGGCTAGGCTTAAGGCCGGGGGCACAAGTGCGGGCTAGGCTTAAGGCCTGGGCACAAGTGCGGGCTAGGCTTAAGGCCTGGGCACAAGTGCGGGCTAGGCTTAAGGCCTGGGCACAAGTGCGGGCTAGGCTTAAGGCCTGGGCACAAGTGCGGGCTAGGCTTAAGGCCGATGCACAAGTGCGGGCTAGGCTTAAGGCCGGGGCACAAGTGTGGGCTAGGCTTAAGGCCTGGGCACAAGTGCGGGCTAGGCTTAAGGCCTGGGCACAAGTGCGGGCTAGGCTTAAGGCCGGGGCACAAGTGCGGGCTAGGCTTAAGGCCTGGGCACAAGTGCGGGCTAGGCTTAAGGCCTGGGCACAAGTGCGGGCTAGGCTTATGGCCGGGGCACAAGTGCGGGCTAGGCTTATGGCCGGGGCACAAGTGCGGGCTAGGCTTAAGGCCGGGGCACAAGTGCGGGCTAGGCTTAAGTCCATGGCACAAGTGCGGGCTAGGCTTAAGGCCGGGGCACAAGTGCGGGCTAGGCTTAAGTCCATGGCACAAGTGCGGGCTAGGCTTAAGGCCGGGGCACAAGTGCGGGCTAGGCTTAAGGCCGGGGCACAAGTGCGGGCTAGGCTTAAGGCCTGGGCACAAGTGCGGGCTAGGCTGAAGGCCGGGGCACAAGTGCGGGCTGGGCTTAAGGCCTGGGCACAAGTGCGGGCTAGGCTTAAGGCCGGGGCACAAGTGCGGGCTAGGCTTAAGGCCTGGGCACAAGTGCGGGCTAGGCTTAAGGCCGGGGCACTAGTGCGGGCTAGGCTTAAGGCCTGGGCACAAGTGCGGGCTAGGCTTAAGGCCTGGGCACAAGTGCGGGCTAGGCTTAAGGCCGGGGGCACAAGTGCGGGCTACGCTTAAGGCCGGGGGCACAAGTGCGGGCTAGGCTTAAGGCCGGGGGCACAAGTGCGGGCTAGGCATAAGGCCTGGGCACAAGTGCGGGCTAGGCTTAAGGCCGGGGGCACAAGTGCGGGCTAGGCTTAAGGCCTGGGCACAAGTGCGGGCTAGGCTTAAGGCCTGGGCACAAGTGCGGGCTAGGCTTAAGGCCTGGGCACAAATGCGGGCTAGGCTTAAGGCCGATGCACAAGTGCGGGCTAGGCTTAAGGCCGGGGCACAAGTGCGGGCTAGGCTTAAGGCCTGGGCACAAGTGCGGGCTAGGCTTAAGGCCTGGGCACAAGTGCGGGCTAGGCTTAAGGCCTGGCCACAAGTGCGGGCTAGGCTTAAGGCCTGGGCACAAGTGCGGGCTAGGCTTAAGGCCTGGTCACAAGTGCGGGCTAGGCTTAAGGCCTGGGCACAAGTGCGGGCTACGCTTAAGGCCGGGGGCACAAGTGCGGGCTAGGCTTAAGGCCGGGGGCACAAGTGCGGGCTAGGCATAAGGCCTGGGCACAAGTGCGGGCTAGGCTTAAGGCCGGGGGCACAAGTGCGGGCTAGGCTTAAGGCCTGGGCACAAGTGCGGGCTAGGCTTAAGGCCTGGGCACAAGTGCGGGCTAGGCTTAAGGCCTGGGCACAAGTGCGGGCTAGGCTTAAGGCCGATGCACAAGTGCGGGCTAGGCTTAAGGCCGGGGCACAAGTGCGGGCTAGGCTTAAGGCCTGGGCACAAGTGCGGGCTAGGCTTAAGGCCTGGCCACAAGTGCGGGCTAGGCTTAAGGCCTGGCCACAAGTGCGGGCTAGGCTTAAGGCCGGGGCACAAGTGCGGGCTAGGCTTAAGGCCTGGGCACAAGTGCGGGCTAGGCTTAAGGCCTGGGCACAAGTGCGGGCTAGGCTTATGGCCGGGGCACAAGTGCGGGCTAGGCTTAAGGCCGGGGCACAAGTGCGGGCTAGGCTTAAGTCCATGGCACAAGTGCGGGCTAGGCTTAAGGCCGGGGCACAAGTGCGGGCTAGGCTTAAGTCCATGGCACAAGTGCGGGCTAGGCTTAAGGCCGGGGCACAAGTGCGGGCTAGGCTTAAGGCCGGGGCACAAGTGCGGGCTAGGCTTAAGGCCTGGGCACAAGTGCGGGCTAGGCTTAAGGCCGGGGCACAAGTGCGGGCTGGGCTTAAGGCCTGGGCACAAGTGCGGGCTAGGCTTAAGGCCGGGGCACAAGTGCGGGCTAGGCTTAAGGCCTGGGCACAAGTGCGGGCTAGGCTTAAGGCCTGGGCACAAGTGCGGGCTAGGCTTAAGGCCTGGCCACAAGTGCGGGCTAGGCTTAAGGCCTGGGCACAAGTGCGGGCTAGGCTTAAGGCCTGGGCACAAGTGCGGGCTAGGCTTAAGGCCTGGGCACAAGTGCGGGCTAGGCTTATGGCCGGGGCACAAGTGCGGGCTAGGCTTAAGGCCTGGCCACAAGTGCGGGCTAGGCTTAAGGCCTGGGCACAAGTGCGGGCTAGGCTTAAGGCCGGGGCACAAGTGCGGGCTAGGCTTAAGGCCTGGGCACAAGTGCGGGCTAGGCTTAAGGCCTGGGCACAAGTGCGGGCTAGGCTTATGGCATGGGCACAAGTGCGGGCTAGGCTTAAGGCCGGGGCACAAGTGCGGGCTAGGCTTAAGTCCATGGCACAAGTGCGGGCTAGGCTTAAGGCCGGGGCACAAGTGCGGGCTAGACTTAAGGCCGGGGCACAAGTGCGGGCTAGGCTTAAGGCCGGGGCACAAGTGCGGGCTAGGCTTAAGGCCGGGGCACAAGTGCGGGCTAGGCTTAAGGCCGGGGCACAAGTGCGGGCTAGGCTTAAGGCCTGGGCACAAGTGCGGGCTAGGCTTAAGGCCGGGGCACAAGTGCGGGCTAGGCTTAAGGCCGGGGCACAAGTGCGGGCTAGGCTTAAGGCCGGGGCACAAGTGCGGGCTAGGCTTAAGGCCGGGGCACAAGTGCGGGCTAGGCTTAAGGCCGGGGCACAAGTGCGGGCTAGGCTTAAGGCCGGGGCACAAGTGCGGGCTAGGCTTAAGGCCGGGGCACAAGTGCGGGCTAGGCTTAAGGCCGGGGCACAAGTGCGGGCTAGGCTTAAGGCCGGGGCACAAGTGCGGGCTAGGCTTAAGGCCGGGGCACAAGTGCGGGCTAGGCTTAAGGCCGGGGCACAAGTGCGGGCTAGGCTTAAGGCCGGGGCACAAGTGCGGGCTAGGCTTAAGGCCGGGGCACAAGTGCGGGCTAGGCTTAAGGCCGGGGCACAAGTGCGGGCTAGGCTTAAGGCCGGGGCACAAGTGCGGGCTAGGCTTAAGGCCGGGGCACAAGTGCGGGCTAGGCTTAAGGCCGGGGCACAAGTGCGGGCTAGGCTTAAGGCCGGGGCACAAGTGCGGGCTAGGCTTAAGGCCGGGGCACAAGTGCAGTGCTGGCTAGGATCAAGGCAGGGGGCACAAGTGCTGGCTAGGCTTAAGGCATGGGCACAAGTGCCAGCTAGGCTTAAGGCCTGGGCACAAGTGCAAGCTAGGCTTAAGGCCTGGGCACAAGTGCAGGCTAGGCTTAAGGCCTGGGCACAAGTGCAGTGCTGGCTAGGATCAAGGCAGGGGGCACAAGTGCTGGCTAGGCTTAAGGCATGGGCACAAGTGCCAGCTAGGCTTAAGGCCTGGGCACAAGTGCAAGCTAGGCTTAAGGCCTGGTCACAAGTGCTGGCTAGGCTTAAGGCATGGGCACAAGTGCTGGCTAGGCTTAAGGCATACAGCTAACTCTTTGCACTCTTTGCATAAAGGGTTAGGCACCCATAGGGGTGAAGAGCTAGCTTTCACCCCTCTACTCTGTACTTGGACATTTAGGACTAGATCCTTTGTTGTACAGTGCGGAGCCTCTCCATAACCCCATGCTCCAAGCGACCAGGCACTTCTTGTCTGTCCTCCGTAAATGGGTAATGCCTTCTTCCCCAATTACAGTCGTGCATGTGCATTCAGACGGGACAAGAGCGAAGAGCATAAAGCTGGCCCTATGTGCATAACCAACATGAAGCTGAAGACAAAAACAAACAAACAAGCATACAAGGGGCTCAAAAGTGCGGGCTGGGCTTAAGGCCTGGGCACAAGTGCGGGCTGGGCTTAAGGCCTGGGCACAAGTGCGGGCTGGGCTTAAGGCCTGGGCACAAGTGCGGGCTGGGCTTAAGGCCTGGGCACAAGTGCGGGCTGGGCTTAAGGCCTGGGCACAAGTGCGGGCTAGGCTTAAGGCCTGGGCAAAAGTGCGGGCTAGGCTTAAGGCCTGGGCACAAGTGCGGGCTAGGCTTAAGGCTTGGGCACAAGTGCGGGCTAGGCTTAAGGCCTGAGCACAAGTGCGGGCTTGGCTTAAGTCCGTGGCACAAGTGCGGGCTAGGCTTAAGGCCGGGGGCACAAGTGCGGGCTAGGCTTAAGGCCGGGGCACAAGTGCGGGCTAGGCTTAAGGCCGGGGCACAAGTGCGAGCTAGGCTTAAGGCCGGGGCACAAGTGCGGGCTGGGCTTAAGGCCTGGGCACAAGTGCGGGCTAGGCTTAAGGCCGGTGCACAAGTGCGGGCTAGGCTTAAGGCCTGGGCACAAGTGCGGGCTAGGCTTAAGGCCGGGGCACTAGTGCGGGCTAGGCTTAAGGCCTGGGCACAAGTGCGGGCTAGGCTTAAGGCCTGGGCACAAGTGCGGGCTAGGCTTAAGGCCTGGTCACAAGTGCGGGCTAGGCTTAAGGCCTGGGCACAAGTGCGGGCTACGCTTAAGGCCGGGGGCACAAGTGCGGGCTAGGCTTAAGGCCGGGGGCACAAGTGCGGGCTAGGCATAAGGCCTGGGCACAAGTGCGGGCTAGGCTTAAGGCCGGGGGCACAAGTGCGGGCTAGGCTTAAGGCCTGGGCACAAGTGCGGGCTAGGCTTAAGGCCTGGGCACAAGTGCGGGCTAGGCTTAAGGCCTGGGCACAAGTGCGGGCTAGGCTTAAGGCCTGGGCACAAGTGCGGGCTAGGCTTAAGGCCGATGCACAAGTGCGGGCTAGGCTTAAGGCCGGGGCACAAGTGCGGGCTAGGCTTAAGGCCTGGGCACAAGTGCGGGCTAGGCTTAAGGCCTGGCCACAAGTGCGGGCTAGGCTTAAGGCCTGGCCACAAGTGCGGGCTAGGCTTAAGGCCGGGGCACAAGTGCGGGCTAGGCTTAAGGCCTGGGCACAAGTGCGGGCTAGGCTTAAGGCCTGGGCACAAGTGCGGGCTAGGCTTATGGCCGGGGCACAAGTGCGGGCTAGGCTTAAGGCCGGGGCACAAGTGCGGGCTAGGCTTAAGTCCATGGCACAAGTGCGGGCTAGGCTTAAGGCCGGGGCACAAGTGCGGGCTAGGCTTAAGTCCATGGCACAAGTGCGGGCTAGGCTTAAGGCCGGGGCACAAGTGCGGGCTAGGCTTAAGGCCGGGGCACAAGTGCGGGCTAGGCTTAAGGCCTGGGCACAAGTGCGGGCTAGGCTTAAGGCCGGGGCACAAGTGCGGGCTGGGCTTAAGGCCTGGGCACAAGTGCGGGCTAGGCTTAAGGCCGGGGCACAAGTGCGGGCTAGGCTTAAGGCCTGGGCACAAGTGCGGGCTAGGCTTAAGGCCGGGGCACTAGTGCGGGCTAGGCTTAAGGCCTGGGCACAAGTGCGGGCTAGGCTTAAGGCCTGGGCATAAGTGCGGGCTAGGCTTAAGGCCGGGGGCACAAGTGCGGGCTACGCTTAAGGCCGGGGGCACAAGTGCGGGCTAGGCTTAAGGCCGGGGGCACAAGTGCGGGCTAGGCATAAGGCCTGGGCACAAGTGCGGGCTACGCTTAAGGCCGGGGGCACAAGTGCGGGCTAGGCTTAAGGCCGGGGGCACAAGTGCGGGCTAGGCATAAGGCCTGGGCACAAGTGCGGGCTAGGCTTAAGGCCTGGGCACAAGTGCGGGCTAGGCTTAAGGCCTGGGCACAAGTGCGGGCTAGGCTTAAGGCCTGGGCACAAGTGCGGGCTAGGCTTAAGGCCTGGGCACAAGTGCGGGCTAGGCTTAAGGCCGATGCACAAGTGCGGGCTAGGCTTAAGGCCGGGGCACAAGTGCGGGCTAGGCTTAAGGCCTGGGCACAAGTGCGGGCTAGGCTTAAGGCCTGGGCACAAGTGCGGGCTAGGCTTAAGGCCGGGGCACAAGTGCGGGCTAGGCTTAAGGCCGGGGCA
Organism: Ranitomeya imitator; assembly: GCF_032444005.1. NCBI lineage: Eukaryota > Metazoa > Chordata > Amphibia > Anura > Dendrobatidae > Ranitomeya > Ranitomeya imitator. Next base: position 638,143 of record NW_027194466.1, read on the forward strand.
CAAGTGCGGGCTAGGCTTAAGGCCGGGGCACAAGTGCGGGCTAGGCTTAAGGCCTGGGCACAAGTGCGGGCTAGGCTTAAGGCCTGGGCACAAGTGCGGGCTAGGCTTAAGGCCTGAGCACAAGTGCGGGCTAGGCTTAAGGCCGAGGCACAAGTGCGGGCTAGGCTTAAGGCCGGGGCACAAGTGCGGGCTAGGCTTAAGTCCGTGGCACAAGTGCGGGCTAGGCTTAAGGCCGGGGCACAAGTGCGGGCTAGGCTTAAGGCCGGGGCACAAGTGCGGGCTAGGCTTAAGGCCGGGGCACAAGTGCGGGCTAGGCTTAAGGCCGGGGCACAAGTGCGGGCTAGGCTTAAGGCCGGGGCACAAGTGTGGGCTAGGCTTAAGGCCGGGGCACAAGTGCGGGTTGGGCTTAAGGCCGGGGCACAAGTGCGGGCTGGGCTTAAGGCCTAGGCACAAGTGCGGGCTGGGCTTAAGGCCTGGGCACAAGTGCGGGCTGGGCTTAAGGCCTGGGCACAAGTGCGGGCTGGGCTTAAGGCCGGGGCACAAGTGCGGGCTAGGCTAAAGGCCTGGGCACAAGTGCGGGCTAGGCTTAAGGCCGGGGCACTAGTGCGGGCTAGGCTTAAGGCCGGGGCACTAGTGCGGGCTAGGCTTAAGGCCGGGGCACTAGTGCGGGCTAGGCTTAAGGCCGGGGCACTAGTGCGGGCTAGGCTTAAGGCCGGGGCACTAGTGCGGGCTAGGCTTAAGGCCGGGGCACAAGTGCGGGCTAGGCTTAATGCCGGGGCACTAGTGCGGGCTAGGCTTAATGCCGGGGCACTAGTGCGGGCTAGGCTTAAGGCCGGGGCACTAGTGCGGGCTAGGCTTAAGGCCGGGGCACTAGTGCGGGCTAGGCTTAAGGCCGGGGCACTAGTGCGGGCTAGGCTTAAGGCCGGGGCACAAGTGCGGGCTAGGCTTAATGCCGGGGCACAAGTGCGGGCTAGGCTTAATGCCGGGGCACAAGTGCGGGCTAGGCTTAAGGCCGGGGCACAAGTGCTGGCTAGGCTTAAGGCCGGAGCACAAGTGCTGGCTAGGCTTAATGCCGGGACACAAGTGCTGGCTAGGCTTAAGCCCGGGGCACAAGTGCTGGCTAAGCTTAAGGCCTGGGCACAAGTGCGGGCTAGGCTTAAGGCCTGGCCACAAGTGCGGGCTAGGCTTAAGGCCTGGCCACAAGTGCGGGCTAGGCTTAAGGCCGGGGCACAAGTGCGGGCTAGGCTTAAGGCCTGGGCACAAGTGCGGGCTAGGCTTAAGGCCTGGGCACAAGTGCGGGCTAGGCTTATGGCCGGGGCACAAGTGCGGGCTAGGCTTAAGGCCGGGGCACAAGTGCGGGCTAGGTTTAAGTCCATGGCACAAGTGCGGGCTAGGCTTAAGGCCGGGGCACAAGTGCGGGCTAGGCTTAAGTCCATGGCACAAGTGCGGGCTAGGCTTAAGGCCGGGGCACAAGTGCGGGCTAGGCTTAAGGCCGGGGCACAAGTGCGGGCTAGGCTTAAGGCCTGGGCACAAGTGCGGGCTAGGCTTAAGGCCGGGGCACAAGTGCGGGCTGGGCTTAAGGCCTGGGCACAAGTGCGGGCTAGGCTTAAGGCCGGGGCACAAGTGCGGGCTAGGCTTAAGGCCTGGGCACAAGTGCGGGCTAGGCTTAAGGCCGGGGCACTAGTGCGGGCTAGGCTTAAGGCCTGGGCACAAGTGCGGGCTAGGCTTAAGGCCTGGGCATAAGTGCGGGCTAGGCTTAAGGCCGGGGGCACAAGTGCGGGCTACGCTTAAGGCCGGGGGCACAAGTGCGGGCTAGGCTTAAGGCCGGGGGCACAAGTGCGGGCTAGGCATAAGGCCTGGGCACAAGTGCGGGCTACGCTTAAGGCCGGGGGCACAAGTGCGGGCTAGGCTTAAGGCCGGGGGCACAAGTGCGGGCTAGGCATAAGGCCTGGGCACAAGTGCGGGCTAGGCTTAAGGCCTGGGCACAAGTGCGGGCTAGGCTTAAGGCCTGGGCACAAGTGCAGGCTAGGCTTAAGGCCTGGGCACAAGTGCGGGCTAGGCTTAAGGCCTGGGCACAAGTGCGGGCTAGGCTTAAGGCCGATGCACAAGTGCGGGCTAGGCTTAAGGCCGGGGCACAAGTGCGGGCTAGGCTTAAGGCCTGGGCACAAGTGCGGGCTAGGCTTAAGGCCTGGGCACAAGTGCGGGCTAGGCTTAAGGCCGGGGCACAAGTGCGGGCTAGGCTTAAGGCCGGGGCACAAGTGCGGGCTAGGCTTAAGGCCGGGGCACAAGTGCGGGCTAGGCTTAAGGCCTGGGCACAAGTGCGGGCTAGGCTTAAGGCCTGGGCACAAGTGCGGGCTAGGCTTAAGGCCTGAGCACAAGTGCGGGCTAGGCTTAAGGCCGAGGCACAAGTGCGGGCTAGGCTTAAGGCCGGGGCACAAGTGCGGGCTAGGCTTAAGTCCGTGGCACAAGTGCGGGCTAGGCTTAAGGCCGGGGCACAAGTGCGGGCTAGGCTTAAGGCCGGGGCACAAGTGCGGGCTAGGCTTAAGGCCGGGGCACAAGTGCGGGCTAGGCTTAAGGCCGGGGCACAAGTGCGGGCTAGGCTTAAGGCCGGGGCACAAGTGTGGGCTAGGCTTAAGGCCGGGGCACAAGTGCGGGTTGGGCTTAAGGCCGGGGCACAAGTGCGGGCTGGGCTTAAGGCCTGGGCACAAGTGCGGGCTGGGCTTAAGGCCTGGGCACAAGTGCGGGCTGGGCTTAAGGCCTGGGCACAAGTGCGGGCTGGGCTTAAGGCCGGGGCACAAGTGCGGGCTAGGCTAAAGGCCTGGGCACAAGTGCGGGCTAGGCTTAAGGCCGGGGCACTAGTGCGGGCTAGGCTTAAGGCCGGGGCACTAGTGCGGGCTAGGCTTAAGGCCGGGGCACTAGTGCGGGCTAGGCTTAAGGCCGGGGCACTAGTGCGGGCTAGGCTTAAGGCCGGGGCACTAGTGCGGGCTAGGCTTAAGGCCGGGGCACAAGTGCGGGCTAGGCTTAATGCCGGGGCACAAGTGCGGGCTAGGCTTAATGCCGGGGCACAAGTGCGGGCTAGGCTTAAGGCCGGGGCACAAGTGCTGGCTAGGCTTAAGGCCGGAGCACAAGTGCTGGCTAGGCTTAATGCCGGGACACAAGTGCTGGCTAGGCTTAAGCCCGGGGCACAAGTGCTGGCTAAGCTTAAGGTCGGGGCACAAGTGCTGGCTAGGCTTAAGGCCGGGGCACAAGTGCTGGCTAGGCTTAAGCCCGGGGCACAAGTGCTGGCTAGGCTTAAGGCCGGGGCACAAGTGCTGGCTAGGCTTAAGGCCGGGGCACAAGTGCTGGCTAGGCTTAAGGCAGGGGCACAAGTGCTGGCTAGGCTTAAGGCTAACTCTTTGCATTTTTTGCATAAAGGGTTAGGCACCCATAGGGGTGAAGAGCTAGCTTTCACCCCTCAACTCTGTACTTGGACATTTATGACTAGATCCTTTGTTGTACAGTGCGGAGCCACTCCATAACCCCTTGCTCCAAGCGACCAGGCACTTCTTGTCTGTCCTCCATAAATGGGTAATGCCTTCTTCCCCAATTACAGTCGTGCATGCGCATTCAGACGGGACAAAAGAGAAGAGCATAAAGCCTGCCCTGTGTGCATAGCCGACATGAAAACAAAGACATAAACAAAAATACAAGAAGGGCACAAGTGCTGGCTAGGCTTAAGGCCGGGGCACAAGTGCTGGCTAGGCTTAAGGCCGGGGCACAAGTGCTGGCTAGGCTTAAGGCCGGGGCACAAGTGCTGGCTAGGCTTAAGGCCGGGGCACAAGTGCTGGCTAGGCTTAAGGCCGGGGCACAAGTGCTGGCTAGGCTTAAGGCCGGGGCACAAGTGCTGGCTAGGCTTAAGGCCGGGGCACAAGTGCTGGCTAGGCTTAAGGCCGGGGCACAAGTGCTGGCTAGGCTTAAGGCCGGGGCACAAGTGCTGGCTAGGCTTAAGGCCGGGGCACAAGTGCTGGCTAGGCTTAAGGCCGGGGCACAAGTGCGGGCTAGGCTTAAGGCCTGGGCACAAGTGCAGTGCTGGCTAGGATCAAGGCAAGGGGGCACAAGTGCTGGCTAGGCTTAAGGCATGGGCACAAGTGCTGGCTAGGCTTAAGGCATACAGCTAACTGTTTGCACTCTTTGCATAAACGGTTAGGCACCCATAGGGGTGAAGAGCTAGCTTTCACCCCTCTACTCTGTACTTGGACATTTAGGACTAGATCCTTTGTTGTACAGTGCGGAGCCTCTCCATAACCCCATGCTCCAAGCGACCAGGCACTTCTTGTCTGTCCTCCGTAAATGGGTAATGCCTTCTTCTTCAATTACAGTCGTGCATGCGCATTCAGACGGGACAAGAGCGAAGAGCGTAAAGCTGGCCCTATGTGCATAACCAACATGAAGCTGAAGACAAAAACAAACAAACAAGCATACAAGGGGCTCAAAAGTGCGGGCTAGGCTTAAGGCTTGGGCACAAGTGCGGGCTAGGCTTAAGGCTTGGGCACAAGTGCGGGCTGGGCTTAAGGCCTGGGCACAAGTGCGGGCTGGGCTTAAGGCCTGGGCACAAGTGCGGGCTAGGCTAAAGGCCTGGGCACAAGTGCGGGCTAGGCTTAAGGCCGGGGCACAAGTGCGGGCTAGGCTTAAGGCCGGGGCACAAGTGCGGGCTAGGCTTAAGGCCGGGGCACAAGTGCGGGCTAGGCTTAAGGCCGGGGCACAAGTGCGGGCTAGGCTTAAGGCCGGGGCACAAGTGCGGGCTAGGCTTAAGGCCGGGGCACAAGTGCGGGCTAGGCTTAAGGCCGGGGCACAAGTGCGTGCTAGGCTTAAGGCCGGGGCACAAGTGCGGGCTAGGCTTAAGGCCGGGGCACAAGTGCGGGCTAGGCTTAAGGCCTGGGCACAAGTGCGGGCTAGGCTTAAGGCCTGGGCACAAGTGCGGGCTAGGCTTAAGGCTTGGGCACAAGTGCGGGCTAGGCGTAAGGCCTGAGCACAAGTGCGGGCTTGGCTTAAGTCCGTGGCACAAGTGCGGGCTAGGCTTAAGGCCGGGGGCACAAGTGCGGGCTAGGCTTAAGGCCGGGGCACAAGTGCGGGCTAGGTTTAAGGCCGGGGCACAAGTGCGGGCTAGGTTTAAGGCCGGGGCACAAGTGCGGGCTAGGCTTAAGGCCTGGGCACAAGTGCGGGCTAGGCTTAAGGCCTGGCCACAAGTGCGGGCTAGGCTTAAGGCCTGGGCACAAGTGCGGGCTAGGCTTAAGGCCTGGCCACAAGTGCGGGCTAGGCTTAAGGCCTGGGCACAAGTGCGGGCTAGGCTTAAGGCCTGGGCACAAGTGCGGGCTAGGCTTAAGGCCTGGGCACAAGTGCGGGCTAGGCTTATGGCCGGGGCACAAGTGCGGGCTAGGCTTATGGCCGGGGCACAAGTGCGGGCTAGGCTTAAGGCCTGGCCACAAGTGCGGGCTAGGCTTAAGGCCTGGGCACAAGTGCGGGCTAGGCTTAAGGCCGGGGCACAAGTGCGGGCTAGGCTTAAGGCCTGGGCACAAGTGCGGGCTAGGCTTAAGGCCGGGGCACAAGTGCGGGCTAGGCTTAAGGCCGGGGCACAAGTGCGGGCTAGGCTTAAGTCCATGGCACAAGTGCGGGCTAGGCTTAAGGCCGGGGCACAAGTGCGGGCTAGGCTTAAGGCCGGGGCACAAGTGCGGGCTAGGCTTAAGGCCGGGGCACAAGTGCGGGCTAGGCTTAAGGCCGGGGCACAAGTGCGGGCTAGGCTTAAGGCCGGGGCACAAGTGCGGGCTAGGCTTAAGGCCTGGGCACAAGTGCGGGCTAGGCTTAAGGCCGGGGCACAAGTGCGGGCTAGGCTTAAGGCCGGGGCACAAGTGCGGGCTAGGCTTAAGGCCGGGGCACAAGTGCGGGCTAGGCTTAAGGCCGGGGCACAAGTGCGGGCTAGGCTTAAGGCCGGGGCACAAGTGCGGGCTAGGCTTAAGGCCGGGGCACAAGTGCGGGCTAGGCTTAAGGCCGGGGCACAAGTGCGGGCTAGGCTTAAGGCCGGGGCACAAGTGCGGGCTAGGCTTAAGGCCGGGGCACAAGTGCGGGCTAGGCTTAAGGCCGGGGCACAAGTGCGGGCTAGGCTTAAGGCCGGGGCACAAGTGCGGGCTAGGCTTAAGGCCGGGGCACAAGTGCGGGCTAGGCTTAAGGCCGGGGCACAAGTGCGGGCTAGGCTTAAGGCCGGGGCACAAGTGCGGGCTAGGCTTAAGGCCGGGGCACAAGTGCGGGCTAGGCTTAAGGCCGGGGCACAAGTGCGGGCTAGGCTTAAGGCCGGGGCACAAGTGCGGGCTAGGCTTAAGGCCGGGGCACAAGTGCGGGCTAGGCTTAAGGCCGGGGCACAAGTGCAGTGCTGGCTAGGATCAAGGCAGGGGGCACAAGTGCTGGCTAGGCTTAAGGCATGGGCACAAGTGCCAGCTAGGCTTAAGGCCTGGGCACAAGTGCAAGCTAGGCTTAAGGCCTGGGCACAAGTGCAGGCTAGGCTTAAGGCCTGGGCACAAGTGCAGTGCTGGCTAGGATCAAGGCAAGGGGGCACAAGTGCTGGCTAGGCTTAAGGCATGGACACAAGTGCTGGCTAGGCTTAAGGCATACAGCTAACTCTTTGCACTCTTTGCATAAAGGGTTAGGCACCCATAGGGGTGAAGAGCTAGCTTTCACCCCTCTACTCTGTACTTGGACATTTAGGACTAGATCCTTTGTTGTACAGTGCGGAGCCTCTCCATAACCCCATGCTCCAAGCGACCAGGCACTTCTTGTCTGTCCTCCGTAAATGGGTAATGCCTTCTTCCCCAATTACAGTCGTGCATGTGCATTCAGATGGGACAAGAGCGAAGAGCATAAAGCTGGCCCTATGTGCATAACCAACATGAAGCTGAAGACAAAAACAAACAAACAAGCATACAAGGGGCTCAAAAGTGCGGGCTGGGCTTAAGGCCTGGGCACAAGTGCGGGCTGGGCTTAAGGCCTGGGCACAAGTGCGGGCTGGGCTTAAGGCCTGGGCACAAGTGCGGGCTGGGCTTAAGGCCTGGGCACAAGTGCGGGCTGGGCTTAAGGCCTGGGCACAAGTGCGGGCTAGGCTTAAGGCCTGGGCAAAAGTGCGGGCTAGGCTTAAGGCCTGGGCACAAGTGCGGGCTAGGCTTAAGGCTTGGGCACAAGTGCGGGCTAGGCTTAAGGCCTGAGCACAAGTGCGGGCTTGGCTTAAGTCCGTGGCACAAGTGCGGGCTAGGCTTAAGGCCGGGGGCACAAGTGCGGGCTAGGCTTAAGGCCGGGGCACAAGTGCGGGCTAGGCTTAAGGCCGGGGCACAAGTGCGAGCTAGGCTTAAGGCCGGGGCACAAGTGCGGGCTGGGCTTAAGGCCTGGGCACAAGTGCGGGCTAGGCTTAAGGCCGGGGCACAAGTGCGGGCTAGGCTTAAGGCCTGGGCACAAGTGCGGGCTAGGCTTAAGGCCGGGGCACTAGTGCGGGCTAGGCTTAAGGCCTGGGCACAAGTGCGGGCTAGGCTTAAGGCCTGGGCACAAGTGCGGGCTAGGCTTAAGGCCTGGTCACAAGTGCGGGCTAGGCTTAAGGCCTGGGCACAAGTGCGGGCTACGCTTAAGGCCGGGGGCACAAGTGCGGGCTAGGCTTAAGGCCGGGGGCACAAGTGCGGGCTAGGCATAAGGCCTGGGCACAAGTGCGGGCTAGGCTTAAGGCCGGGGGCACAAGTGCGGGCTAGGCTTAAGGCCTGGGCACAAGTGCGGGCTAGGCTTAAGGCCTGGGCACAAGTGCGGGCTAGGCTTAAGGCCTGGGCACAAGTGCGGGCTAGGCTTAAGGCCTGGGCACAAGTGCGGGCTAGGCTTAAGGCCGATGCACAAGTGCGGGCTAGGCTTAAGGCCGGGGCACAAGTGTGGGCTAGGCTTAAGGCCTGGGCACAAGTGCGGGCTAGGCTTAAGGCCTGGCCACAAGTGCGGGCTAGGCTTAAGGCCGGGGCACAAGTGCGGGCTAGGCTTAAGGCCTGGGCACAAGTGCGGGCTAGGCTTAAGGCCTGGGCACAAGTGCGGGCTAGGCTTATGGCCGGGGCACAAGTGCGGGCTAGGCTTATGGCCGGGGCACAAGTGCGGGCTAGGCTTAAGGCCGGGGCACAAGTGCGGGCTAGGCTTAAGTCCATGGCACAAGTGCGGGCTAGGCTTAAGGCCGGGGCACAAGTGCGGGCTAGGCTTAAGTCCATGGCACAAGTGCGGGCTAGGCTTAAGGCCGGGGCACAAGTGCGGGCTAGGCTTAAGGCCGGGGCACAAGTGCGGGCTAGGCTTAAGGCCTGGGCACAAGTGCGGGCTAGGCTTAAGGCCGGGGCACAAGTGCGGGCTGGGCTTAAGGCCTGGGCACAAGTGCGGGCTAGGCTTAAGGCCGGGGCACAAGTGCGGGCTAGGCTTAAGGCCTGGGCACAAGTGCGGGCTAGGCTTAAGGCCGGGGCACTAGTGCGGGCTAGGCTTAAGGCCTGGGCACAAGTGCGGGCTAGGCTTAAGGCCTGGGCACAAGTGCGGGCTAGGCTTAAGGCCGGGGGCACAAGTGCGGGCTACGCTTAAGGCCGGGGGCACAAGTGCGGGCTAGGCTTAAGGCCGGGGGCACAAGTGCGGGCTAGGCATAAGGCCTGGGCACAAGTGCGGGCTAGGCTTAAGGCCGGGGGCACAAGTGCGGGCTAGGCTTAAGGCCTGGGCACAAGTGCGGGCTAGGCTTAAGGCCTGGGCACAAGTGCGGGCTAGGCTTAAGGCCTGGGCACAAATGCGGGCTAGGCTTAAGGCCGATGCACAAGTGCGGGCTAGGCTTAAGGCCGGGGCACAAGTGCGGGCTAGGCTTAAGGCCTGGGCACAAGTGCGGGCTAGGCTTAAGGCCTGGGCACAAGTGCGGGCTAGGCTTAAGGCCTGGCCACAAGTGCGGGCTAGGCTTAAGGCCTGGGTACAAGTGCGGGCTAGGCTTAAGGCCTGGTCACAAGTGCGGGCTAGGCTTAAGGCCTGGGCACAAGTGCGGGCTACGCTTAAGGCCGGGGGCACAAGTGCGGGCTAGGCTTAAGGCCGGGGGCACAAGTGCGGGCTAGGCATAAGGCCTGGGCACAAGTGCGGGCTAGGCTTAAGGCCGGGGGCACAAGTGCGGGCTAGGCTTAAGGCCTGGGCACAAGTGCGGGCTAGGCTTAAGGCCTGGGCACAAGTGCGGGCTAGGCTTAAGGCCTGGGCACAAGTGCGGGCTAGGCTTAAGGCCGATGCACAAGTGCGGGCTAGGCTTAAGGCCGGGGCACAAGTGCGGGCTAGGCTTAAGGCCTGGGCACAAGTGCGGGCTAGGCTTAAGGCCTGGCCACAAGTGCGGGCTAGGCTTAAGGCCTGGCCACAAGTGCGGGCTAGGCTTAAGGCCGGGGCACAAGTGCGGGCTAGGCTTAAGGCCTGGGCACAAGTGCGGGCTAGGCTTAAGGCCTGGGCACAAGTGCGGGCTAGGCTTATGGCCGGGGCACAAGTGCGGGCTAGGCTTAAGGCCGGGGCACAAGTGCGGGCTAGGCTTAAGTCCATGGCACAAGTGCGGGCTAGGCTTAAGGCCGGGGCACAAGTGCGGGCTAGGCTTAAGTCCATGGCACAAGTGCGGGCTAGGCTTAAGGCCGGGGCACAAGTGCGGGCTAGGCTTAAGGCCGGGGCACAAGTGCGGGCTAGGCTTAAGGCCTGGGCACAAGTGCGGGCTAGGCTTAAGGCCGGGGCACAAGTGCGGGCTGGGCTTAAGGCCTGGGCACAAGTGCGGGCTAGGCTTAAGGCCGGGGCACAAGTGCGGGCTAGGCTTAAGGCCTGGGCACAAGTGCGGGCTAGGCTTAAGGCCGGGGCACTAGTGCGGGCTAGGCTTAAGGCCTGGGCACAAGTGCGGGCTAGGCTTAAGGCCTGGGCACAAGTGCGGGCTAGGCTTAAGGCCGGGGGCACAAGTGCGGGCTACGCTTAAGGCCGGGGGCACAAGTGCGGGCTAGGCTTAAGGCCGGGGGCACAAGTGCGGGCTAGGCATAAGGCCTGGGCACAAGTGCGGGCTAGGCTTAAGGCCGGGGGCACAAGTGCGGGCTAGGCTTAAGGCCTGGGCACAAGTGCGGGCTAGGCTTAAGGCCTGGGCACAAGTGCGGGCTAGGCTTAAGGCCTGGGCACAAATGCGGGCTAGGCTTAAGGCCGATGCACAAGTGCGGGCTAGGCTTAAGGCCGGGGCACAAGTGCGGGCTAGGCTTAAGGCCTGGGCACAAGTGCGGGCTAGGCTTAAGGCCTGGGCACAAGTGCGGGCTAGGCTTAAGGCCTGGCCACAAGTGCGGGCTAGGCTTAAGGCCTGGGCACAAGTGCGGGCTAGGCTTAAGGCCTGGTCACAAGTGCGGGCTAGGCTTAAGGCCTGGGCACAAGTGCGGGCTACGCTTAAGGCCGGGGGCACAAGTGCGGGCTAGGCTTAAGGCCGGGGGCACAAGTGCGGGCTAGGCATAAGGCCTGGGCACAAGTGCGGGCTAGGCTTAAGGCCGGGGGCACAAGTGCGGGCTAGGCTTAAGGCCTGGGCACAAGTGCGGGCTAGGCTTAAGGCCTGGGCACAAGTGCGGGCTAGGCTTAAGGCCTGGGCACAAGTGCGGGCTAGGCTTAAGGCCTGGGCACAAGTGCGGGCTAGGCTTAAGGCCGATGCACAAGTGCGGGCTAGGCTTAAGGCCGGGGCACAAGTGCGGGCTAGGCTTAAGGCCTGGGCACAAGTGCGGGCTAGGCTTAAGGCCTGGGCACAAGTGCGGGCTAGGCTTAAGGCCTGGCCACAAGTGCGGGCTAGGCTTAAGGCCTGGGCACAAGTGCGGGCTAGGCTTAAGGCCTGGGCACAAGTGCGGGCTAGGCTTAAGGCCTGGGCACAAGTGCGGGCTAGGCTTATGGCCGGGGCACAAGTGCGGGCTAGGCTTAAGGCCTGGCCACAAGTGCGGGCTAGGCTTAAGGCCGGGGCACAAGTGCGGGCTAGGCTTAAGGCCTGGGCACAAGTGCGGGTCAGGCTTAAGGCCTGGGCACAAGTGCGGGCTAGGCTTAAGGCCTGGGCACAAGTGCGGGCTAGGCTTAAGGCCTGGGCACAAGTGCGGGCTAGGCTTAAGGCCTGGGCACAAATGCGGGCTAGGCTTAAGGCCGATGCACAAGTGCGGGCTAGGCTTAAGGCCGGGGCACAATTGCGGGCTAGGCTTAAGGCCTGGGCACAAGTGCGGGCTAGGCTTAAGGCCTGGGCACAAGTGCGGGCTAGGCTTAAGGCCTGGCCACAAGTGCGGGCTAGGCTTAAGGCCTGGGCACAAGTGCGGGCTAGGCTTAAGGCCTGGTCACAAGTGCGGGCTAGGCTTAAGGCCTGGGCACAAGTGCGGGCTACGCTTAAGGCCGGGGGCACAAGTGCGGGCTAGGCTTAAGGCCGGGGGCACAAGTGCGGGCTAGGCATAAGGCCTGGGCACAAGTGCAGGCTAAGCTTAAGGCCGGGGGCACAAGTGCGGGCTAGGCTTAAGGCCTGGGCACAAGTGCGGGCTAGGCTTAAGGCCTGGGCACAAGTGCGGGCTAGGCTTAAGGCCGGGGCACAAGTGCGGGCTGGGCTTAAGGCCTGGGCACAAGTGCGGGCTAGGCTTAAGGCCGGGGCACAAGTGCGGGCTAGGCTTAAGGCCTGGGCACAAGTGCGGGCTAGGCTTAAGGCCGGGGCACTAGTGCGGGCTAGGCTTAAGGCCTGGGCACAAGTGCGGGCTAGGCTTAAGGCCTGGGCACAAGTGCGGGCTAGGCTTAAGGCCGGGGGCACAAGTGCGGGCTACGCTTAAGGCCGGGGGCACAAGTGCGGGCTAGGCTTAAGGCCGGGGGCACAAGTGCGGGCTAGGCATAAGGCCTGGGCACAAGTGCGGGCTAGGCTTAAGGCCGGGGGCACAAGTGCGGGCTAGGCTTAAGGCCTGGGCACAAGTGCGGGCTAGGCTTAAGGCCTGGGCACAAGTGCGGGCTAGGCTTAAGGCCTGGGCACAAATGCGGGCTAGGCTTAAGGCCGATGCACAAGTGCGGGCTAGGCTTAAGGCCGGGGCACAAGTGCGGGCTAGGCTTAAGGCCTGGGCACAAGTGCGGGCTAGGCTTAAGGCCTGGGCACAAGTGCGGGCTAGGCTTAAGGCCTGGCCACAAGTGCGGGCTAGGCTTAAGGCCTGGGCACAAGTGCGGGCTAGGCTTAAGGCCTGGTCACAAGTGCGGGCTAGGCTTAAGGCCTGGGCACAAGTGCGGGCTACGCTTAAGGCCGGGGGCACAAGTGCGGGCTAGGCTTAAGGCCGGGGGCACAAGTGCGGGCTAGGCATAAGGCCTGGGCACAAGTGCGGGCTAGGCTTAAGGCCGGGGGCACAAGTGCGGGCTAGGCTTAAGGCCTGGTCACAAGTGCGGGCTAGGCTTAAGGCCTGGTCACAAGTGCGGGCTAGGCTTAAGGCCTGGGCACAAGTGCGGGCTACGCTTAAGGCCGGGGGCACAAGTGCGGGCTACGCTTAAGGCCGGGGGCACAAGTGCGGGCTAGGCTTAAGGCCGGGGGCACAAGTGCGGGCTAGGCATAAGGCCTGGGCACAAGTGCGGGCTAGGCTTAAGGCCGGGGGCACAAGTGCGGGCTAGGCTTAAGGCCTGGGCACAAGTGCGGGCTAGGCTTAAGGCCTGGGCACAAGTGCGGGCTAGGCTTAAGGCCTGGGCACAAGTGCGGGCTAGGCTTAAGGCCGATGCACAAGTGCGGGCTAGGCTTAAGGCCTGGGCACAAGTGCGGGCTAGGCTTAAGGCCTGGGCACAAGTGCGGGCTAGGCTTAAGGCCTGGGCACAAGTGCGGGCTGGGCTTAAGGCCTGGGCTCAAGTGCGGGCTGGGCTTAAAGCCTCGGCACAAGTGCGGGCTGGGCTTAAGGCCTCGGCACAAGTGCGGGCTGGGCTTAAGGCCTCGGCACAAGTGCGGGCTGGGCTTAAGGCCTGGGCACAAGTGCGGGCTGGGCTTAAGGCCGGGGCACAAGTGCGGGCTGGGCTTAAGGCCGGGGCACAAGTGCGGGCTAGGCTTAAGGCCGGGGCACAAGTGCGGGCTAGGCTTAAGGCCGGGGCACAAGTGCGGGCTAGGCTTAAGGCCGGGGCACAAGTGCGGGCTAGGCTTAAGGCCGGGGCACAAGTGCGGGCTAGGCTTAAGGCCGGGGCACAAGTGCGGGCTAGGCTTAAGGCCGGGGCACAAGTGCGGGCTAGGCTTAAGGCCGGGGCACAAGTGCGGGCTAGGCTTAAGGCCGGGGCACAAGTGCGGGCTAGGCTTAAGGCCGGGGCACAAGTGCGGGCTAGGCTTAAGGCCGGGGCACAAGTGCGGGCTAGGCTTAAGGCCGGGGCACAAGTGCGGGCTAGGCTTAAGGCCGGGGCACAAGTGCGGGCTAGGCTTAAGGCCGGGGCACAAGTGCGGGCTAGGCTTAAGGCCGGGGCACAAGTGCAGGCTAGGCTTAAGGCCGGGGCACAAGTGCGGGCTAGGCTTAAGGCCGGGGCACAAGTGTGGGCTAGGCTTAAGGCCGGGGCACAAGTGCGGGCTAGGCTTAAGGCCGGGGCACAAGTGCGGGCTAGGCTTAAGGCCGGGGCACAAGTGCGGGCTAGGCTTAAGGCCGGGGCACAAGTGCGGGCTAGGCTTAAGGCCGGGGCACAAGTGCAGTGCTGGCTAGGATCAAGGCAGGGGGCACAAGTGCTGGCTAGGCTTAAGGCATGGGCACAAGTGCCAGCTAGGCTTAAGGCCTGGGCACAAGTGCAGGCTAGGCTTAAGGCCTGGGCACAAGTGCAGGCTAGGCTTAAGGCCTGGGCACAAGTGCAGTGCTGGCTAGGATCAAGGCAAGGGGGCACAAGTGCTGGCTAGGCTTAAGGCATGGGCACAAGTGCTGGCTAGGCTTAAGGCATACAGCTAACTCTTTGCACTCTTTGCATAAAGGGTTAGGCACCCATAGGGGTGAAGAGCTAGCTTTCACCCCTCTACTCTGTACTTGGACATTTAGGACTAGATCCTTTGTTGTACAGTGCGGAGCCTCTCCATAACCCCATGCTCCAAGCGACCAGGCACTTCTTGTCTGTCCTCCGTAAATGGGTAATGCCTTCTTCCCCAATTACAGTCGTGCATGTGCATTCAGACGGGACAAGAGCGAAGAGCATAAAGCTGGCCCTATGTGCATAACCAACATGAAGCTGAAGACAAAAACAAACAAACAAGCATACAAGGGGCTCAAAAGTGCGGGCTGGGCTTAAGGCCTGGGCACAAGTGCGGGCTGGGCTTAAGGCCTGGGCACAAGTGCGGGCTGGGCTTAAGGCCTGGGCACAAGTGCGGGCTGGGCTTAAGGCCTGGGCACAAGTGCGGGCTGGGCTTAAGGCCTGGGCACAAGTGCGGGCTAGGCTTAAGGCCTGGGCAAAAGTGCGGGCTAGGCTTAAGGCCTGGGCACAAGTGCGGGCTAGGCTTAAGGCTTGGGCACAAGTGCGGGCTAGGCTTAAGGCCTGAGCACAAGTGCGGGCTTGGCTTAAGTCCGTGGCACAAGTGCGGGCTAGGCTTAAGGCCGGGGGCACAAGTGCGGGCTAGGCTTAAGGCCGGGGCACAAGTGCGGGCTAGGCTTAAGGCCGGGGCACAAGTGCGAGCTAGGCTTAAGGCCGGGGCACAAGTGCGGGCTGGGCTTAAGGCCTGGGCACAAGTGCGGGCTAGGCTTAAGGCCGGGGCACAAGTGCGGGCTAGGCTTAAGGCCTGGGCACAAGTGCGGGCTAGGCTTAAGGCCGGGGCACTAGTGCGGGCTAGGCTTAAGGCCTGGGCACAAGTGCGGGCTAGGCTTAAGGCCTGGGCACAAGTGCGGGCTAGGCTTAAGGCCTGGTCACAAGTGCGGGCTAGGCTTAAGGCCTGGGCACAAGTGCGGGCTGGGCTTAAGGCCTGGGCACAAGTGCGGGCTAGGCTTAAGGCCGGGGCACAAGTGCGGGCTAGGCTTAAGGCCTGGGCACAAGTGCGGGCTAGGCTTAAGGCCGGGGCACTAGTGCGGGCTAGGCTTAAGGCCTGGGCACAAGTGCGGGCTAGGCTTAAGGCCTGGGCACAAGTGCGGGCTAGGCTTAAGGCCTGGGCACAAGTGCGGGCTAGGCTTAAGGCCGGGGCACTAGTGCGGGCTAGGCTTAAGGCCTGGGCACAAGTGCGGGCTAGGCTTAAGGCCTGGGCACAAGTGCGGGCTAGGCTTAAGGCCTGGTCACAAGTGCGGGCTGGGCTTAAGGCCTGGGCACAAGTGCGGGCTGGGCTTAAGGCCTGGGCACAAGTGCGGGCTAGGCTTAAGGCCTGGGCAAAAGTGCGGGCTAGGCTTAAGGCCTGGGCACAAGTGCGGGCTAGGCTTAAGGCTTGGGCACAAGTGCGGGCTAGGCTTAAGGCCTGAGCACAAGTGCGGGCTTGGCTTAAGTCCGTGGCACAAGTGCGGGCTAGGCTTAAGGCCGGGGGCACAAGTGCGGGCTAGGCTTAAGGCCGGGGCACAAGTGCGGGCTAGGCTTAAGGCCGGGGCACAAGTGCGAGCTAGGCTTAAGGCCGGGGCACAAGTGCGGGCTGGGCTTAAGGCCTGGGCACAAGTGCGGGCTAGGCTTAAGGCCGGGGCACAAGTGCGGGCTAGGCTTAAGGCCTGGGCACAAGTGCGGGCTAGGCTTAAGGCCGGGGCACTAGTGCGGGCTAGGCTTAAGGCCTGGGCACAAGTGCGGGCTAGGCTTAAGGCCTGGGCACAAGTGCGGGCTAGGCTTAAGGCCTGGTCACAAGTGCGGGCTAGGCTTAAGGCCTGGGCACAAGTGCGGGCTACGCTTAAGGCCGGGGGCACAAGTGCGGGCTAGGCTTAAGGCCGGGGGCACAAGTGCGGGCTAGGCATAAGGCCTGGGCACAAGTGCGGGCTAGGCTTAAGGCCGGGGGCACAAGTGCGGGCTAGGCTTAAGGCCTGGGCACAAGTGCGGGCTAGGCTTAAGGCCTGGGCACAAGTGCGGGCTAGGCTTAAGGCCTGGGCACAAGTGCGGGCTAGGCTTAAGGCCTGGGCACAAGTGCGGGCTAGGCTTAAGGCCTGGGCACAAGTGCGGGCTAGGCTTAAGGCCTGGCCACAAGTGCGGGCTAGGCTTAAGGCCTGGGCACAAGTGCGGGCTAGGCTTAAGGCCTGGGCACAAGTGCGGGCTAGGCTTAAGGCCTGGGCACAAGTGCGGGCTAGGCTTATGGCCGGGGCACAAGTGCGGGCTAGGCTTAAGGCCTGGCCACAAGTGCGGGCTAGGCTTAAGGCCTGGGCACAAGTGCGGGCTAGGCTTAAGGCCGGGGCACAAGTGCGGGCTAGGCTTAAGGCCTGGGCACAAGTGCGGGCTAGGCTTCAGGCCTGGGCACAAGTGCGGGCTAGGCTTATGGCATGGGCACAAGTGCGGGCTAGGCTTAAGGCCGGGGCACAAGTGCGGGCTAGGCTTAAGTCCATGGCACAAGTGCGGGCTAGGCTTAAGGCCGGGGCACAAGTGCGGGCTAGGCTTAAGGCCGGGGCACAAGTGCGGGCTAGGCTTAAGGCCGGGGCACAAGTGCGGGCTAGGCTTAAGGCCGGGGCACAAATGCGGGCTAGGCTTAAGGCCGGGGCACAAGTGCGGGCTAGGCTTAAGGCCTGGGCACAAGTGCGGGCTAGGCTTAAGGCCGGGGCACAAGTGCGGGCTAGGCTTAAGGCCGGGGCACAAGTGCGGGCTAGGCTTAAGGCCGGGGCACAAGTGCGGGCTAGGCTTAAGGCCGGGGCACAAGTGCGGGCTAGGCTTAAGGCCGGGGCACAAGTGCGGGCTAGGCTTAAGGCCGGGGCACAAGTGCGGGCTAGGCTTAAGGCCGGGGCACAAGTGCGGGCTAGGCTTAAGGCCGGGGCACAAGTGCGGGCTAGGCTTAAGGCCGGGGCACAAGTGCGGGCTAGGCTTAAGGCCGGGGCACAAGTGCGGGCTAGGCTTAAGGCCGGGGCACAAGTGCGGGCTAGGCTTAAGGCCGGGGCACAAGTGCGGGCTAGGCTTAAGGCCGGGGCACAAGTGCGGGCTAGGCTTAAGGCCGGGGCACAAGTGCGGGCTAGGCTTAAGGCCGGGGCACAAGTGCGGGCTAGGCTTAAGGCCGGGGCACAAGTGCGGGCTAGGCTTAAGGCCGGGGCACAAGTGCGGGCTAGGCTTAAGGCCGGGGCACAAGTGCGGGCTAGGCTTAAGGCCGGGGCACAAGTGCGGGCTAGGCTTAAGGCCGGGGCACAAGTGCGGGCTAGGCTTAAGGCCGGGGCACAAGTGCGGGCTAGGCTTAAGGCCGGGGCACAAGTGCAGTGCTGGCTAGGATCAAGGCAGGGGGCACAAGTGCTGGCTAGGCTTAAGGCATGGGCACAAGTGCCAGCTAGGCTTAAGGCCTGGGCACAAGTGCAAGCTAGGCTTAAGGCCTGGGCACAAGTGCAGGCTAGGCTTAAGGCCTGGGCACAAGTGCAGTGCTGGCTAGGATCAAGGCAAGGGGGCACAAGTGCTGGCTAGGCTTAAGGCATGGGCACAAGTGCTGGCTAGGCTTAAGGCATACAGCTAACTCTTTGCACTCTTTGCATAAAGGGTTAGGCACCCATAGGGGTGAAGAGCTAGCTTTCACCCCTCTACTCTGTACTTGGACATTTAGGACTAGATCCTTTGTTGTACAGTGCGGAGCCTCTCCATAACCCCATGCTCCAAGCGACCAGGCACTTCTTGTCTGTCCTCCGTAAATGGGTAATGCCTTCTTCCCCAATTACAGTCGTGCATGTGCATTCAGACGGGACAAGAGCGAAGAGCATAAAGCTGGCCCTATGTGCATAACCAACATGAAGCTGAAGACAAAAACAAACAAACAAGCATACAAGGGGCTCAAAAGTGCGGGCTGGGCTTAAGGCCTGGGCACAAGTGCGGGCTGGGCTTAAGGCCTGGGCACAAGTGCGGGCTGGGCTTAAGGCCTGGGCACAAGTGCGGGCTGGGCTTAAGGCCTGGGCACAAGTGCGGGCTGGGCTTAAGGCCTGGGCACAAGTGCGGGCTGGGCTTAAGGCCTGGGCACAAGTGCGGGCTAGGCTTAAGGCCTGGGCAAAAGTGCGGGCTAGGCTTAAGGCCTGGGCACAAGTGCGGGCTAGGCTTAAGGCTTGGGCACAAGTGCGGGCTAGGCTTAAGGCCTGAGCACAATTGCGGGCTTGGCTTAAGTCCGTGGCACAAGTGCGGGCTAGGCTTAAGGCCGGGGGCACAAGTGCGGGCTAGGCTTAAGGCCGGGGCACAAGTGCGGGCTAGGCTTAAGGCCGGGGCACAAGTGCGAGCTAGGCTTAAGGCCGGGGCACAAGTGCGGGCTGGGCTTAAGGCCTGGGCACAAGTGCGGGCTAGGCTTAAGGCCGGGGCACAAGTGCGGGCTAGGCTTAAGGCCTGGGCACAAGTGCGGGCTAGGCTTAAGGCCGGGGCACTAGTGCGGGCTAGGCTTAAGGCCTGGGCACAAGTGCGGGCTAGGCTTAAGGCCTGGGCACAAGTGCGGGCTAGGCTTAAGGCCTGGTCACAAGTGCGGGCTAGGCTTAAGGCCTGGGCACAAGTGCGGGCTACGCTTAAGGCCGGGGGCACAAGTGCGGGCTAGGCTTAAGGCCGGGGGCACAAGTGCGGGCTAGGCATAAGGCCTGGGCACAAGTGCGGGCTAGGCTTAAGGCCGGGGGCACAAGTGCGGGCTAGGCTTAAGGCCTGGGCACAAGTGCGGGCTAGGCTTAAGGCCTGGGCACAAGTGCGGGCTAGGCTTAAGGCCTGGGCACAAGTGCGGGCTAGGCTTAAGGCCTGGGCACAAGTGCGGGCTAGGCTTAAGGCCGATGCACAAGTGCGGGCTAGGCTTAAGGCCGGGGCACAAGTGCGGGCTAGGCTTAAGGCCTGGGCACAAGTGCGGGCTAGGCTTAAGGCCGGGGCACTAGTGCGGGCTAGGCTTAAGGCCTGGGCACAAGTGCGGGCTAGGCTTAAGGCCTGGGCACAAGTGCGGGCTAGGCTTAAGGCCTGGTCACAAGTGCGGGCTAGGCTTAAGGCCTGGGCACAAGTGCGGGCTACGCTTAAGGCCGGGGGCACAAGTGCGGGCTAGGCTTAAGGCCGGGGGCACAAGTGCGGGCTAGGCATAAGGCCTGGGCACAAGTGCGGGCTAGGCTTAAGGCCGGGGGCACAAGTGCGGGCTAGGCTTAAGGCCTGGGCACAAGTGCGGGCTAGGCTTAAGGCCTGGGCACAAGTGCGGGCTAGGCTTAAGGCCTGGGCACAAGTGCGGGCTAGGCTTAAGGCCTGGGCACAAGTGCGGGCTAGGCTTAAGGCCTGGGCACAAGTGCGGGCTAGGCTTAAGGCCTGGCCACAAGTGCGGGCTAGGCTTAAGGCCTGGGCACAAGTGCGGGCTAGGCTTAAGGCCTGGGCACAAGTGCGGGCTAGGCTTAAGGCCTGGGCACAAGTGCGGGCTAGGCTTATGGCCGGGGCACAAGTGCGGGCTAGGCTTAAGGCCTGGCCACAAGTGCGGGCTAGGCTTAAGGCCTGGGCACAAGTGCGGGCTAGGCTTAAGGCCGGGGCACAAGTGCGGGCTAGGCTTAAGGCCTGGGCACAAGTGCGGGCTAGGCTTAAGGCCTGGGCACAAGTGCGGGCTAGGCTTATGGCATGGGCACAAGTGCGGGCTAGGCTTAAGGCCGGGGCACAAGTGCGGGCTAGGCTTAAGTCCATGGCACAAGTGCGGGCTAGGCTTAAGGCCGGGGCACAAGTGCGGGCTAGGCTTAAGGCCGGGGCACAAGTGCGGGCTAGGCTTAAGGCCGGGGCACAAGTGCGGGCTAGGCTTAAGGCCGGGGCACAAGTGCGGGCTAGGCTTAAGGCCGGGGCACAAGTGCGGGCTAGGCTTAAGGCCTGGGCACAAGTGCGGGCTAGGCTTAAGGCCGGGGCACAAGTGCGGGCTAGGCTTAAGGCCGGGGCACAAGTGCGGGCTAGGCTTAAGGCCGGGGCACAAGTGCGGGCTAGGCTTAAGGCCGGGGCACAAGTGCGGGCTAGGCTTAAGGCCGGGGCACAAGTGCGGGCTAGGCTTAAGGCCGGGGCACAAGTGCGGGCTAGGCTTAAGGCCGGGGCACAAGTGCGGGCTAGGCTTAAGGCCGGGGCACAAGTGCGGGCTAGGCTTAAGGCCGGGGCACAAGTGCGGGCTAGGCTTAAGGCCGGGGCACAAGTGCGGGCTAGGCTTAAGGCCGGGGCACAAGTGCGGGCTAGGCTTAAGGCCGGGGCACAAGTGCGGGCTAGGCTTAAGGCCGGGGCACAAGTGCGGGCTAGGCTTAAGGCCGGGGCACAAGTGCGGGCTAGGCTTAAGGCCGGGGCACAAGTGCGGGCTAGGCTTAAGGCCGGGGCACAAGTGCGGGCTAGGCTTAAGGCCGGGGCACAAGTGCGGGCTAGGCTTAAGGCCGGGGCACAAGTGCGGGCTATGCTTAAGGCCGGGGCACAAGTGCAGTGCTGGCTAGGATCAAGGCAGGGGGCACAAGTGCTGGCTAGGCTTAAGGCATGGGCACAAGTGCCAGCTAGGCTTAAGGCCTGGGCACAAGTGCAAGCTAGGCTTAAGGCCTGGGCACAAGTGCAGGCTAGGCTTAAGGCCTGGGCACAAGTGCAGTGCTGGCTAGGATCAAGGCAAGGGGGCACAAGTGCTGGCTAGGCTTAAGGCATGGGCACAAGTGCTGGCTAGGCTTAAGGCATACAGCTAACTCTTTGCACTCTTTGCATAAAGGGTTAGGCACCCATAGGGGTGAAGAGCTAGCTTTCACCCCTCTACTCTGTACTTGGACATTTAGGACTAGATCCTTTGTTGTACAGTGCGGAGCCTCTCCATAACCCCATGCTCCAAGCGACCAGGCACTTCTTGTCTGTCCTCCGTAAATGGGTAATGCCTTCTTCCCCAATTACAGTCGTGCATGTGCATTCAGACGGGACAAGAGCGAAGAGCATAAAGCTGGCCCTATGTGCATAACCAACATGAAGCTGAAGACAAAAACAAACAAACAAGCATACAAGGGGCTCAAAAGTGCGGGCTGGGCTTAAGGCCTGGGCACAAGTGCGGGCTGGGCTTAAGGCCTGGGCACAAGTGCGGGCTGGGCTTAAGGCCTGGGCACAAGTGCGGGCTGGGCTTAAGGCCTGGGCACAAGTGCGGGCTGGGCTTAAGGCCTGGGCACAAGTGCGGGCTAGGCTTAAGGCCTGGGCAAAAGTGCGGGCTAGGCTTAAGGCCTGGGCACAAGTGCGGGCTAGGCTTAAGGCTTGGGCACAAGTGCGGGCTAGGCTTAAGGCCTGAGCACAAGTGCGGGCTTGGCTTAAGTCCGTGGCACAAGTGCGGGCTAGGCTTAAGGCCGGGGGCACAAGTGCGGGCTAGGCTTAAGGCCGGGGCACAAGTGCGGGCTAGGCTTAAGGCCGGGGCACAAGTGCGAGCTAGGCTTAAGGCCGGGGCACAAGTGCGGGCTGGGCTTAAGGCCTGGGCACAAGTGCGGGCTAGGCTTAAGGCCGGGGCACAAGTGCGGGCTAGACTTAAGGCCTGGGCACAAGTGCGGGCTAGGCTTAAGGCCGGGGCACTAGTGCGGGCTAGGCTTAAGGCCTGGGCACAAGTGCGGGCTAGGCTTAAGGCCTGGGCACAAGTGCGGGCTAGGCTTAAGGCCTGGTCACAAGTGCGGGCTAGGCTTAAGGCCTGGGCACAAGTGCGGGCTACGCTTAAGGCCGGGGGCACAAGTGCGGGCTAGGCTTAAGGCCGGGGGCACAAGTGCGGGCTAGGCATAAGGCCTGGGCACAAGTGCGGGCTAGGCTTAAGGCCGGGGGCACAAGTGCGGGCTAGGCTTAAGGCCTGGGCACAAGTGCGGGCTAGGCTTAAGGCCTGGGCACAAGTGCGGGCTAGGCTTAAGGCCTGGGCACAAGTGCGGGCTAGGCTTAAGGCCTGGGCACAAGTGCGGGCTAGGCTTAAGGCCGGGGCACAAGTGCGGGCTAGGCTTAAGGCCTGGGCACAAGTGCGGGCTAGGCTTAAGGCCGGGGCACAAGTGCGGGCTAGGCTTAAGGCCTGGGCACAAGTGCGGGCTAGGCTTAAGGCCTGGCCACAAGTGCGGGCTAGGCTTAAGGCCTGGCCACAAGTGCGGGCTAGGCTTAAGGCCGGGGCACAAGTGCGGGCTAGGCTTAAGGCCTGGGCACAAGTGCGGGCTAGGCTTAAGGCCTGGGCACAAGTGCTGGCTAGGCTTAAGGCCGGGGCACAAGTGCTGGCTAGGCTTAAGGCCGGGGCACAAGTGCTGGCTAGGCTTAAGGCCGGGGCACAAGTGCTGGCTAGGCTTAAGGCCGGGGCACAAGTGCTGGCTAGGCTTAAGGCCGGGGCACAAGTGCTGGCTAGGCTTAAGGCCGGGGCACAAGTGCTGGCTAGGCTTAAGGCCGGGGCACAAGTGCTGGCTAGGCTTAAGGCCGGGGCACAAGTGCTGGCTAGGCTTAAGGCCGGGGCACAAGTGCGGGCTAGGCTTAAGGCCTGGGCACAAGTGCAGTGCTGGCTAGGATCAAGGCAAGGGGGCACAAGTGCTGGCTAGGCTTAAGGCATGGGCACAAGTGCTGGCTAGGCTTAAGGCATACAGCTAACTGTTTGCACTCTTTGCATAAACGGTTAGGCACCCATAGGGGTGAAGAGCTAGCTTTCACCCCTCTACTCTGTACTTGGACATTTAGGACTAGATCCTTTGTTGTACAGTGCGGAGCCTCTCCATAACCCCATGCTCCAAGCGACCAGGCACTTCTTGTCTGTCCTCCGTAAATGGGTAATGCCTTCTTCTTCAATTACAGTCGTGCATGCGCATTCAGACGGGACAAGAGCGAAGAGCGTAAAGCTGGCCCTATGTGCATAACCAACATGAAGCTGAAGACAAAAACAAACAAACAAGCATACAAGGGGCTCAAAAGTGCGGGCTAGGCTTAAGGCTTGGGCACAAGTGCGGGCTAGGCTTAAGGCTTGGGCACAAGTGCGGGCTGGGCTTAAGGCCTGGGCACAAGTGCGGGCTGGGCTTAAGGCCTGGGCACAAGTGCGGGCTAGGCTAAAGGCCTGGGCACAAGTGCGGGCTAGGCTTAAGGCCGGGGCACAAGTGCGGGCTAGGCTTAAGGCCGGGGCACAAGTGCGGGCTAGGCTTAAGGCCGGGGCACAAGTGCGGGCTAGGCTTAAGGCCGGGGCACAAGTGCGGGCTAGGCTTAAGGCCGGGGCACAAGTGCGGGCTAGGCTTAAGGCCGGGGCACAAGTGCGGGCTAGGCTTAAGGCCGGGGCACAAGTGCGTGCTAGGCTTAAGGCCGGGGCACAAGTGCGGGCTAGGCTTAAGGCCGGGGCACAAGTGCGGGCTAGGCTTAAGGCCTGGGCACAAGTGCGGGCTAGGCTTAAGGCCTGGGCACAAGTGCGGGCTAGGCTTAAGGCTTGGGCACAAGTGCGGGCTAGGCTTAAGGCCTGAGCACAAGTGCGGGCTTGGCTTAAGTCCGTGGCACAAGTGCGGGCTAGGCTTAAGGCCGGGGGCACAAGTGCGGGCTAGGCTTAAGGCCGGGGCACAAGTGCGGGCTAGGCTTAAGGCCGGGGCACAAGTGCGGGCTAGGCTTAAGGCCGGGGCACAAGTGCGGGCTAGGCTTAAGGCCGGGGCACAAGTGCGGGCTAGGCTTAAGGCCGGGGCACAAGTACGGGCTAGGCTTAAGGCCGGGGCACAAGTGCGGGCTAGGCTTAAGGCCGGGGCACAATTGCGGGCTAGGCTTAAGGCCGGGGCACAAGTGCGGGCTAGGCTTAAGGCCGGGGCACAAGTGCGGGCTTGGCTTAAGGCCGGGGCACAAGTGCGGGCTAGGCTTAAGGCCGGGGCACAAGTGCGGGCTAGGCTTAAGGCCGGGGCACAAGTGCGGGCTAGGCTTAAGGCCGGGGCACAAGTGCGGGCTAGGTTTAAGGCCGGGGCACAAGTGCGGGCTAGGCTTAAGGCCGGGGCACAAGTGCGGGCTAGGCTTAAGGCCGGGGCACAAGTGCGGGCTAGGCTTAAGGCCGGGGCACTAGTGCGGGCTAGGCTTAAGGCCGGGGCACTAGTGCGGGCTAGGCTTAAGGCCTGGGCACAAGTGCGGGCTAGGCTTAAGGCCTGGGCACAAGTGCGGGCTAGGCTTAAGGCCTGGGCACAAGTGCGGGCTAGGCTTAAGGCCTGGGCACAAGTGCGGGCTAGGCTTAAGGCCGGGGCACAAGTGCGGGCTAGGCTTAAGGCCTGGGCACAAGTGCGGGCTAGGCTTAAGGCCGGGGCACTAGTGCGGGCTAGGCTTAAGGCCTGGGCACAAGTGCGGGCTAGGCTTAAGGCCTGGGCACAAGTGCGGGCTAGGCTTAAGGCCTGGGCACAAGTGCGGGCTAGGCTTAAGGCCTGGGCACAAGTGCGGGCTAGGCTTAAGGCCGGGGGCACAAGTGCGGGCTAGGCTTAAGGCCTGGGCACAAGTGCGGGCTAGGCTTAAGGCCGATGCACAAGTGCGGGCTAGGCTTAAGGCCTGGCCACAAGTGCGGGCTAGGCTTAAGGCCTGGGCACAAGTGCGGGCTAGGCTTAAGGCCTGGGCACAAGTGCGGGCTAGGCTTAAGGCCTGGGCACAAATGCGGGCTAGGCTTAAGGCCGATGCACAAGTGCGGGCTAGGCTTAAGGCCGGGGCACAAGTGCGGGCTAGGCTTAAGGCCTGGGCACAAGTGCGGGCTAGGCTTAAGGCCTGGGCACAAGTGCGGGCTAGGCTTAAGGCCTGGCCACAAGTGCGGGCTAGGCTTAAGGCCTGGGCACAAGTGCGGGCTAGGCTTAAGGCCTGGTCACAAGTGCGGGCTAGGCTTAAGGCCTGGGCACAAGTGCGGGCTACGCTTAAGGCCGGGGGCACAAGTGCGGGCTAGGCTTAAGGCCGGGGGCACAAGTGCGGGCTAGGCATAAGGCCTGGGCACAAGTGCGGGCTAGGCTTAAGGCCGGGGGCACAAGTGCGGGCTAGGCTTAAGGCCTGGGCACAAGTGCGGGCTAGGCTTAAGGCCTGGGCACAAGTGCGGGCTAGGCTTAAGGCCTGGGCACAAGTGCGGGCTAGGCTTAAGGCCTGGGCACAAGTGCGGGCTAGGCTTAAGGCCGATGCACAAGTGCGGGCTAGGCTTAAGGCCGGGGCACAAGTGCGGGCTAGGCTTAAGGCCTGGGCACAAGTGCGGGCTAGGCTTAAGGCCTGGGCACAAGTGCGGGCTAGGCTTAAGGCCTGGCCACAAGTGCGGGCTAGGCTTAAGGCCTGGGCACAAGTGCGGGCTAGGCTTAAGGCCTGGGCACAAGTGCGGGCTAGGCTTAAGGCCTGGGCACAAGTGCGGGCTAGGCTTATGGCCGGGGCACAAGTGCGGGCTAGGCTTAAGGCCTGGCCACAAGTGCGGGCTAGGCTTAAGGCCGGGGCACAAGTGCGGGCTAGGCTTAAGGCCTGGGCACAAGTGCGGGCTAGGCTTAAGGCCTGGGCACAAGTGCGGGCTAGGCTTATGGCCTGGGCACAAGTGCGGGCTAGG
Organism: Ranitomeya imitator; assembly: GCF_032444005.1. Classification (NCBI taxonomy): domain Eukaryota; kingdom Metazoa; phylum Chordata; class Amphibia; order Anura; family Dendrobatidae; genus Ranitomeya; species Ranitomeya imitator. The sequence continues at coordinate 663,677 of NW_027194466.1, forward strand.
CTTAAGGCCGGGGCACAAGTGCGGGCTAGGCTTAAGTCCATGGCACAAGTGCGGGCTAGGCTTAAGGCCGGGGCACAAGTGCGGGCTAGGCTTAAGGCCTGGGCACAAGTGCGGGCTAGGCTTAAGGCCGGGGCACAAGTGCGGGCTAGGCTTAAGGCCTGGGCACAAGTGCGGGCTAGGCTTAAGGCCGGGGCACAAGTGCGGGCTGGGCTTAAGGCCTGGGCACAAGTGCGGGCTAGGCTTAAGGCCGGGGCACAAGTGCGGGCTAGGCTTAAGGCCTGGGCACAAGTGCGGGCTAGGCTTAAGGCCGGGGCACTAGTGCGGGCTAGGCTTAAGGCCTGGGCACAAGTGCGGGCTAGGCTTAAGGCCTGGGCACAAGTGCGGGCTAGGCTTAAGGCCGGGGGAACAAGTGCGGGCTACGCTTAAGGCCGGGGGCACAAGTGCGGGCTAGGCTTAAGGCCGGGGGCACAAGTGCGGGCTAGGCTTAAGGCCGGGGGCACAAGTGCGGGCTAGGCATAAGGCCTGGGCACAAGTGCGGGCTAGGCTTAAGGCCGGGGGCACAAGTGCGGGCTAGGCTTAAGGCCTGGGCACAAGTGCGGGCTAGGCTTAAGGCCTGGGCACAAGTGCGGGCTAGGCTTAAGGCCTGGGCACAAGTGCGGGCTAGGCTTAAGGCCGATGCACAAGTGCGGGCTAGGCTTAAGGCCTGGGCACAAGTGCGGGCTAGGCTTAAGGCCTGGGCACAAGTGCGGGCTAGGCTTAAGGCCTGGGCACAAGTGCGGGCTGGGCTTAAGGCCTGGGCACAAGTGCGGGCTGGGCTTAAAGCCTCGGCACAAGTGCGGGCTGGGCTTAAGGCCTCGGCACAAGTGCGGGCTGGGCTTAAGGCCTGGGCACAAGTGCGGGCTAGGCTTAAGGCCGGGGCACAAGTGCGGGCTAGGCTTAAGGCCTGGGCACAAGTGCGGGCTAGGCTTAAGGCCGGGGCACAAGTGCGGGCTAGGCTTAAGGCCTGGGCACAAGTGCGGGCTAGGCTTAAGGCCTGGGCACAAGTGCGGGCTAGGCTTATGGCATGGGCACAAGTGCGGGCTAGGCTTAAGGCCGGGGCACAAGTGCGGGCTAGGCTTAAGTCCATGGCACAAGTGCGGGCTAGGCTTAAGGCCGGGGCACAAGTGCGGGCTAGGCTTAAGGCCGGGGCACAAGTGCGGGCTAGGCTTAAGGCCGGGGCACAAGTGCGGGCTAGGCTTAAGGCCGGGGCACAAGTGCGGGCTAGGCTTAAGGCCTGGGCACAAGTGCGGGCTAGGCTTAAGGCCTGGGCACAAGTGCGGGCTAGGCTTATGGCATGGGCACAAGTGCGGGCTAGGCTTAAGGCCGGGGCACAAGTGCGGGCTAGGCTTAAGTCCATGGCACAAGTGCGGGCTAGGCTTAAGGCCGGGGCACAAGTGCGGGCTAGGCTTAAGGCCGGGGCACAAGTGCGGGCTAGGCTTAAGGCCGGGGCACAAGTGCGGGCTAGGCTTAAGGCCGGGGCACAAGTGCGGGCTAGGCTTAAGGCCGGGGCACAAGTGCGGGCTAGGCTTAAGGCCTGGGCACAAGTGCGGGCTAGGCTTAAGGCCGGGGCACAAGTGCGGGCTAGGCTTAAGGCCGGGGCACAAGTGCGGGCTAGGCTTAAGGCCGGGGCACAAGTGCGGGCTAGGCTTAAGGCCGGGGCACAAGTGCGGGCTAGGCTTAAGGCCGGGGCACAAGTGCGGGCTAGGCTTAAGGCCGGGGCACAAGTGCGGGCTAGGCTTAAGGCCGGGGCACAAGTGCGGGCTAGGCTTAAGGCCGGGGCACAAGTGCGGGCTAGGCTTAAGGCCGGGGCACAAGTGCGGGCTAGGCTTAAGGCCGGGGCACAAGTGCGGGCTAGGCTTAAGGCCGGGGCACAAGTGCGGGCTAGGCTTAAGGCCGGGGCACAAGTGCGGGCTAGGCTTAAGGCCGGGGCACAAGTGCGGGCTAGGCTTAAGGCCGGGGCACAAGTGCGGGCTAGGCTTAAGGCCGGGGCACAAGTGCGGGCTAGGCTTAAGGCCTGGGCACAAGTGCGGGCTAGGCTTAAGGCCTGGGCACAAGTGCGGGCTAGGCTTAAGGCCGATGCACAAGTGCGGGCTAGGCTTAAGGCCGGGGCACAAGTGCGGGCTAGGCTTAAGGCCGGGGCACAAGTGCGGGCTAGGCTTAAGGCCTGGGCACAAGTGCGGGCTAGGCTTAAGGCCTGGGCACAAGTGCGGGCTAGGCTTATGGCATGGGCACAAGTGCGGGCTAGGCTTAAGGCCGGGGCACAAGTGCGGGCTAGGCTTAAGTCCATGGCACAAGTGCGGGCTAGGCTTAAGGCCTGGGCACAAGTGCGGGCTAGGCTTAAGGCCTGGGCACAAGTGCGGGCTAGGCTTATGGCATGGGCACAAGTGCGGGCTAGGCTTAAGGCCGGGGCACAAGTGCGGGCTAGGCTTAAGTCCATGGCACAAGTGCGGGCTAGGCTTAAGGCCGGGGCACAAGTGCGGGCTAGGCTTAAGGCCGGGGCACAAGTGCGGGCTAGGCTTAAGGCCGGGGCACAAGTGCGGGCTAGGCTTAAGGCCGGGGCACAAGTGCGGGCTAGGCTTAAGGCCGGGGCACAAGTGCGGGCTAGGCTTAAGGCCTGGGCACAAGTGCGGGCTAGGCTTAAGGCCGGGGCACAAGTGCGGGCTAGGCTTAAGGCCGGGGCACAAGTGCGGGCTAGGCTTAAGGCCGGGGCACAAGTGCGGGCTAGGCTTAAGGCCGGGGCACAAGTGCGGGCTAGGCTTAAGGCCGGGGCACAAGTGCGGGCTAGGCTTAAGGCCGGGGCACAAGTGCGGGCTAGGCTTAAGGCCGGGGCACAAGTGCGGGCTAGGCTTAAGGCCGGGGCACAAGTGCGGGCTAGGCTTAAGGCCGGGGCACAAGTGCGGGCTAGGCTTAAGGCCGGGGCACAAGTGCGGGCTAGGCTTAAGGCCGGGGCACAAGTGCGGGCTAGGCTTAAGGCCGGGGCACAAGTGCGGGCTAGGCTTAAGGCCGGGGCACAAGTGCGGGCTAGGCTTAAGGCCGGGGCACAAGTGCGGGCTAGGCTTAAGGCCGGGGCACAAGTGCGGGCTAGGCTTAAGGCCGGGGCACAAGTGCGGGCTAGGCTTAAGGCCGGGGCACAAGTGCGGGCTAGGCTTAAGGCCGGGGCACAAGTGCGGGCTAGGCTTAAGGCCGGGGCACAAGTGCGGGCTAGGCTTAAGGCCGGGGCACAAGTGCGGGCTAGGCTTAAGGCCGGGGCACAAGTGCAGTGCTGGCTAGGATCAAGGCAGGGGGCACAAGTGCTGGCTAGGCTTAAGGCATGGGCACAAGTGCCAGCTAGGCTTAAGGCCTGGGCACAAGTGCAAGCTAGGCTTAAGGCCTGGGCACAAGTGCAGGCTAGGCTTAAGGCCTGGGCACAAGTGCAGTGCTGGCTAGGATCAAGGCAAGGGGGCACAAGTGCTGGCTAGGCTTAAGGCATGGGCACAAGTGCTGGCTAGGCTTAAGGCATACAGCTAACTCTTTGCACTCTTTGCATAAAGGGTTAGGCACCCATAGGAGTGAAGAGCTAGCTTTCACCCCTCTACTCTGTACTTGGACATTTAGGACTAGATCCTTTGTTGTACAGTGCGGAGCCTCTCCATAACCCCATGCTCCAAGCGACCAGGCACTTCTTGTCTGTCCTCCGTAAATGGGTAATGCCTTCTTCCCCAATTACAGTCGTGCATGTGCATTCAGACGGGACAAGAGCGAAGAGCATAAAGCTGGCCCTATGTGCATAACCAACATGAAGCTGAAGACAAAAACAAACAAACAAGCATACAAGGGGCTCAAAAGTGCGGGCTGGGCTTAAGGCCTGGGCACAAGTGCGGGCTGGGCTTAAGGCCTGGGCACAAGTGCGGGCTGGGCTTAAGGCCTGGGCACAAGTGCGGGCTGGGCTTAAGGCCTGGGCACAAGTGCGGGCTGGGCTTAAGGCCTGGGCACAAGTGCGGGCTAGGCTTAAGGCCTGGGCAAAAGTGCGGGCTAGGCTTAAGGCCTGGGCACAAGTGCGGGCTAGGCTTAAGGCTTGGGCACAAGTGCGGGCTAGGCTTAAGGCCTGAGCACAAGTGCGGGCTTGGCTTAAGTCCGTGGCACAAGTGCGGGCTAGGCTTAAGGCCGGGGGCACAAGTGCGGGCTAGGCTTAAGGCCGGGGCACAAGTGCGGGCTAGGCTTAAGGCCGGGGCACAAGTGCGAGCTAGGCTTAAGGCCGGGGCACAAGTGCGGGCTGGGCTTAAGGCCTGGGCACAAGTGCGGGCTAGGCTTAAGGCCGGGGCACAAGTGCGGGCTAGGCTTAAGGCCTGGGCACAAGTGCGGGCTAGGCTTAAGGCCTGGTCACAAGTGCGGGCTAGGCTTAAGGCCTGGGCACAAGTGCGGGCTACGCTTAAGGCCGGGGGCACAAGTGCGGGCTAGGCTTAAGGCCGGGGGCACAAGTGCGGGCTAGGCATAAGGCCTGGGCACAAGTGCGGGCTAGGCTTAAGGCCGGGGGCACAAGTGCGGGCTAGGCTTAAGGCCTGGGCACAAGTGCGGGCTAGGCTTAAGGCCTGGTCACAAGTGCGGGCTAGGCTTAAGGCCTGGGCACAAGTGCGGGCTACGCTTAAGGCCGGGGGCACAAGTGCGGGCTAGGCTTAAGGCCGGGGGCACAAGTGCGGGCTAGGCATAAGGCCTGGGCACAAGTGCGGGCTAGGCTTAAGGCCGGGGGCACAAGTGCGGGCTAGGCTTAAGGCCTGGGCACAAGTGCGGGCTAGGCTTAAGGCCTGGGCACAAGTGCGGGCTAGGCTTAAGGCCTGGGCACAAGTGCGGGCTAGGCTTAAGGCCTGGGCACAAGTGCGGGCTAGGCTTAAGGCCGGGGCACAAGTGCGGGCTAGGCTTAAGGCCTGGGCACAAGTGCGGGCTAGGCTTAAGGCCGGGGCACAAGTGCGGGCTAGGCTTAAGGCCTGGGCACAAGTGCGGGCTAGGCTTAAGGCCTGGCCACAAGTGCGGGCTAGGCTTAAGGCCTGGCCACAAGTGCGGGCTAGGCTTAAGGCCGGGGCACAAGTGCGGGCTAGGCTTAAGGCCTGGGCACAAGTGCGGGCTAGGCTTAAGGCCTGGGCACAAGTGCTGGCTAGGCTTAAGGCCGGGGCACAAGTGCTGGCTAGGCTTAAGGCCGGGGCACAAGTGCTGGCTAGGCTTAAGGCCGGGGCACAAGTGCTGGCTAGGCTTAAGGCCGGGGCACAAGTGCTGGCTAGGCTTAAGGCCGGGGCACAAGTGCTGGCTAGGCTTAAGGCCGGGGCACAAGTGCTGGCTAGGCTTAACCCTCCGTCACATACAACTGATCTGACAGGCGCTTCTCTTTTACTTTCATTTCTCCTTCCTCACCAGATTGTGAGGAAACCCCCTCCCTCCAGGTAGTCTCCTGTCTCTTGAAGGTCTGTGAAACCTGATATCACAGTTGGATTTCAGAGCTTCAGGGGAGAGGATATAGCTGCACAGATCTCTCAGGCTCATTGTATGTGAATACGTCACATTCAGTAAGGTTGGTATTTTATGTTTTTATTCATCACAATAGTTTATTTAGCTTGTTTTATGAATGTATAGCACAAAATGTGAGGATATTTCATAGAAATAAGGGAGATTTTATAAAAGAAAGTGTGCTGCTCAGGCATATACAGTAGTTCCCTAACATATTCCTTCTCTTGCTTCAGATTATCTGCTGAAATGGAGAGGAAAATGTACAATTTATCCAAACAACTTGATGTTGAGGAAGTAACAAACATGCTGTTAGATGATAGAGACCTCACACTGAATGAGGATTTAGGAGAGGAAAGTGGTTTACAAGTTGTGATCTGATTGATTATCTGAAAATTCAGAAGCTGTCATATGTGGGAACTGTAAGAAAAAACAAAAGGGAATTGTCGCCACAGTTTGTAAGTGTGAAAGAGAGACAACAGTACAGCAGTATGTTTGCATTCAATAATGGAAAGGCTTTAGTTTCCTATGTACCACATGCCAAAAAAATCGTACTTCTTCTATCAACACTTCATGATGATGCTGCCATCGATCCTGGGACTGGGGCAGAAAAAAAACGGAGATAATTACATTTTACAATGCCACCAAAGGGGGTGTGGATACAGCAGATCAGATGTGCTCCACTTTCAACGTCAGCAGAAACATCAAACGCTGGCCAATGGTCATATTTTTTGCTATGTTGAATTTGGGTGGTATAAATTCACAAGTAATTTATCTTGAAAACAAGCTTGAACCACTCCGTAGACGATTGTATCTGAAAAAATTGGCCCATGAACTAGTACTTGGAGAGCTACGCAGGAGAAGCGTGAAAACAATCGGTATCCCCTCTCGCCTTCAAGTTCAGCTCAAAAGGTTCCGCCCAGAAGATGATGGTGAAAAGTCACCATCTGCACCACCTCACAAAAGAAGGAGTTGCACCACCTGCCAAACGGAAAGCGGAACCAGAAGGCTTTCAAATTATGAATGTCTCAAATGTCATAAAGCAATTTGCCTGACACATGCAAAAATGGTGTGTAATTCTTGCTATTTGCTCTGCAAGTGTGACTTTTCTGGGGAAACCTCAGCATCTACTTCTGATTGAATATGTTTTTAATAGTACTTAAGGTACCTTAAAATTAAGTTTGTGTTCAAAAATTTTCTTTGTACATTTTTTTGAGAGAGTCGAACTGGGGACTATTTGGCGGGAGTTTTGAAAAGTTTGTATTTCATAGTTATTAGTTTTATGTTAAGTAAATGTTTTTTTTTTGCAACTGATTATGTGTAGTCTCTTTTATTACATCCCTATGAAGGTCACTGATCACTTTTAGAGCACTGAAATTGCAAACATTAGATATTATAGGTATTTTTCCAGCAGGCGCCTGACAGGCACATTGTATGTGAACTCGTTAGTCCGAATATTGTATGTGACGGAGGGTTAAGGCCGGGGCACAAGTGCTGGCTAGGCTTAAGGCCGGGGCACAAGTGCTGGCTAGGCTTAAGGCCGGGGCACAAGTGCGGGCTAGGCTTAAGGCCTGGGCACAAGTGCAGTGCTGGCTAGGATCAAGGCAAGGGGGCACAAGTGCTGGCTAGGCTTAAGGCATGGGCACAAGTGCTGGCTAGGCTTAAGGCATACAGCTAACTGTTTGCACTCTTTGCATAAACGGTTAGGCACCCATAGGGGTGAAGAGCTAGCTTTCACCCCTCTACTCTGTACTTGGACATTTAGGACTAGATCCTTTGTTGTACAGTGCGGAGCCTCTCCATAACCCCATGCTCCAAGCGACCAGGCACTTCTTGTCTGTCCTCCGTAAATGGGTAATGCCTTCTTCTTCAATTACAGTCGTGCATGCGCATTCAGACGGGACAAGAGCGAAGAGCGTAAAGCTGGCCCTATGTGCATAACCAACATGAAGCTGAAGACAAAAACAAACAAACAAGCATACAAGGGGCTCAAAAGTGCGGGCTAGGCTTAAGGCTTGGGCACAAGTGCGGGCTAGGCTTAAGGCTTGGGCACAAGTGCGGGCTGGGATTAAGGCCTGGGCACAAGTGCGGGCTGGGCTTAAGGCCTGGGCACAAGTGCGGGCTAGGCTAAAGGCCGGGGCACAAGTGCGGGCTAGGCTTAAGGCCGGGGCACAAGTGCGGGCTAGGCTTAAGGCCGGGGCACAAGTGCGGGCTAGGCTTAAGGCCGGGGCACAAGTGCGGGCTAGGCTTAAGGCCGGGGCACAAGTGCGGGCTAGGCTTAAGGCCGGGGCACAAGTGCGGGCTAGGCTTAAGGCCGGGGCACAAGTGCGGGCTAGGCTTAAGGCCGGGGCACAAGTGCGGGCTAGGCTTAAGGCCGGGGCACAAGTGCGGGCTAGGCTTAAGGCCGGGGCACAAGTGCGGGCTAGGCTTAAGGCCGGGGCACAAGTGCGGGCTAGGCTTAAGGCCGGGGCACAAGTGCGGGCTAGGCTTAAGGCCGGGGCACAAGTGCGGGCTAGGCTTAAGGCCGGGGCACAAGTGCAGTGCTGGCTAGGATCAAGGCAGGGGGCACAAGTGCTGGCTAGGCTTAAGGCATGGGCACAAGTGCCAGCTAGGCTTAAGGCCTGGGCACAAGTGCAAGCTAGGCTTAAGGCCTGGGCACAAGTGCAGGCTAGGCTTAAGGCCTGGGCACAAGTGCAGTGCTGGCTAGGATCAAGGCAAGGGGGCACAAGTGCTGGCTAGGCTTAAGGCATGGGCACAAGTGCTGGCTAGGCTTAAGGCATACAGCTAACTGTTTGCACTCTTTGCATAAACGGTTAGGCACCCATAGGGGTGAAGAGCTAGCTTTCACCCCTCTACTCTGTACTTGGACATTTAGGACTAGATCCTTTGTTGTACAGTGCGGAGCCTCTCCATAACCCCATGCTCCAAGCGACCAGGCACTTCTTGTCTGTCCTCCGTAAATGGGTAATGCCTTCTTCTTCAATTACAGTCGTGCATGCGCATTCAGACGGGACAAGAGCGAAGAGCGTAAAGCTGGCCCTATGTGCATAACCAACATGAAGCTGAAGACAAAAACAAACAAACAAGCATACAAGGGGCTCAAAAGTGCGGGCTAGGCTTAAGGCTTGGGCACAAGTGCGGGCTAGGCTTAAGGCTTGGGCACAAGTGCGGGCTGGGCTTAAGGCCTGGGCACAAGTGCGGGCTGGGCTTAAGGCCTGGGCACAAGTGCGGGCTAGGCTAAAGGCCTGGGCACAAGTGCGGGCTAGGCTTAAGGCCGGGGCACAAGTGCGGGCTAGGCTTAAGGCCGGGGCACAAGTGCGGGCTAGGCTTAAGGCCGGGGCACAAGTGCGGGCTAGGCTTAAGGCCGGGGCACAAGTGCGGGCTAGGCTTAAGGCCGGGGCACAAGTGCGGGCTAGGCTTAAGGCCGGGGCACAAGTGCGGGCTAGGCTTAAGGCCGGGGCACAAGTGCGTGCTAGGCTTAAGGCCGGGGCACAAGTGCGGGCTAGGCTTAAGGCCGGGGCACAAGTGCGGGCTAGGCTTAAGGCCTGGGCACAAGTGCGGGCTAGGCTTAAGGCCTGGGCACAAGTGCGGGCTAGGCTTAAGGCTTGGGCACAAGTGCGGGCTAGGCTTAAGGCCTGAGCACAAGTGCGGGCTTGGCTTAAGTCCGTGGCACAAGTGCGGGCTAGGCTTAAGGCCGGGGGCACAAGTGCGGGCTAGGCTTAAGGCCGGGGCACAAGTGCGGGCTAGGCTTAAGGCCGGGGAACAAGTGCGGGCTAGGCTTAAGGCCGGGGCACAAGTGCGGGCTAGGCTTAAGGCCGGGGCACAAGTGCGGGCTAGGCTTAAGGCCGGGGCACAAGTGCGGGCTAGGCTTAAGGCCGGGGCACAAGTGCGGGCTAGGCTTAAGGCCGGGGCACAATTGCGGGCTAGGCTTAAGGCCGGGGCACAAGTGCGGGCTAGGCTTAAGGCCGGGCATAAGTGCGGGCTAGGCTTAAGGCCGGGGCACAAGTGCGGGCTTGGCTTAAGGCCGGGGCACAAGTGCGGGCTAGGCTTAAGGCCGGGGCACAAGTGCGGGCTAGGCTTAAGGCCGGGGCACAAGTGCGGGCTAGGCTTAAGGCCGGGGCACAAGTGCGGGCTAGGTTTAAGGCCGGGGCACAAGTGCGGGCTAGGCTTAAGGCCGGGGCACAAGTGCGGGCTAGGCTTAAGGCCGGGGCACAAGTGCGGGCTAGGCTTAAGGCCGGGGCACTAGTGCGGGCTAGGCTTAAGGCCGGGGCACTAGTGCGGGCTAGGCTTAAGGCCTGGGCACAAGTGCGGGCTAGGCTTAAGGCCTGGGCACAAGTGCGGGCTAGGCTTAAGGCCTGGGCACAAGTGCGGGCTAGGCTTAAGGCCGGGGGCACAAGTGCGGGCTAGGCTTAAGGCCTGGGCACAAGTGCGGGCTAGGCTTAAGGCCGGGGCACTAGTGCGGGCTAGGCTTAAGGCCTGGGCACAAGTGCGGGCTAGGCTTAAGGCCTGGGCACAAGTGCGGGCTAGGCTTAAGGCCTGGGCACAAGTGCGGGCTAGGCTTAAGGCCGGGGGCACAAGTGCGGGCTAGGCTTAAGGCCTGGGCACAAGTGCGGGCTAGGCTTAAGGCCGATGCACAAGTGCGGGCTAGGCTTAAGGCCTGGCCACAAGTGCGGGCTAGGCTTAAGGCCTGGGCACAAGTGCGGGCTAGGCTTAAGGCCTGGGCACAAGTGCGGGCTAGGCTTAAGGCCTGGGCACAAATGCGGGCTAGGCTTAAGGCCGATGCACAAGTGCGGGCTAGGCTTAAGGCCGGGGCACAAGTGCGGGCTAGGCTTAAGGCCTGGGCACAAGTGCGGGCTAGGCTTAAGGCCTGGGCACAAGTGCGGGCTAGGCTTAAGGCCTGGCCACAAGTGCGGGCTAGGCTTAAGGCCTGGGCACAAGTGCGGGCTAGGCTTAAGGCCTGGTCACAAGTGCGGGCTAGGCTTAAGGCCTGGGCACAAGTGCGGGCTACGCTTAAGGCCGGGGGCACAAGTGCGGGCTAGGCTTAAGGCCGGGGGCACAAGTGCGGGCTAGGCATAAGGCCTGGGCACAAGTGCGGGCTAGGCTTAAGGCCGGGGGCACAAGTGCGGGCTAGGCTTAAGGCCTGGGCACAAGTGCGGGCTAGGCTTAAGGCCTGGGCACAAGTGCGGGCTAGGCTTAAGGCCTGGGCACAAGTGCGGGCTAGGCTTAAGGCCTGGGCACAAGTGCGGGCTAGGCTTAAGGCCGATGCACAAGTGCGGGCTAGGCTTAAGGCCGGGGCACAAGTGCGGGCTAGGCTTAAGGCCTGGGCACAAGTGCGGGCTAGGCTTAAGGCCTGGGCACAAGTGCGGGCTAGGCTTAAGGCCTGGCCACAAGTGCGGGCTAGGCTTAAGGCCTGGGCACAAGTGCGGGCTAGGCTTAAGGCCTGGGCACAAGTGCGGGCTAGGCTTAAGGCCTGGGCACAAGTGCGGGCTAGGCTTATGGCCGGGGCACAAGTGCGGGCTAGGCTTAAGGCCTGGCCACAAGTGCGGGCTAGGCTTAAGGCCGGGGCACAAGTGCGGGCTAGGCTTAAGGCCTGGGCACAAGTGCGGGCTAGGCTTAAGGCCTGGGCACAAGTGCGGGCTAGGCTTATGGCCTGGGCACAAGTGCGGGCTAGGCTTAAGGCCGGGGCACAAGTGCGGGCTAGGCTTAAGTCCATGGCACAAGTGCGGGCTAGGCTTAAGGCCGGGGCACAAGTGCGGGCTAGGCTTAAGGCCTGGGCACAAGTGCGGGCTAGGCTTAAGGCCGGGGCACAAGTGCGGGCTAGGCTTAAGGCCTGGGCACAAGTGCGGGCTAGGCTTAAGGCCGGGGCACAAGTGCGGGCTGGGCTTAAGGCCTGGGCACAAGTGCGGGCTAGGCTTAAGGCCGGGGCACAAGTGCGGGCTAGGCTTAAGGCCTGGGCACAAGTGCGGGCTAGGCTTAAGGCCGGGGCACTAGTGCGGGCTAGGCTTAAGGCCTGGGCACAAGTGCGGGCTAGGCTTAAGGCCTGGGCACAAGTGCGGGCTAGGCTTAAGGCCGGGGGAACAAGTGCGGGCTACGCTTAAGGCCGGGGGCACAAGTGCGGGCTAGGCTTAAGGCCGGGGGCACAAGTGCGGGCTAGGCTTAAGGCCGGGGGCACAAGTGCGGGCTAGGCATAAGGCCTGGGCACAAGTGCGGGCTAGGCTTAAGGCCGGGGGCACAAGTGCGGGCTAGGCTTAAGGCCTGGGCACAAGTGCGGGCTAGGCTTAAGGCCTGGGCACAAGTGCGGGCTAGGCTTAAGGCCTGGGCACAAGTGCGGGCTAGGCTTAAGGCCGATGCACAAGTGCGGGCTAGGCTTAAGGCCTGGGCACAAGTGCGGGCTAGGCTTAAGGCCTGGGCACAAGTGCGGGCTAGGCTTAAGGCCTGGGCACAAGTGCGGGCTGGGCTTAAGGCCTGGGCACAAGTGCGGGCTGGGCTTAAAGCCTCGGCACAAGTGCGGGCTGGGCTTAAGGCCTCGGCACAAGTGCGGGCTGGGCTTAAGGCCTGGGCACAAGTGCGGGCTAGGCTTAAGGCCGGGGCACAAGTGCGGGCTAGGCTTAAGGCCTGGGCACAAGTGCGGGCTAGGCTTAAGGCCTGGGCACAAGTGCGGGCTGGGCTTAAAGCCTCGGCACAAGTGCGGGCTGGGCTTAAGGCCTCGGCACAAGTGCGGGCTAGGCTTAAGGCCTGGGCACAAGTGCGGGCTAGGCTTAAGGCCGGGGCACAAGTGCGGGCTAGGCTTAAGGCCTGGGCACAAGTGCGGGCTAGGCTTAAGGCCTGGGCACAAGTGCGGGCTAGGCTTATGGCATGGGCACAAGTGCGGGCTAGGCTTAAGGCCGGGGCACAAGTGCGGGCTAGGCTTAAGTCCATGGCACAAGTGCGGGCTAGGCTTAAGGCCGGGGCACAAGTGCGGGCTAGGCTTAAGGCCGGGGCACAAGTGCGGGCTAGGCTTAAGGCCGGGGCACAAGTGCGGGCTAGGCTTAAGGCCGGGGCACAAGTGCGGGCTAGGCTTAAGGCCGGGGCACAAGTGCGGGCTAGGCTTAAGGCCTGGGCACAAGTGCGGGCTAGGCTTAAGGCCGGGGCACAAGTGCGGGCTAGGCTTAAGGCCGGGGCACAAGTGCGGGCTAGGCTTAAGGCCGGGGCACAAGTGCGGGCTAGGCTTAAGGCCGGGGCACAAGTGCGGGCTAGGCTTAAGGCCGGGGCACAAGTGCGGGCTAGGCTTAAGGCCGGGGCACAAGTGCGGGCTAGGCTTAAGGCCGGGGCACAAGTGCGGGCTAGGCTTAAGGCCGGGGCACAAGTGCGGGCTAGGCTTAAGGCCGGGGCACAAGTGCGGGCTAGGCTTAAGGCCGGGGCACAAGTGCGGGCTAGGCTTAAGGCCGGGGCACAAGTGCGGGCTAGGCTTAAGGCCGGGGCACAAGTGCGGGCTAGGCTTAAGGCCGGGGCACAAGTGCGGGCTAGGCTTAAGGCCGGGGCACAAGTGCGGGCTAGGCTTAAGGCCGGGGCACAAGTGCGGGCTAGGCTTAAGGCCGGGGCACAAGTGCGGGCTAGGCTTAAGGCCGGGGCACAAGTGCGGGCTAGGCTTAAGGCCGGGGCACAAGTGCGGGCTAGGCTTAAGGCCGGGGCACAAGTGCGGGCTAGGCTTAAGGCCGGGGCACAAGTGCGGGCTAGGCTTAAGGCCGGGGCACAAGTGCAGTGCTGGCTAGGATCAAGGCAGGGGGCACAAGTGCTGGCTAGGCTTAAGGCATGGGCACAAGTGCCAGCTAGGCTTAAGGCCTGGGCACAAGTGCAAGCTAGGCTTAAGGCCTGGGCACAAGTGCAGGCTAGGCTTAAGGCCTGGGCACAAGTGCAGTGCTGGCTAGGATCAAGGCAAGGGGGCACAAGTGCTGGCTAGGCTTAAGGCATGGGCACAAGTGCTGGCTAGGCTTAAGGCATACAGCTAACTCTTTGCACTTTTTGCATAAAGGGTTAGGCACCCATAGGAGTGAAGAGCTAGCTTTCACCCCTCTACTCTGTACTTGGACATTTAGGACTAGATCCTTTGTTGTACAGTGCGGAGCCTCTCCATAACCCCATGCTCCAAGCGACCAGGCACTTCTTGTCTGTCCTCCGTAAATGGGTAATGCCTTCTTCCCCAATTACAGTCGTGCATGTGCATTCAGACGGGACAAGAGCGAAGAGCATAAAGCTGGCCCTATGTGCATAACCAACATGAAGCTGAAGACAAAAACAAACAAACAAGCATACAAGGGGCTCAAAAGTGCGGGCTGGGCTTAAGGCCTGGGCACAAGTGCGGGCTGGGCTTAAGGCCTGGGCACAAGTGCGGGCTGGGCTTAAGGCCTGGGCACAAGTGCGGGCTGGGCTTAAGGCCTGGGCACAAGTGCGGGCTGGGCTTAAGGCCTGGGCACAAGTGCGGGCTAGGCTTAAGGCCTGGGCAAAAGTGCGGGCTAGGCTTAAGGCCTGGGCACAAGTGCGGGCTAGGCTTAAGGCTTGGGCACAAGTGCGGGCTAGGCTTAAGGCCTGAGCACAAGTGCGGGCTTGGCTTAAGTCCGTGGCACAAGTGCGGGCTAGGCTTAAGGCCGGGGGCACAAGTGCGGGCTAGGCTTAAGGCCGGGGCACAAGTGCGGGCTAGGCTTAAGGCCGGGGCACAAGTGCGAGCTAGGCTTAAGGCCGGGGCACAAGTGCGGGCTGGGCTTAAGGCCTGGGCACAAGTGCGGGCTAGGCTTAAGGCCGGGGCACAAGTGCGGGCTAGGCTTAAGGCCTGGGCACAAGTGCGGGCTAGGCTTAAGGCCGGGGCACTAGTGCGGGCTAGGCTTAAGGCCTGGGCACAAGTGCGGGCTAGGCTTAAGGCCTGGGCACAAGTGCGGGCTAGGCTTAAGGCCTGGTCACAAGTGCGGGCTAGGCTTAAGGCCTGGGCACAAGTGCGGGCTACGCTTAAGGCCGGGGGCACAAGTGCGGGCTAGGCTTAAGGCCGGGGGCACAAGTGCGGGCTAGGCATAAGGCCTGGGCACAAGTGCGGGCTAGGCTTAAGGCCGGGGGCACAAGTGCGGGCTAGGCTTAAGGCCTGGGCACAAGTGCGGGCTAGGCTTAAGGCCTGGGCACAAGTGCGGGCTAGGCTTAAGGCCTGGGCACAAGTGCGGGCTAGGCTTAAGGCCTGGGCACAAGTGCGGGCTAGGCTTAAGGCCGGGGCACAAGTGCGGGCTAGGCTTAAGGCCTGGGCACAAGTGCGGGCTAGGCTTAAGGCCGGGGCACAAGTGCGGGCTAGGCTTAAGGCCTGGGCACAAGTGCGGGCTAGGCTTAAGGCCTGGCCACAAGTGCGGGCTAGGCTTAAGGCCTGGCCACAAGTGCGGGCTAGGCTTAAGGCCGGGGCACAAGTGCGGGCTAGGCTTAAGGCCTGGGCACAAGTGCGGGCTAGGCTTAAGGCCTGGGCACAAGTGCTGGCTAGGCTTAAGGCCGGGGCACAAGTGCTGGCTAGGCTTAAGGCCGGGGCACAAGTGCTGGCTAGGCTTAAGGCCGGGGCACAAGTGCTGGCTAGGCTTAAGGCCGGGGCACAAGTGCTGGCTAGGCTTAAGGCCGGGGCACAAGTGCTGGCTAGGCTTAAGGCCGGGGCACAAGTGCTGGCTAGGCTTAACCCTCCGTCACATACAACTGATCTGACAGGCGCTTCTCTTTTACTTTCATTTCTCCTTCCTCATCAGATTGTGAGGAAACCCCCTCCCTCCAGGTAGTCTCCTGTCTCTTGAAGGTCTGTGAAACCTGATATCACAGTTGGATTTCAGAGCTTCAGGGGAGAGGATATAGCTGCACAGATCTCTCAGGCTCATTGTATGTGAATACGTCACATTCAGTAAGGTTGGTATTTTATGTTTTTATTCATCACAATAGTTTATTTAGCTTGTTTTATGAATGTATAGCACAAAATGTGAGGATATTTCATAGAAATAAGGGAGATTTTATAAAAGAAAGTGTGCTGCTCAGGCATATACAGTAGTTCCCTAACATATTCCTTCTCTTGCTTCAGATTATCTGCTGAAATGGAGAGGAAAATGTACAATTTATCCAAACAACTTGATGTTGAGGAAGTAACAAACATGCTGTTAGATGATAGAGACCTCACACTGAATGAGGATTTAGGAGAGGAAAGTGGTTTACAAGTTGTGATCTGATTGATTATCTGAAAATTCAGAAGCTGTCATATGTGGGAACTGTAAGAAAAAACAAAAGGGAATTGTCGCCACAGTTTGTAAGTGTGAAAGAGAGACAACAGTACAGCAGTATGTTTGCATTCAATAATGGAAAGGCTTTAGTTTCCTATGTACCACATGCCAAAAAAATCGTACTTCTTCTATCAACACTTCATGATGATGCTGCCATCGATCCTGGGACTGGGGCAGAAAAAAAACGGAGATAATTACATTTTACAATGCCACCAAAGGGGGTGTGGATACAGCAGATCAGATGTGCTCCACTTTCAACGTCAGCAGAAACATCAAACGCTGGCCAATGGTCATATTTTTTGCTATGTTGAATTTGGGTGGTATAAATTCACAAGTAATTTATCTTGAAAACAAGCTTGAACCACTCCGTAGACGATTGTATCTGAAAAAATTGGCCCATGAACTAGTACTTGGAGAGCTACGCAGGAGAAGCGTGAAAACAATCGGTATCCCCTCTCGCCTTCAAGTTCAGCTCAAAAGGTTCCGCCCAGAAGATGATGGTGAAAAGTCACCATCTGCACCACCTCACAAAAGAAGGAGTTGCACCACCTGCCAAACGGAAAGCGGAACCAGAAGGCTTTCAAATTATGAATGTCTCAAATGTCATAAAGCAATTTGCCTGACACATGCAAAAATGGTGTGTAATTCTTGCTATTTGCTCTGCAAGTGTGACTTTTCTGGGGAAACCTCAGCATCTACTTCTGATTGAATATGTTTTTAATAGTACTTAAGGTACCTTAAAATTAAGTTTGTGTTCAAAAATTTTCTTTGTACATTTTTTTGAGAGAGTCGAACTGGGGACTATTTGGCGGGAGTTTTGAAAAGTTTGTATTTCATAGTTATTAGTTTTATGTTAAGTAAATGTTTTTTTTTTGCAACTGATTATGTGTAGTCTCTTTTATTACATCCCTATGAAGGTCACTGATCACTTTTAGAGCACTGAAATTGCAAACATTAGATATTATAGGTATTTTTCCAGCAGGCGCCTGACAGGCACATTGTATGTGAACTCGTTAGTCCGAATATTGTATGTGACGGAGGGTTAAGGCCGGGGCACAAGTGCTGGCTAGGCTTAAGGCCGGGGCACAAGTGCTGGCTAGGCTTAAGGCCGGGGCACAAGTGCGGGCTAGGCTTAAGGCCTGGGCACAAGTGCAGTGCTGGCTAGGATCAAGGCAAGGGGGCACAAGTGCTGGCTAGGCTTAAGGCATGGGCACAAGTGCTGGCTAGGCTTAAGGCATACAGCTAACTGTTTGCACTCTTTGCATAAACGGTTAGGCACCCATAGGGGTGAAGAGCTAGCTTTCACCCCTCTACTCTGTACTTGGACATTTAGGACTAGATCCTTTGTTGTACAGTGCGGAGCCTCTCCATAACCCCATGCTCCAAGCGACCAGGCACTTCTTGTCTGTCCTCCGTAAATGGGTAATGCCTTCTTCTTCAATTACAGTCGTGCATGCGCATTCAGACGGGACAAGAGCGAAGAGCGTAAAGCTGGCCCTATGTGCATAACCAACATGAAGCTGAAGACAAAAACAAACAAACAAGCATACAAGGGGCTCAAAAGTGCGGGCTAGGCTTAAGGCTTGGGCACAAGTGCGGGCTAGGCTTAAGGCTTGGGCACAAGTGCGGGCTGGGCTTAAGGCCTGGGCACAAGTGCGGGCTGGGCTTAAGGCCTGGGCACAAGTGCGGGCTAGGCTAAAGGCCGGGGCACAAGTGCGGGCTAGGCTTAAGGCCGGGGCACAAGTGCGGGCTAGGCTTAAGGCCGGGGCACAAGTGCGGGCTAGGCTTAAGGCCGGGGCACAAGTGCGGGCTAGGCTTAAGGCCGGGGCACAAGTGCGGGCTAGGCTTAAGGCCGGGGCACAAGTGCGGGCTAGGCTTAAGGCCGGGGCACAAGTGCGGGCTAGGCTTAAGGCCGGGGCACAAGTGCGGGCTAGGCTTAAGGCCGGGGCACAAGTGCGGGCTAGGCTTAAGGCCGGGGCACAAGTGCGGGCTAGGCTTAAGGCCGGGGCACAAGTGCGGGCTAGGCTTAAGGCCGGGGCACAAGTGCGGGCTAGGCTTAAGGCCGGGGCACAAGTGCGGGCTAGGCTTAAGGCCGGGGCACAAGTGCAGTGCTGGCTAGGATCAAGGCAGGGGGCACAAGTGCTGGCTAGGCTTAAGGCATGGGCACAAGTGCCAGCTAGGCTTAAGGCCTGGGCACAAGTGCAAGCTAGGCTTAAGGCCTGGGCACAAGTGCAGGCTAGGCTTAAGGCCTGGGCACAAGTGCAGTGCTGGCTAGGATCAAGGCAAGGGGGCACAAGTGCTGGCTAGGCTTAAGGCATGGGCACAAGTGCTGGCTAGGCTTAAGGCATACAGCTAACTCTTTGCACTCTTTGCATAAAGGGTTAGGCACCCATAGGAGTGAAGAGCTAGCTTTCACCCCTCTACTCTGTACTTGGACATTTAGGACTAGATCCTTTGTTGTACAGTGCGGAGCCTCTCCATAACCCCATGCTCCAAGCGACCAGGCACTTCTTGTCTGTCCTCCGTAAATGGGTAATGCCTTCTTCCCCAATTACAGTCGTGCATGTGCATTCAGACGGGACAAGAGCGAAGAGCATAAAGCTGGCCCTATGTGCATAACCAACATGAAGCTGAAGACAAAAACAAACAAACAAGCATACAAGGGGCTCAAAAGTGCGGGCTGGGCTTAAGGCCTGGGCACAAGTGCGGGCTGGGCTTAAGGCCTGGGCACAAGTGCGGGCTGGGCTTAAGGCCTGGGCACAAGTGCGGGCTGGGCTTAAGGCCTGGGCACAAGTGCGGGCTGGGCTTAAGGCCTGGGCACAAGTGCGGGCTAGGCTTAAGGCCTGGGCAAAAGTGCGGGCTAGGCTTAAGGCCTGGGCACAAGTGCGGGCTAGGCTTAAGGCTTGGGCACAAGTGCGGGCTAGGCTTAAGGCCTGAGCACAAGTGCGGGCTTGGCTTAAGTCCGTGGCACAAGTGCGGGCTAGGCTTAAGGCCGGGGGCACAAGTGCGGGCTAGGCTTAAGGCCGGGGCACAAGTGCGGGCTAGGCTTAAGGCCGGGGCACAAGTGCGAGCTAGGCTTAAGGCCGGGGCACAAGTGCGGGCTGGGCTTAAGGCCTGGGCACAAGTGCGGGCTAGGCTTAAGGCCGGGGCACAAGTGCGGGCTAGGCTTAAGGCCTGGGCACAAGTGCGGGCTAGGCTTAAGGCCGGGGCACTAGTGCGGGCTAGGCTTAAGGCCTGGGCACAAGTGCGGGCTAGGCTTAAGGCCTGGGCACAAGTGCGGGCTAGGCTTAAGGCCTGGTCACAAGTGCGGGCTAGGCTTAAGGCCTGGGCACAAGTGCGGGCTACGCTTAAGGCCGGGGGCACAAGTGCGGGCTAGGCTTAAGGCCGGGGGCACAAGTGCGGGCTAGGCATAAGGCCTGGGCACAAGTGCGGGCTAGGCTTAAGGCCGGGGGCACAAGTGCGGGCTAGGCTTAAGGCCTGGGCACAAGTGCGGGCTAGGCTTAAGGCCTGGGCACAAGTGCGGGCTAGGCTTAAGGCCTGGGCACAAGTGCGGGCTAGGCTTAAGGCCTGGGCACAAGTGCGGGCTAGGCTTAAGGCCGGGGCACAAGTGCGGGCTAGGCTTAAGGCCTGGGCACAAGTGCGGGCTAGGCTTAAGGCCGGGGCACAAGTGCGGGCTAGGCTTAAGGCCTGGGCACAAGTGCGGGCTAGGCTTAAGGCCTGGCCACAAGTGCGGGCTAGGCTTAAGGCCTGGCCACAAGTGCGGGCTAGGCTTAAGGCCGGGGCACAAGTGCGGGCTAGGCTTAAGGCCTGGGCACAAGTGCGGGCTAGGCTTAAGGCCTGGGCACAAGTGCTGGCTAGGCTTAAGGCCGGGGCACAAGTGCTGGCTAGGCTTAAGGCCGGGGCACAAGTGCTGGCTAGGCTTAAGGCCGGGGCACAAGTGCTGGCTAGGCTTAAGGCCGGGGCAC
Organism: Ranitomeya imitator; assembly: GCF_032444005.1. Classification (NCBI taxonomy): domain Eukaryota; kingdom Metazoa; phylum Chordata; class Amphibia; order Anura; family Dendrobatidae; genus Ranitomeya; species Ranitomeya imitator. Next base: position 683,415 of record NW_027194466.1, read on the forward strand.
AAGTGCTGGCTAGGCTTAAGGCCGGGGCACAAGTGCTGGCTAGGCTTAAGGCCGGGGCACAAGTGCTGGCTAGGCTTAAGGCCGGGGCACAAGTGCTGGCTAGGCTTAAGGCCGGGGCACAAGTGCTGGCTAGGCTTAAGGCCGGGGCACAAGTGCTGACTAGGCTTAAGGCCGGGGCACAAGTGCGGGCTGGGCTTAAGGCCTGGGCACAAGTGCGGGCTGGGCTTAAGGCCTGGGCACAAGTGCGGGCTGGGCTTAAGGCCTGGGCACAAGTGCGGGCTGGGCTTAAGGCCTGGGCACAAGTGCGGGCTAGGCTTAAGGCCTGGGCAAAAGTGCGGGCTAGGCTTAAGGCCTGGGCACAAGTGCGGGCTAGGCTTAAGGCTTGGGCACAAGTGCGGGCTAGGCTTAAGGCCTGAGCACAAGTGCGGGCTTGGCTTAAGTCCGTGGCACAAGTGCGGGCTAGGCTTAAGGCCGGGGGCACAAGTGCGGGCTAGGCTTAAGGCCGGGGGCACAAGTGCGGGCTAGGCATAAGGCCTGGGCACAAGTGCGGGCTAGGCTTAAGGCCGGGGGCACAAGTGCGGGCTAGGCTTAAGGCCTGGGCACAAGTGCGGGCTAGGCTTAAGGCCTGGGCACAAGTGCGGGCTAGGCTTAAGGCCTGGGCACAAGTGCGGGCTAGGCTTAAGGCCTGGGCACAAGTGCGGGCTAGGCTTAAGGCCGGGGCACAAGTGCGGGCTAGGCTTAAGGCCTGGGCACAAGTGCGGGCTAGGCTTAAGGCCGGGGCACAAGTGCGGGCTAGGCTTAAGGCCTGGGCACAAGTGCGGGCTAGGCTTAAGGCCTGGCCACAAGTGCGGGCTAGGCTTAAGGCCTGGCCACAAGTGCGGGCTAGGCTTAAGGCCGGGGCACAAGTGCGGGCTAGGCTTAAGGCCTGGGCACAAGTGCGGGCTAGGCTTAAGGCCTGGGCACAAGTGCTGGCTAGGCTTAAGGCCGGGGCACAAGTGCTGGCTAGGCTTAAGGCCGGGGCACAAGTGCTGGCTAGGCTTAAGGCCGGGGCACAAGTGCTGGCTAGGCTTAAGGCCGGGGCACAAGTGCTGGCTAGGCTTAAGGCCGGGGCACAAGTGCTGGCTAGGCTTAAGGCCGGGGCACAAGTGCTGGCTAGGCTTAAGGCCGGGGCACAAGTGCTGGCTAGGCTTAAGGCCGGGGCACAAGTGCTGGCTAGGCTTAAGGCCGGGGCACAAGTGCTGACTAGGCTTAAGGCCGGGGCACAAGTGCGGGCTGGGCTTAAGGCCTGGGCACAAGTGCGGGCTGGGCTTAAGGCCTGGGCACAAGTGCGGGCTGGGCTTAAGGCCTGGGCACAAGTGCGGGCTGGGCTTAAGGCCTGGGCACAAGTGCGGGCTAGGCTTAAGGCCTGGGCAAAAGTGCGGGCTAGGCTTAAGGCCTGGGCACAAGTGCGGGCTAGGCTTAAGGCTTGGGCACAAGTGCGGGCTAGGCTTAAGGCCTGAGCACAAGTGCGGGCTTGGCTTAAGTCCGTGGCACAAGTGCGGGCTAGGCTTAAGGCCGGGGGCACAAGTGCGGGCTAGGCTTAAGGCCGGGGCACAAGTGCGGGCTAGGCTTAAGGCCGGGGCACAAGTGCGAGCTAGGCTTAAGGCCGGGGCACAAGTGCGGGCTGGGCTTAAGGCCTGGGCACAAGTGCGGGCTAGGCTTAAGGCCGGGGCACAAGTGCGGGCTAGGCTTAAGGCCTGGGCACAAGTGCGGGCTAGGCTTAAGGCCGGGGCACTAGTGCGGGCTAGGCTTAAGGCCTGGGCACAAGTGCGGGCTAGGCTTAAGGCCTGGGCACAAGTGCGGGCTAGGCTTAAGGCCTGGTCACAAGTGCGGGCTAGGCTTAAGGCCTGGGCACAAGTGCGGGCTACGCTTAAGGCCGGGGGCACAAGTGCGGGCTAGGCTTAAGGCCGGGGGCACAAGTGCGGGCTAGGCATAAGGCCTGGGCACAAGTGCGGGCTAGGCTTAAGGCCGGGGGCACAAGTGCGGGCTAGGCTTAAGGCCTGGGCACAAGTGCGGGCTAGGCTTAAGGCCTGGGCACAAGTGCGGGCTAGGCTTAAGGCCTGGGCACAAGTGCGGGCTAGGCTTAAGGCCTGGGCACAAGTGCGGGCTAGGCTTAAGGCCGGGGCACAAGTGCGGGCTAGGCTTAAGGCCTGGGCACAAGTGCGGGCTAGGCTTAAGGCCGGGGCACAAGTGCGGGCTAGGCTTAAGGCCTGGGCACAAGTGCGGGCTAGGCTTAAGGCCTGGCCACAAGTGCGGGCTAGGCTTAAGGCCTGGCCACAAGTGCGGGCTAGGCTTAAGGCCGGGGCACAAGTGCGGGCTAGGCTTAAGGCCTGGGCACAAGTGCGGGCTAGGCTTAAGGCCTGGGCACAAGTGCTGGCTAGGCTTAAGGCCGGGGCACAAGTGCTGGCTAGGCTTAAGGCCGGGGCACAAGTGCTGGCTAGGCTTAAGGCCGGGGCACAAGTGCTGGCTAGGCTTAAGGCCGGGGCACAAGTGCTGGCTAGGCTTAAGGCCGGGGCACAAGTGCTGGCTAGGCTTAAGGCCGGGGCACAAGTGCTGGCTAGGCTTAAGGCCGGGGCACAAGTGCTGGCTAGGCTTAAGGCCGGGGCACAAGTGCTGGCTAGGCTTAAGGCCGGGGCACAAGTGCGGGCTAGGCTTAAGGCCTGGGCACAAGTGCAGTGCTGGCTAGGATCAAGGCAAGGGGGCACAAGTGCTGGCTAGGCTTAAGGCATGGGCACAAGTGCTGGCTAGGCTTAAGGCATACAGCTAACTGTTTGCACTCTTTGCATAAACGGTTAGGCACCCATAGGGGTGAAGAGCTAGCTTTCACCCCTCTACTCTGTACTTGGACATTTAGGACTAGATCCTTTGTTGTACAGTGCAGAGCCTCTCCATAACCCCATGCTCCAAGCGACCAGGCACTTCTTGTCTGTCCTCCGTAAATGGGTAATGCCTTCTTCTTCAATTACAGTCGTGCATGCGCATTCAGACGGGACAAGAGCGAAGAGCGTAAAGCTGGCCCTATGTGCATAACCAACATGAAGCTGAAGACAAAAACAAACAAACAAGCATACAAGGGGCTCAAAAGTGCGGGCTAGGCTTAAGGCTTGGGCACAAGTGCGGGCTAGGCTTAAGGCTTGGGCACAAGTGCGGGCTGGGCTTAAGGCCTGGGCACAAGTGCGGGCTGGGCTTAAGGCCTGGGCACAAGTGCGGGCTAGGCTAAAGGCCTGGGCACAAGTGCGGGCTAGGCTTAAGGCCGGGGCACAAGTGCGGGCTAGGCTTAAGGCCGGGGCACAAGTGCGGGCTAGGCTTAAGGCCGGGGCACAAGTGCGGGCTAGGCTTAAGGCCGGGGCACAAGTGCGGGCTAGGCTTAAGGCCGGGGCACAAGTGCGGGCTAGGCTTAAGGCCGGGGCACAAGTGCGGGCTAGGCTTAAGGCCGGGGCACAAGTGCGTGCTAGGCTTAAGGCCGGGGCACAAGTGCGGGCTAGGCTTAAGGCCGGGGCACAAGTGCGGGCTAGGCTTAAGGCCTGGGCACAAGTGCGGGCTAGGCTTAAGGCCTGGGCACAAGTGCGGGCTAGGCTTAAGGCTTGGGCACAAGTGCGGGCTAGGCTTAAGGCCTGAGCACAAGTGCGGGCTTGGCTTAAGTCCGTGGCACAAGTGCGGGCTAGGCTTAAGGCCGGGGGCACAAGTGCGGGCTAGGCTTAAGGCCGGGGCACAAGTGCGGGCTAGGCTTAAGGCCGGGGCACAAGTGCGGGCTAGGCTTAAGGCCGGGGCACAAGTGCGGGCTAGGCTTAAGGCCGGGGCACAAGTGCGGGCTAGGCTTAAGGCCGGGGCACAAGTGCGGGCTAGGCTTAAGGCCGGGGCACAATTGCGGGCTAGGCTTAAGGCCGGGGCACAATTGCGGGCTAGGCTTAAGGCCGGGGCACAAGTGCGGGCTAGGCTTAAGGCCGGGCATAAGTGCGGGCTAGGCTTAAGGCCGGGGCACAAGTGCGGGCTTGGCTTAAGGCCGGGGCACAAGTGCGGGCTTGGCTTAAGGCCGGGGCACAAGTGCGGGCTAGGCTTAAGGCCGGGGCACAAGTGCGGGCTAGGCTTAAGGCCGGGGCACAAGTGCGGGCTAGGCTTAAGGCCGGGGCACAAGTGCGGGCTAGGTTTAAGGCCGGGGCACAAGTGCGGGCTAGGCTTAAGGCCGGGGCACAAGTGCGGGCTAGGCTTAAGGCCGGGGCACAAGTGCGGGCTAGGCTTAAGGCCGGGGCACTAGTGCGGGCTAGGCTTAAGGCCGGGGCACTAGTGCGGGCTAGGCTTAAGGCCTGGGCACAAGTGCGGGCTAGGCTTAAGGCCTGGGCACAAGTGCGGGCTAGGCTTAAGGCCTGGGCACAAGTGCGGGCTAGGCTTAAGGCCTGGGCACAAGTGCGGGCTAGGCTTAAGGCCGGGGGCACAAGTGCGGGCTAGGCTTAAGGCCTGGGCACAAGTGCAGGCTAGGCTTAAGGCCGGGGCACTAGTGCGGGCTAGGCTTAAGGCCTGGGCACAAGTGCGGGCTAGGCTTAAGGCCTGGGCACAAGTGCGGGCTAGGCTTAAGGCCTGGGCACAAGTGCAGGCTAGGCTTAAGGCCTGGGCACAAGTGCGGGCTAGGCTTAAGGCCGGGGGCACAAGTGCGGGCTAGGCTTAAGGCCTGGGCACAAGTGCGGGCTAGGCTTAAGGCCTGGGCACAAGTGCGGGCTAGGCTTAAGGCCTGGGCACAAGTGCGGGCTAGGCTTAAGGCCTGGGCACAAGTGCGGGCTAGGCTTAAGGCCTGGGCACAAATGCGGGCTAGGCTTAAGGCCGATGCACAAGTGCGGGCTAGGCTTAAGGCCGGGGCACAAGTGCGGGCTAGGCTTAAGGCCTGGGCACAAGTGCGGGCTAGGCTTAAGGCCTGGGCACAAGTGCGGGCTAGGCTTAAGGCCTGGCCACAAGTGCGGGCTAGGCTTAAGGCCTGGGCACAAGTGCGGGCTAGGCTTAAGGCCTGGTCACAAGTGCGGGCTAGGCTTAAGGCCTGGGCACAAGTGCGGGCTACGCTTAAGGCCGGGGGCACAAGTGCGGGCTAGGCTTAAGGCCGGGGGCACAAGTGCGGGCTAGGCATAAGGCCTGGGCACAAGTGCGGGCTAGGCTTAAGGCCGGGGGCACAAGTGCGGGCTAGGCTTAAGGCCTGGGCACAAGTGCGGGCTAGGCTTAAGGCCTGGGCACAAGTGCGGGCTAGGCTTAAGGCCTGGGCACAAGTGCGGGCTAGGCTTAAGGCCTGGGCACAAGTGCGGGCTAGGCTTAAGGCCGATGCACAAGTGCGGGCTAGGCTTAAGGCCGGGGCACAAGTGCGGGCTAGGCTTAAGGCCTGGGCACAAGTGCGGGCTAGGCTTAAGGCCTGGGCACAAGTGCGGGCTAGGCTTAAGGCCTGGCCACAAGTGCGGGCTAGGCTTAAGGCCTGGGCACAAGTGCGGGCTAGGCTTAAGGCCTGGGCACAAGTGCGGGCTAGGCTTAAGGCCTGGGCACAAGTGCGGGCTAGGCTTATGGCCGGGGCACAAGTGCGGGCTAGGCTTAAGGCCGGGGCACAAGTGCGGGCTAGGCTTAAGGCCGGGGCACAAGTGCGGGCTAGGCTTAAGGCCGGGGCACAAGTGCGGGCTAGGCTTAAGGCCGGGGCACAAGTGCGGGCTAGGCTTAAGGCCGGGGCACAAGTGCGGGCTAGGCTTAAGGCCGGGGCACAAGTGCGGGCTAGGCTTAAGGCCGGGGCACAAGTGCGGGCTAGGCTTAAGGCCGGGGCACAAGTGCGGGCTAGGCTTAAGGCCGGGGCACAAGTGCGGGCTAGGCTTAAGGCCGGGGCACAATTGCGGGCTAGGCTTAAGGCCGGGGCACAAGTGCGGGCTAGGCTTAAGGCCGGGGCACAAGTGCGGGCTAGGCTTAAGGCCGGGGCACAAGTGCGGGCTAGGCTTAAGGCCGGGGCACAAGTGCGGGCTAGGCTTAAGGCCGGGGCACAATTGCGGGCTAGGCTTAAGGCCGGGGCACAAGTGCGGGCTAGGCTTAAGGCCGGGCATAAGTGCGGGCTAGGCTTAAGGCCGGGGCACAAGTGCGGGCTTGGCTTAAGGCCGGGGCACAAGTGCGGGCTTGGCTTAAGGCCGGGGCACAAGTGCGGGCTAGGCTTAAGGCCGGGGCACAAGTGCGGGCTAGGCTTAAGGCCGGGGCACAAGTGCGGGCTAGGCTTAAGGCCGGGGCACAAGTGCGGGCTAGGTTTAAGGCCGGGGCACAAGTGCGGGCTAGGCTTAAGGCCGGGGCACAAGTGCGGGCTAGGCTTAAGGCCGGGGCACAAGTGCGGGCTAGGCTTAAGGCCGGGGCACTAGTGCGGGCTAGGCTTAAGGCCGGGGCACTAGTGCGGGCTAGGCTTAAGGCCTGGGCACAAGTGCGGGCTAGGCTTAAGGCCTGGGCACTAGTGCGGGCTAGGCTTAAGGCCGGGGCACAATTGCGGGCTAGGCTTAAGGCCGGGGCACAAGTGCGGGCTAGGCTTAAGGCCGGGCATAAGTGCGGGCTAGGCTTAAGGCCGGGGCACAAGTGCGGGCTTGGCTTAAGGCCGGGGCACAAGTGCGGGCTAGGCTTAAGGCCGGGGCACTAGTGCGGGCTAGGCTTAAGGCCGGGGCACAATTGCGGGCTAGGCTTAAGGCCGGGGCACAAGTGCGGGCTAGGCTTAAGGCCGGGGCACAAGTGCGGGCTAGGCTTAAGGCCGGGGCACAAGTGCGGGCTAGGCTTAAGGCCGGGGCACAAGTGCGGGCTAGGCTTAAGGCCGGGGCACAATTGCGGGCTAGGCTTAAGGCCGGGGCACAAGTGCGGGCTAGGCTTAAGGCCGGGCATAAGTGCGGGCTAGGCTTAAGGCCGGGCACAAGTGCGGGCTTGGCTTAAGGCCGGGGCACAAGTGCGGGCTTGCTTAAGGCCGGGGCACAAGTGCGGGCTAGGCTTAAGGCCGGGGCACAAGTGCGGGCTAGGCTTAAGGCCGGGGCACAAGTGCGGGCTAGGCTTAAGGCCGGGGCACAAGTGCGGGCTAGGTTTAAGGCCGGGGCACAAGTGCGGGCTAGGCTTAAGGCCGGGGCACAAGTGCGGGCTAGGCTTAAGGCCGGGGCACAAGTGCGGGCTAGGCTTAAGGCCGGGGCACTAGTGCGGGCTAGGCTTAAGGCCGGGGGCACTAGTGCGGGGCTAGGCTTAAGGCCTGGGCACAAGTGCGGGCTAGGCTTAAGGCCTGGGCACAAGTGCGGGCTAGGCTTAAGGCCTGGGCACAAGTGCGGGCTAGGCTTAAGGCCTGGGCACAAGTGCGGGCTAGGCTTAAGGCCGGGGGCACAAGTGCGGGCTAGGCTTAAGGCCTGGGCACAAGTGCGGGCTAGGCTTAAGGCCGGGGCACTAGTGCGGGCTAGGCTTAAGGCCTGGGCACAAGTGCGGGCTAGGCTTAAGGCCTGGGCACAAGTGCGGGCTAGGCTTAAGGCCTGGGCACAAGTGCGGGCTAGGCTTAAGGCCTGGGCACAAGTGCGGGCTAGGCTTAAGGCCGGGGGCACAAGTGCGGGCTAGGCTTAAGGCCTGGGCACAAGTGCGGGCTAGGCTTAAGGCCTGGGCACAAGTGCGGGCTAGGCTTAAGGCCTGGGCACAAGTGCGGGCTAGGCTTAAGGCCTGGGCACAAGTGCGGGCTAGGCTTAAGGCCTGGGCACAAATGCGGGCTAGGCTTAAGGCCGATGCACAAGTGCGGGCTAGGCTTAAGGCCGGGGCACAAGTGCGGGCTAGGCTTAAGGCCTGGGCACAAGTGCGGGCTAGGCTTAAGGCCTGGGCACAAGTGCGGGCTAGGCTTAAGGCCTGGCCACAAGTGCGGGCTAGGCTTAAGGCCTGGGCACAAGTGCGGGCTAGGCTTAAGGCCTGGTCACAAGTGCGGGCTAGGCTTAAGGCCGGGGCACAAGTGCTGGCTAGGCTTAAGGCCGGGGCACAAGTGCTGGCTAGGCTTAAGGCCGGGGCACAAGTGCTGACTAGGCTTAAGGCCGGGGCACAAGTGCGGGCTGGGCTTAAGGCCTGGGCACAAGTGCGGGCTGGGCTTAAGGCCTGGGCACAAGTGCGGGCTGGGCTTAAGGCCTGGGCACAAGTGCGGGCTGGGCTTAAGGCCTGGGCACAAGTGCGGGCTAGGCTTAAGGCCTGGGCAAAAGTGCGGGCTAGGCTTAAGGCCTGGGCACAAGTGCGGGCTAGGCTTAAGGCTTGGGCACAAGTGCGGGCTAGGCTTAAGGCCTGAGCACAAGTGCGGGCTTGGCTTAAGTCCGTGGCACAAGTGCGGGCTAGGCTTAAGGCCGGGGGCACAAGTGCGGGCTAGGCTTAAGGCCGGGGGCACAAGTGCGGGCTAGGCATAAGGCCTGGGCACAAGTGCGGGCTAGGCTTAAGGCCGGGGGCACAAGTGCGGGCTAGGCTTAAGGCCTGGGCACAAGTGCGGGCTAGGCTTAAGGCCTGGGCACAAGTGCGGGCTAGGCTTAAGGCCTGGGCACAAGTGCGGGCTAGGCTTAAGGCCTGGGCACAAGTGCGGGCTAGGCTTAAGGCCGGGGCACAAGTGCGGGCTAGGCTTAAGGCCTGGGCACAAGTGCGGGCTAGGCTTAAGGCCGGGGCACAAGTGCGGGCTAGGCTTAAGGCCTGGGCACAAGTGCGGGCTAGGCTTAAGGCCTGGCCACAAGTGCGGGCTAGGCTTAAGGCCTGGCCACAAGTGCGGGCTAGGCTTAAGGCCGGGGCACAAGTGCGGGCTAGGCTTAAGGCCTGGGCACAAGTGCGGGCTAGGCTTAAGGCCTGGGCACAAGTGCTGGCTAGGCTTAAGGCCGGGGCACAAGTGCTGGCTAGGCTTAAGGCCGGGGCACAAGTGCTGGCTAGGCTTAAGGCCGGGGCACAAGTGCTGGCTAGGCTTAAGGCCGGGGCACAAGTGCTGGCTAGGCTTAAGGCCGGGGCACAAGTGCTGGCTAGGCTTAAGGCCGGGGCACAAGTGCTGGCTAGGCTTAAGGCCGGGGCACAAGTGCTGGCTAGGCTTAAGGCCGGGGCACAAGTGCTGGCTAGGCTTAAGGCCGGGGCACAAGTGCTGACTAGGCTTAAGGCCGGGGCACAAGTGCGGGCTGGGCTTAAGGCCTGGGCACAAGTGCGGGCTGGGCTTAAGGCCTGGGCACAAGTGCGGGCTGGGCTTAAGGCCTGGGCACAAGTGCGGGCTGGGCTTAAGGCCTGGGCACAAGTGCGGGCTAGGCTTAAGGCCTGGGCAAAAGTGCGGGCTAGGCTTAAGGCCTGGGCACAAGTGCGGGCTAGGCTTAAGGCTTGGGCACAAGTGCGGGCTAGGCTTAAGGCCTGAGCACAAGTGCGGGCTTGGCTTAAGTCCGTGGCACAAGTGCGGGCTAGGCTTAAGGCCGGGGGCACAAGTGCGGGCTAGGCTTAAGGCCGGGGCACAAGTGCGGGCTAGGCTTAAGGCCGGGGCACAAGTGCGAGCTAGGCTTAAGGCCGGGGCACAAGTGCGGGCTGGGCTTAAGGCCTGGGCACAAGTGCGGGCTAGGCTTAAGGCCGGGGCACAAGTGCGGGCTAGGCTTAAGGCCTGGGCACAAGTGCGGGCTAGGCTTAAGGCCGGGGCACTAGTGCGGGCTAGGCTTAAGGCCTGGGCACAAGTGCGGGCTAGGCTTAAGGCCTGGGCACAAGTGCGGGCTAGGCTTAAGGCCTGGTCACAAGTGCGGGCTAGGCTTAAGGCCTGGGCACAAGTGCGGGCTACGCTTAAGGCCGGGGGCACAAGTGCGGGCTAGGCTTAAGGCCGGGGGCACAAGTGCGGGCTAGGCATAAGGCCTGGGCACAAGTGCGGGCTAGGCTTAAGGCCGGGGGCACAAGTGCGGGCTAGGCTTAAGGCCTGGGCACAAGTGCGGGCTAGGCTTAAGGCCTGGGCACAAGTGCGGGCTAGGCTTAAGGCCTGGGCACAAGTGCGGGCTAGGCTTAAGGCCTGGGCACAAGTGCGGGCTAGGCTTAAGGCCGGGGCACAAGTGCGGGCTAGGCTTAAGGCCTGGGCACAAGTGCGGGCTAGGCTTAAGGCCGGGGCACAAGTGCGGGCTAGGCTTAAGGCCTGGGCACAAGTGCGGGCTAGGCTTAAGGCCTGGCCACAAGTGCGGGCTAGGCTTAAGGCCTGGCCACAAGTGCGGGCTAGGCTTAAGGCCGGGGCACAAGTGCGGGCTAGGCTTAAGGCCTGGGCACAAGTGCGGGCTAGGCTTAAGGCCTGGGCACAAGTGCTGGCTAGGCTTAAGGCCGGGGCACAAGTGCTGGCTAGGCTTAAGGCCGGGGCACAAGTGCTGGCTAGGCTTAAGGCCGGGGCACAAGTGCTGGCTAGGCTTAAGGCCGGGGCACAAGTGCTGGCTAGGCTTAAGGCCGGGGCACAAGTGCTGGCTAGGCTTAAGGCCGGGGCACAAGTGCTGGCTAGGCTTAAGGCCGGGGCACAAGTGCTGGCTAGGCTTAAGGCCGGGGCACAAGTGCTGGCTAGGCTTAAGGCCGGGGCACAAGTGCGGGCTAGGCTTAAGGCCTGGGCACAAGTGCAGTGCTGGCTAGGATCAAGGCAAGGGGGCACAAGTGCTGGCTAGGCTTAAGGCATGGGCACAAGTGCTGGCTAGGCTTAAGGCATACAGCTAACTGTTTGCACTCTTTGCATAAACGGTTAGGCACCCATAGGGGTGAAGAGCTAGCTTTCACCCCTCTACTCTGTACTTGGACATTTAGGACTAGATCCTTTGTTGTACAGTGCAGAGCCTCTCCATAACCCCATGCTCCAAGCGACCAGGCACTTCTTGTCTGTCCTCCGTAAATGGGTAATGCCTTCTTCTTCAATTACAGTCGTGCATGCGCATTCAGACGGGACAAGAGCGAAGAGCGTAAAGCTGGCCCTATGTGCATAACCAACATGAAGCTGAAGACAAAAACAAACAAACAAGCATACAAGGGGCTCAAAAGTGCGGGCTAGGCTTAAGGCTTGGGCACAAGTGCGGGCTAGGCTTAAGGCTTGGGCACAAGTGCGGGCTGGGCTTAAGGCCTGGGCACAAGTGCGGGCTGGGCTTAAGGCCTGGGCACAAGTGCGGGCTAGGCTAAAGGCCTGGGCACAAGTGCGGGCTAGGCTTAAGGCCGGGGCACAAGTGCGGGCTAGGCTTAAGGCCGGGGCACAAGTGCGGGCTAGGCTTAAGGCCGGGGCACAAGTGCGGGCTAGGCTTAAGGCCGGGGCACAAGTGCGGGCTAGGCTTAAGGCCGGGGCACAAGTGCGGGCTAGGCTTAAGGCCGGGGCACAAGTGCGGGCTAGGCTTAAGGCCGGGGCACAAGTGCGTGCTAGGCTTAAGGCCGGGGCACAAGTGCGGGCTAGGCTTAAGGCCGGGGCACAAGTGCGGGCTAGGCTTAAGGCCTGGGCACAAGTGCGGGCTAGGCTTAAGGCCTGGGCACAAGTGCGGGCTAGGCTTAAGGCTTGGGCACAAGTGCGGGCTAGGCTTAAGGCCTGAGCACAAGTGCGGGCTTGGCTTAAGTCCGTGGCACAAGTGCGGGCTAGGCTTAAGGCCGGGGGCACAAGTGCGGGCTAGGCTTAAGGCCGGGGCACAAGTGCGGGCTAGGCTTAAGGCCGGGGCACAAGTGCGGGCTAGGCTTAAGGCCGGGGCACAAGTGCGGGCTAGGCTTAAGGCCGGGGCACAAGTGCGGGCTAGGCTTAAGGCCGGGGCACAAGTGCGGGCTAGGCTTAAGGCCGGGGCACAATTGCGGGCTAGGCTTAAGGCCGGGGCACAATTGCGGGCTAGGCTTAAGGCCGGGGCACAAGTGCGGGCTAGGCTTAAGGCCGGGCATAAGTGCGGGCTAGGCTTAAGGCCGGGGCACAAGTGCGGGCTTGGCTTAAGGCCGGGGCACAAGTGCGGGCTTGGCTTAAGGCCGGGGCACAAGTGCGGGCTAGGCTTAAGGCCGGGGCACAAGTGCGGGCTAGGCTTAAGGCCGGGGCACAAGTGCGGGCTAGGCTTAAGGCCGGGGCACAAGTGCGGGCTAGGTTTAAGGCCGGGGCACAAGTGCGGGCTAGGCTTAAGGCCGGGGCACAAGTGCGGGCTAGGCTTAAGGCCGGGGCACAAGTGCGGGCTAGGCTTAAGGCCGGGGCACTAGTGCGGGCTAGGCTTAAGGCCGGGGCACTAGTGCGGGCTAGGCTTAAGGCCTGGGCACAAGTGCGGGCTAGGCTTAAGGCCTGGGCACAAGTGCGGGCTAGGCTTAAGGCCTGGGCACAAGTGCGGGCTAGGCTTAAGGCCTGGGCACAAGTGCGGGCTAGGCTTAAGGCCGGGGGCACAAGTGCGGGCTAGGCTTAAGGCCTGGGCACAAGTGCAGGCTAGGCTTAAGGCCGGGGCACTAGTGCGGGCTAGGCTTAAGGCCTGGGCACAAGTGCGGGCTAGGCTTAAGGCCTGGGCACAAGTGCGGGCTAGGCTTAAGGCCTGGGCACAAGTGCAGGCTAGGCTTAAGGCCTGGGCACAAGTGCGGGCTAGGCTTAAGGCCGGGGGCACAAGTGCGGGCTAGGCTTAAGGCCTGGGCACAAGTGCGGGCTAGGCTTAAGGCCTGGGCACAAGTGCGGGCTAGGCTTAAGGCCTGGGCACAAGTGCGGGCTAGGCTTAAGGCCTGGGCACAAGTGCGGGCTAGGCTTAAGGCCTGGGCACAAATGCGGGCTAGGCTTAAGGCCGATGCACAAGTGCGGGCTAGGCTTAAGGCCGGGGCACAAGTGCGGGCTAGGCTTAAGGCCTGGGCACAAGTGCGGGCTAGGCTTAAGGCCTGGGCACAAGTGCGGGCTAGGCTTAAGGCCTGGCCACAAGTGCGGGCTAGGCTTAAGGCCTGGGCACAAGTGCGGGCTAGGCTTAAGGCCTGGTCACAAGTGCGGGCTAGGCTTAAGGCCTGGGCACAAGTGCGGGCTACGCTTAAGGCCGGGGGCACAAGTGCGGGCTAGGCTTAAGGCCGGGGGCACAAGTGCGGGCTAGGCATAAGGCCTGGGCACAAGTGCGGGCTAGGCTTAAGGCCGGGGGCACAAGTGCGGGCTAGGCTTAAGGCCTGGGCACAAGTGCGGGCTAGGCTTAAGGCCTGGGCACAAGTGCGGGCTAGGCTTAAGGCCTGGGCACAAGTGCGGGCTAGGCTTAAGGCCTGGGCACAAGTGCGGGCTAGGCTTAAGGCCGATGCACAAGTGCGGGCTAGGCTTAAGGCCGGGGCACAAGTGCGGGCTAGGCTTAAGGCCTGGGCACAAGTGCGGGCTAGGCTTAAGGCCTGGGCACAAGTGCGGGCTAGGCTTAAGGCCTGGCCACAAGTGCGGGCTAGGCTTAAGGCCTGGGCACAAGTGCGGGCTAGGCTTAAGGCCTGGGCACAAGTGCGGGCTAGGCTTAAGGCCTGGGCACAAGTGCGGGCTAGGCTTATGGCCGGGGCACAAGTGCGGGCTAGGCTTAAGGCCGGGGCACAAGTGCGGGCTAGGCTTAAGGCCGGGGCACAAGTGCGGGCTAGGCTTAAGGCCGGGGCACAAGTGCGGGCTAGGCTTAAGGCCGGGGCACAAGTGCGGGCTAGGCTTAAGGCCGGGGCACAAGTGCGGGCTAGGCTTAAGGCCGGGGCACAAGTGCGGGCTAGGCTTAAGGCCGGGGCACAAGTGCGGGCTAGGCTTAAGGCCGGGGCACAAGTGCGGGCTAGGCTTAAGGCCGGGGCACAAGTGCGGGCTAGGCTTAAGGCCGGGGCACAATTGCGGGCTAGGCTTAAGGCCGGGGCACAAGTGCGGGCTAGGCTTAAGGCCGGGGCACAAGTGCGGGCTAGGCTTAAGGCCGGGGCACAAGTGCGGGCTAGGCTTAAGGCCGGGGCACAAGTGCGGGCTAGGCTTAAGGCCGGGGCACAATTGCGGGCTAGGCTTAAGGCCGGGGCACAAGTGCGGGCTAGGCTTAAGGCCGGGCATAAGTGCGGGCTAGGCTTAAGGCCGGGGCACAAGTGCGGGCTTGGCTTAAGGCCGGGGCACAAGTGCGGGCTTGGCTTAAGGCCGGGGCACAAGTGCGGGCTAGGCTTAAGGCCGGGGCACAAGTGCGGGCTAGGCTTAAGGCCAGGGCACAAGTGCGGGCTAGGCTTAAGGCCGGGGCACAAGTGCGGGCTAGGTTTAAGGCCGGGGCACAAGTGCGGGCTAGGCTTAAGGCCGGGGCACAAGTGCGGGCTAGGCTTAAGGCCGGGGCACAAGTGCGGGCTAGGCTTAAGGCCGGGGCACTAGTGCGGGCTAGGCTTAAGGCCGGGGCACTAGTGCGGGCTAGGCTTAAGGCCTGGGCACAAGTGCGGGCTAGGCTTAAGGCCTGGGCACTAGTGCGGGCTAGGCTTAAGGCCGGGGCACAATTGCGGGCTAGGCTTAAGGCCGGGGCACAAGTGCGGGCTAGGCTTAAGGCCGGGCATAAGTGCGGGCTAGGCTTAAGGCCGGGGCACAAGTGCGGGCTTGGCTTAAGGCCGGGGCACAAGTGCGGGCTAGGCTTAAGGCCGGGGCACTAGTGCGGGCTAGGCTTAAGGCCGGGGCACAATTGCGGGCTAGGCTTAAGGCCGGGGCACAAGTGCGGGCTAGGCTTAAGGCCGGGGCACAAGTGCGGGCTAGGCTTAAGGCCGGGGCACAAGTGCGGGCTAGGCTTAAGGCCGGGGCACAAGTGCGGGCTAGGCTTAAGGCCGGGGCACAATTGCGGGCTAGGCTTAAGGCCGGGGCACAAGTGCGGGCTAGGCTTAAGGCCGGGCATAAGTGCGGGCTAGGCTTAAGGCCGGGGCACAAGTGCGGGCTTGGCTTAAGGCCGGGGCACAAGTGCGGGCTTGGCTTAAGGCCGGGGCACAAGTGCGGGCTAGGCTTAAGGCCGGGGCACAAGTGCGGGCTAGGCTTAAGGCCGGGGCACAAGTGCGGGCTAGGCTTAAGGCCGGGGCACAAGTGCGGGCTAGGTTTAAGGCCGGGGCACAAGTGCGGGCTAGGCTTAAGGCCGGGGCACAAGTGCGGGCTAGGCTTAAGGCCGGGGCACAAGTG
This sequence comes from Ranitomeya imitator, assembly GCF_032444005.1. Classification (NCBI taxonomy): domain Eukaryota; kingdom Metazoa; phylum Chordata; class Amphibia; order Anura; family Dendrobatidae; genus Ranitomeya; species Ranitomeya imitator. The sequence goes on from NW_027194466.1 coordinate 698,488, forward strand.
CGGGCTAGGCTTAAGGCCGGGGCACTAGTGCGGGCTAGGCTTAAGGCCGGGGCACTAGTGCGGGCTAGGCTTAAGGCCTGGGCACAAGTGCGGGCTAGGCTTAAGGCCTGGGCACAAGTGCGGGCTAGGCTTAAGGCCTGGGCACAAGTGCGGGCTAGGCTTAAGGCCTGGGCACAAGTGCGGGCTAGGCTTAAGGCCGGGGGCACAAGTGCGGGCTAGGCTTAAGGCCTGGGCACAAGTGCGGGCTAGGCTTAAGGCCGGGGCACTAGTGCGGGCTAGGCTTAAGGCCTGGGCACAAGTGCGGGCTAGGCTTAAGGCCTGGGCACAAGTGCGGGCTAGGCTTAAGGCCTGGGCACAAGTGCGGGCTAGGCTTAAGGCCTGGGCACAAGTGCGGGCTAGGCTTAAGGCCGGGGGCACAAGTGCGGGCTAGGCTTAAGGCCTGGGCACAAGTGCGGGCTAGGCTTAAGGCCTGGGCACAAGTGCGGGCTAGGCTTAAGGCCTGGGCACAAGTGCGGGCTAGGCTTAAGGCCTGGGCACAAGTGCGGGCTAGGCTTAAGGCCTGGGCACAAATGCGGGCTAGGCTTAAGGCCGATGCACAAGTGCGGGCTAGGCTTAAGGCCGGGGCACAAGTGCGGGCTAGGCTTAAGGCCTGGGCACAAGTGCGGGCTAGGCTTAAGGCCTGGGCACAAGTGCGGGCTAGGCTTAAGGCCTGGCCACAAGTGCGGGCTAGGCTTAAGGCCTGGGCACAAGTGCGGGCTAGGCTTAAGGCCTGGTCACAAGTGCGGGCTAGGCTTAAGGCCTGGGCACAAGTGCGGGCTACGCTTAAGGCCGGGGGCACAAGTGCGGGCTAGGCTTAAGGCCGGGGGCACAAGTGCGGGCTAGGCATAAGGCCTGGGCACAAGTGCGGGCTAGGCTTAAGGCCGGGGGCACAAGTGCGGGCTAGGCTTAAGGCCTGGGCACAAGTGCGGGCTAGGCTTAAGGCCTGGGCACAAGTGCGGGCTAGGCTTAAGGCCTGGGCACAAGTGCGGGCTAGGCTTAAGGCCTGGGCACAAGTGCGGGCTAGGCTTAAGGCCGATGCACAAGTGCGGGCTAGGCTTAAGGCCGGGGCACAAGTGCGGGCTAGGCTTAAGGCCTGGGCACAAGTGCGGGCTAGGCTTAAGGCCTGGGCACAAGTGCGGGCTAGGCTTAAGGCCTGGCCACAAGTGCGGGCTAGGCTTAAGGCCTGGGCACAAGTGCGGGCTAGGCTTAAGGCCTGGGCACAAGTGCGGGCTAGGCTTAAGGCCTGGGCACAAGTGCGGGCTAGGCTTATGGCCGGGGCACAAGTGCGGGCTAGGCTTAAGGCCTGGCCACAAGTGCGGGCTAGGCTTAAGGCCGGGGCACAAGTGCGGGCTAGGCTTAAGGCCTGGGCACAAGTGCGGGCTAGGCTTAAGGCCTGGGCACAAGTGCGGGCTAGGCTTATGGCCTGGGCACAAGTGCGGGCTAGGCTTAAGGCCGGGGCACAAGTGCGGGCTAGGCTTAAGTCCATGGCACAAGTGCGGGCTAGGCTTAAGGCCGGGGCACAAGTGCGGGCTAGGCTTAAGGCCTGGGCACAAGTGCGGGCTAGGCTTAAGGCCGGGGCACAAGTGCGGGCTAGGCTTAAGGCCTGGGCACAAGTGCGGGCTAGGCTTAAGGCCGGGGCACAAGTGCGGGCTGGGCTTAAGGCCTGGGCACAAGTGCGGGCTAGGCTTAAGGCCGGGGCACAAGTGCGGGCTAGGCTTAAGGCCTGGGCACAAGTGCGGGCTAGGCTTAAGGCCGGGGCACTAGTGCGGGCTAGGCTTAAGGCCTGGGCACAAGTGCGGGCTAGGCTTAAGGCCTGGGCACAAGTGCGGGCTAGGCTTAAGGCCGGGGGAACAAGTGCGGGCTACGCTTAAGGCCGGGGGCACAAGTGCGGGCTAGGCTTAAGGCCGGGGGCACAAGTGCGGGCTAGGCTTAAGGCCGGGGGCACAAGTGCGGGCTAGGCATAAGGCCTGGGCACAAGTGCGGGCTAGGCTTAAGGCCGGGGGCACAAGTGCGGGCTAGGCTTAAGGCCTGGGCACAAGTGCGGGCTAGGCTTAAGGCCTGGGCACAAGTGCGGGCTAGGCTTAAGGCCTGGGCACAAGTGCGGGCTAGGCTTAAGGCCTGGGCACAAGTGCGGGCTAGGCTTAAGGCCTGGGCACAAGTGCGGGCTAGGCTTAAGGCCTGGGCACAAGTGCGGGCTGGGCTTAAGGCCTGGGCACAAGTGCGGGCTGGGCTTAAAGCCTCGGCACAAGTGCGGGCTGGGCTTAAGGCCTCGGCACAAGTGCGGGCTGGGCTTAAGGCCTCGGCACAAGTGCGGGCTGGGCTTAAGGCCTGGGCACAAGTGCGGGCTGGGCTTAAGGCCGGGGCACAAGTGCGGGCTGGGCTTAAGGCCGGGGCACAAGTGCGGGCTAGGCTTAAGGCCGGGGCACAAGTGCGGGCTAGGCTTAAGGCCGGGGCACAAGTGCGGGCTAGGCTTAAGGCCGGGGCACAAGTGCGGGCTAGGCTTAAGGCCGGGGCACAAGTGCGGGCTAGGCTTAAGGCCGGGGCACAAGTGCGGGCTAGGCTTAAGGCCGGGGCACAAGTGCGGGCTAGGCTTAAGGCCGGGGCACAAGTGCGGGCTAGGCTTAAGGCCGGGGCACAAGTGCGGGCTAGGCTTAAGGCCGGGGCACAAGTGCGGGCTAGGCTTAAGGCCGGGGCACAAGTGCGGGCTAGGCTTAAGGCCGGGGCACAAGTGCAGGCTAGGCTTAAGGCCGGGGCACAAGTGCGGGCTAGGCTTAAGGCCGGGGCACAAGTGCGGGCTAGGCTTAAGGCCGGGGCACAAGTGCGGGCTAGGCTTAAGGCCGGGGCACAAGTGCGGGCTAGGCTTAAGGCCGGGGCACAAGTGCGGGCTAGGCTTAAGGCCGGGGCACAAGTGCGGGCTAGGCTTAAGGCCGGGGCACAAGTGCAGTGCTGGCTAGGATCAAGGCAGGGGGCACAAGTGCTGGCTAGGCTTAAGGCATGGGCACAAGTGCCAGCTAGGCTTAAGGCCTGGGCACAAGTGCAGGCTAGGCTTAAGGCCTGGGCACAAGTGCAGGCTAGGCTTAAGGCCTGGGCACAAGTGCAGTGCTGGCTAGGATCAAGGCAAGGGGGCACAAGTGCTGGCTAGGCTTAAGGCATGGGCACAAGTGCTGGCTAGGCTTAAGGCATACAGCTAACTCTTTGCACTCTTTGCATAAAGGGTTAGGCACCCATAGGGGTGAAGAGCTAGCTTTCACCCCTCTACTCTGTACTTGGACATTTAGGACTAGATCCTTTGTTGTACAGTGCGGAGCCTCTCCATAACCCCATGCTCCAAGCGACCAGGCACTTCTTGTCTGTCCTCCGTAAATGGGTAATGCCTTCTTCCCCAATTACAGTCGTGCATGTGCATTCAGACGGGACAAGAGCGAAGAGCATAAAGCTGGCCCTATGTGCATAACCAACATGAAGCTGAAGACAAAAACAAACAAACAAGCATACAAGGGGCTCAAAAGTGCGGGCTGGGCTTAAGGCCTGGGCACAAGTGCGGGCTGGGCTTAAGGCCTGGGCACAAGTGCGGGCTGGGCTTAAGGCCTGGGCACAAGTGCGGGCTGGGCTTAAGGCCTGGGCACAAGTGCGGGCTGGGCTTAAGGCCTGGGCACAAGTGCGGGCTAGGCTTAAGGCCTGGGCAAAAGTGCGGGCTAGGCTTAAGGCCTGGGCACAAGTGCGGGCTAGGCTTAAGGCCTGGGCACAAGTGCGGGCTAGGCTTAAGGCCTGAGCACAAGTGCGGGCTTGGCTTAAGTCCGTGGCACAAGTGCGGGCTAGGCTTAAGGCCGGGGGCACAAGTGCGGGCTAGGCTTAAGGCCGGGGCACAAGTGCGGGCTAGGCTTAAGGCCGGGGCACAAGTGCGAGCTAGGCTTAAGGCCGGGGCACAAGTGCGGGCTGGGCTTAAGGCCTGGGCACAAGTGCGGGCTAGGCTTAAGGCCGGGGCACAAGTGCGGGCTAGGCTTAAGGCCTGGGCACAAGTGCGGGCTAGGCTTAAGGCCGGGGCACTAGTGCGGGCTAGGCTTAAGGCCTGGGCACAAGTGCGGGCTAGGCTTAAGGCCTGGGCACAAGTGCGGGCTAGGCTTAAGGCCTGGTCACAAGTGCGGGCTAGGCTTAAGGCCTGGGCACAAGTGCGGGCTACGCTTAAGGCCGGGGGCACAAGTGCGGGCTAGGCTTAAGGCCGGGGGCACAAGTGCGGGCTAGGCATAAGGCCTGGGCACAAGTGCGGGCTAGGCTTAAGGCCGGGGGCACAAGTGCGGGCTAGGCTTAAGGCCTGGGCACAAGTGCGGGCTAGGCTTAAGGCCTGGGCACAAGTGCGGGCTAGGCTTAAGGCCTGGGCACAAGTGCGGGCTAGGCTTAAGGCCTGGGCACAAGTGCGGGCTAGGCTTAAGGCCGGGGCACAAGTGCGGGCTAGGCTTAAGGCCTGGGCACAAGTGCGGGCTAGGCTTAAGGCCGGGGCACAAGTGCGGGCTAGGCTTAAGGCCTGGGCACAAGTGCGGGCTAGGCTTAAGGCCTGGCCACAAGTGCGGGCTAGGCTTAAGGCCTGGCCACAAGTGCGGGCTAGGCTTAAGGCCGGGGCACAAGTGCGGGCTAGGCTTAAGGCCTGGGCACAAGTGCGGGCTAGGCTTAAGGCCTGGGCACAAGTGCTGGCTAGGCTTAAGGCCGGGGCACAAGTGCTGGCTAGGCTTAAGGCCGGGGCACAAGTGCTGGCTAGGCTTAAGGCCGGGGCACAAGTGCTGGCTAGGCTTAAGGCCGGGGCACAAGTGCTGGCTAGGCTTAAGGCCGGGGCACAAGTGCTGGCTAGGCTTAAGGCCGGGGCACAAGTGCTGGCTAGGCTTAAGGCCGGGGCACAAGTGCTGGCTAGGCTTAAGGCCGGGGCACAAGTGCTGGCTAGGCTTAAGGCCGGGGCACAAGTGCTGGCTAGGCTTAAGGCCGGGGCACAAGTGCTGGCTAGGCTTAAGGCCGGGGCACAAGTGCGGGCTAGGCTTAAGGCCTGGGCACAAGTGCAGTGCTGGCTAGGATCAAGGCAAGGGGGCACAAGTGCTGGCTAGGCTTAAGGCATGGGCACAAGTGCTGGCTAGGCTTAAGGCATACAGCTAACTGTTTGCACTCTTTGCATAAACGGTTAGGCACCCATAGGGGTGAAGAGCTAGCTTTCACCCCTCTACTCTGTACTTGGACATTTAGGACTAGATCCTTTGTTGTACAGTGCGGAGCCTCTCCATAACCCCATGCTCCAAGCGACCAGGCACTTCTTGTCTGTCCTCCGTAAATGGGTAATGCCTTCTTCTTCAATTACAGTCGTGCATGCGCATTCAGACGGGACAAGAGCGAAGAGCGTAAAGCTGGCCCTATGTGCATAACCAACATGAAGCTGAAGACAAAAACAAACAAACAAGCATACAAGGGGCTCAAAAGTGCGGGCTAGGCTTAAGGCTTGGGCACAAGTGCGGGCTAGGCTTAAGGCTTGGGCACAAGTGCGGGCTGGGCTTAAGGCCTGGGCACAAGTGCGGGCTGGGCTTAAGGCCTGGGCACAAGTGCGGGCTAGGCTAAAGGCCTGGGCACAAGTGCGGGCTAGGCTAAAGGCCGGGGCACAAGTGCGGGCTAGGCTTAAGGCCGGGGCACAAGTGCGGGCTAGGCTTAAGGCCGGGGCACAAGTGCGGGCTAGGCTTAAGGCCGGGGCACAAGTGCGGGCTAGGCTTAAGGCCGGGGCACAAGTGCGGGCTAGGCTTAAGGCCGGGGCACAAGTGCGGGCTAGGCTTAAGGCCGGGGCACAAGTGCGGGCTAGGCTTAAGGCCGGGGCACAAGTGCGTGCTAGGCTTAAGGCCGGGGCACAAGTGCGGGCTAGGCTTAAGGCCGGGGCACAAGTGCGGGCTAGGCTTAAGGCCTGGGCACAAGTGCGGGCTAGGCTTAAGGCCTGGGCACAAGTGCGGGCTAGGCTTAAGGCTTGGGCACAAGTGCGGGCTAGGCTTAAGGCCTGAGCACAAGTGCGGGCTTGGCTTAAGTCCGTGGCACAAGTGCGGGCTAGGCTTAAGGCCGGGGGCACAAGTGCGGGCTAGGCTTAAGGCCGGGGCACAAGTGCGGGCTAGGCTTAAGGCCGGGGCACAAGTGCGGGCTAGGCTTAAGGCCGGGGCACAAGTGCGGGCTAGGCTTAAGGCCGGGGCACAAGTGCGGGCTAGGCTTAAGGCCGGGGCACAAGTGCGGGCTAGGCTTAAGGCCGGGGCACAATTGCGGGCTAGGCTTAAGGCCGGGGCACAAGTGCGGGCTAGGCTTAAGGCCGGGCATAAGTGCGGGCTAGGCTTAAGGCCGGGGCACAAGTGCGGGCTTGGCTTAAGGCCGGGGCACAAGTGCGGGCTAGGCTTAAGGCCGGGGCACAAGTGCGGGCTAGGCTTAAGGCCGGGGCACAAGTGCGGGCTAGGCTTAAGGCCGGGGCACAAGTGCGGGCTAGGTTTAAGGCCGGGGCACAAGTGCGGGCTAGGCTTAAGGCCGGGGCACAAGTGCGGGCTAGGCTTAAGGCCGGGGCACAAGTGCGGGCTAGGCTTAAGGCCGGGGCACTAGTGCGGGCTAGGCTTAAGGCCGGGGCACTAGTGCGGGCTAGGCTTAAGGCCTGGGCACAAGTGCGGGCTAGGCTTAAGGCCTGGGCACAAGTGCGGGCTAGGCTTAAGGCCTGGGCACAAGTGCGGGCTAGGCTTAAGGCCTGGGCACAAGTGCGGGCTAGGCTTAAGGCCGGGGGCACAAGTGCGGGCTAGGCTTAAGGCCTGGGCACAAGTGCGGGCTAGGCTTAAGGCCGGGGCACTAGTGCGGGCTAGGCTTAAGGCCTGGTCACAAGTGCGGGCTAGGCTTAAGGCCTGGGCACAAGTGCGGGCTAGGCTTAAGGCCTGGGCACAAGTGCGGGCTAGGCTTAAGGCCTGGGCACAAGTGCGGGCTAGGCTTAAGGCCGGGGGCACAAGTGCGGGCTAGGCTTAAGGCCTGGTCACAAGTGCGGGCTAGGCTTAAGGCCTGGGCACAAGTGCGGGCTAGGCTTAAGGCCGATGCACAAGTGCGGGCTAGGCTTAAGGCCTGGCCACAAGTGCGGGCTAGGCTTAAGGCCTGGGCACAAGTGCGGGCTAGGCTTAAGGCCTGGGCACAAGTGCGGGCTAGGCTTAAGGCCTGGGCACAAATGCGGGCTAGGCTTAAGGCCGATGCACAAGTGCGGGCTAGGCTTAAGGCCGGGGCACAAGTGCGGGCTAGGCTTAAGGCCTGGGCACAAGTGCGGGCTAGGCTTAAGGCCTGGGCACAAGTGCGGGCTAGGCTTAAGGCCTGGCCACAAGTGCGGGCTAGGCTTAAGGCCTGGGCACAAGTGCGGGCTAGGCTTAAGGCCTGGTCACAAGTGCGGGCTAGGCTTAAGGCCTGGGCACAAGTGCGGGCTACGCTTAAGGCCGGGGGCACAAGTGCGGGCTAGGCTTAAGGCCGGGGGCACAAGTGCGGGCTAGGCATAAGGCCTGGGCACAAGTGCGGGCTAGGCTTAAGGCCGGGGGCACAAGTGCGGGCTAGGCTTAAGGCCTGGGCACAAGTGCGGGCTAGGCTTAAGGCCTGGGCACAAGTGCGGGCTAGGCTTAAGGCCTGGGCACAAGTGCGGGCTAGGCTTAAGGCCTGGGCACAAGTGCGGGCTAGGCTTAAGGCCGATGCACAAGTGCGGGCTAGGCTTAAGGCCGGGGCACAAGTGCGGGCTAGGCTTAAGGCCTGGGCACAAGTGCGGGCTAGGCTTAAGGCCTGGGCACAAGTGCGGGCTAGGCTTAAGGCCTGGCCACAAGTGCGGGCTAGGCTTAAGGCCTGGGCACAAGTGCGGGCTAGGCTTAAGGCCTGGTCACAAGTGCGGGCTAGGCTTAAGGCCTGGGCACAAGTGCGGGCTACGCTTAAGGCCGGGGGCACAAGTGCGGGCTAGGCTTAAGGCCGATGCACAAGTGCGGGCTAGGCTTAAGGCCTGGGCACAAGTGCGGGCTAGGCTTAAGGCCTGGGCACAAGTGCGGGCTAGGCTTAAGGCCTGGGCACAAGTGCGGGCTGGGCTTAAGGCCTGGGCACAAGTGCGGGCTGGGCTTAAAGCCTCGGCACAAGTGCGGGCTGGGCTTAAGGCCTCGGCACAAGTGCGGGCTGGGCTTAAGGCCTCGGCACAAGTGCGGGCTGGGCTTAAGGCCTGGGCACAAGTGCGGGCTGGGCTTAAGGCCGGGGCACAAGTGCGGGCTGGGCTTAAGGCCGGGGCACAAGTGCGGGCTAGGCTTAAGGCCGGGGCACAAGTGCGGGCTAGGCTTAAGGCCGGGGCACAAGTGCGGGCTAGGCTTAAGGCCGGGGCACAAGTGCGGGCTAGGCTTAAGGCCGGGGCACAAGTGCGGGCTAGGCTTAAGGCCGGGGCACAAGTGCGGGCTAGGCTTAAGGCCGGGGCACAAGTGCGGGCTAGGCTTAAGGCCGGGGCACAAGTGCGGGCTAGGCTTAAGGCCGGGGCACAAGTGCGGGCTAGGCTTAAGGCCGGGGCACAAGTGCGGGCTAGGCTTAAGGCCGGGGCACAAGTGCGGGCTAGGCTTAAGGCCGGGGCACAAGTGCGGGCTAGGCTTAAGGCCGGGGCACAAGTGCGGGCTAGGCTTAAGGCCGGGGCACAAGTGCGGGCTAGGCTTAAGGCCGGGGCACAAGTGCGGGCTAGGCTTAAGGCCGGGGCACAAGTGCGGGCTAGGCTTAAGGCCGGGGCACAAGTGCGGGCTAGGCTTAAGGCCGGGGCACAAGTGCGGGCTAGGCTTAAGGCCGGGGCACAAGTGCGGGCTAGGCTTAAGGCCGGGGCACAAGTGCGGGCTAGGCTTAAGGCCGGGGCACAAGTGCAGTGCTGGCTAGGATCAAGGCAGGGGGCACAAGTGCTGGCTAGGCTTAAGGCATGGGCACAAGTGCCAGCTAGGCTTAAGGCCTGGGCACAAGTGCAGGCTAGGCTTAAGGCCTGGGCACAAGTGCAGGCTAGGCTTAAGGCCTGGGCACAAGTGCAGTGCTGGCTAGGATCAAGGCAAGGGGGCACAAGTGCTGGCTAGGCTTAAGGCATGGGCACAAGTGCTGGCTAGGCTTAAGGCATACAGCTAACTCTTTGCACTCTTTGCATAAAGGGTTAGGCACCCATAGGGGTGAAGAGCTAGCTTTCACCCCTCTACTCTGTACTTGGACATTTAGGACTAGATCCTTTGTTGTACAGTGCGGAGCCTCTCCATAACCCCATGCTCCAAGCGACCAGGCACTTCTTGTCTGTCCTCCGTAAATGGGTAATGCCTTCTTCCCCAATTACAGTCGTGCATGTGCATTCAGACGGGACAAGAGCGAAGAGCATAAAGCTGGCCCTATGTGCATAACCAACATGAAGCTGAAGACAAAAACAAACAAACAAGCATACAAGGGGCTCAAAAGTGCGGGCTGGGCTTAAGGCCTGGGCACAAGTGCGGGCTGGGCTTAAGGCCTGGGCACAAGTGCGGGCTGGGCTTAAGGCCTGGGCACAAGTGCGGGCTGGGCTTAAGGCCTGGGCACAAGTGCGGGCTGGGCTTAAGGCCTGGGCACAAGTGCGGGCTAGGCTTAAGGCCTGGGCAAAAGTGCGGGCTAGGCTTAAGGCCTGGGCACAAGTGCGGGCTAGGCTTAAGGCTTGGGCACAAGTGCGGGCTAGGCTTAAGGCCTGAGCACAAGTGCGGGCTTGGCTTAAGTCCGTGGCACAAGTGCGGGCTAGGCTTAAGGCCGGGGGCACAAGTGCGGGCTAGGCTTAAGGCCGGGGCACAAGTGCGGGCTAGGCTTAAGGCCGGGGCACAAGTGCGAGCTAGGCTTAAGGCCGGGGCACAAGTGCGGGCTGGGCTTAAGGCCTGGGCACAAGTGCGGGCTAGGCTTAAGGCCGGGGCACAAGTGCGGGCTAGGCTTAAGGCCTGGGCACAAGTGCGGGCTAGGCTTAAGGCCGGGGCACTAGTGCGGGCTAGGCTTAAGGCCTGGGCACAAGTGCGGGCTAGGCTTAAGGCCTGGGCACAAGTGCGGGCTAGGCTTAAGGCCTGGTCACAAGTGCGGGCTAGGCTTAAGGCCTGGGCACAAGTGCGGGCTACGCTTAAGGCCGGGGGCACAAGTGCGGGCTAGGCTTAAGGCCGGGGGCACAAGTGCGGGCTAGGCATAAGGCCTGGGCACAAGTGCGGGCTAGGCTTAAGGCCGGGGGCACAAGTGCGGGCTAGGCTTAAGGCCTGGGCACAAGTGCGGGCTAGGCTTAAGGCCTGGGCACAAGTGCGGGCTAGGCTTAAGGCCTGGGCACAAGTGCGGGCTAGGCTTAAGGCCTGGGCACAAGTGCGGGCTAGGCTTAAGGCCGGGGCACAAGTGCGGGCTAGGCTTAAGGCCTGGGCACAAGTGCGGGCTAGGCTTAAGGCCGGGGCACAAGTGCGGGCTAGGCTTAAGGCCTGGGCACAAGTGCGGGCTAGGCTTAAGGCCTGGCCACAAGTGCGGGCTAGGCTTAAGGCCTGGCCACAAGTGCGGGCTAGGCTTAAGGCCGGGGCACAAGTGCGGGCTAGGCTTAAGGCCTGGGCACAAGTGCGGGCTAGGCTTAAGGCCTGGGCACAAGTGCTGGCTAGGCTTAAGGCCGGGGCACAAGTGCTGGCTAGGCTTAAGGCCGGGGCACAAGTGCTGGCTAGGCTTAAGGCCGGGGCACAAGTGCTGGCTAGGCTTAAGGCCGGGGCACAAGTGCTGGCTAGGCTTAAGGCCGGGGCACAAGTGCTGGCTAGGCTTAAGGCCGGGGCACAAGTGCTGGCTAGGCTTAAGGCCGGGGCACAAGTGCTGGCTAGGCTTAAGGCCGGGGCACAAGTGCTGGCTAGGCTTAAGGCCGGGGCACAAGTGCTGGCTAGGCTTAAGGCCGGGGCACAAGTGCGGGCTAGGCTTAAGGCCTGGGCACAAGTGCAGTGCTGGCTAGGATCAAGGCAAGGGGGCACAAGTGCTGGCTAGGCTTAAGGCATGGGCACAAGTGCTGGCTAGGCTTAAGGCATACAGCTAACTGTTTGCACTCTTTGCATAAACGGTTAGGCACCCATAGGGGTGAAGAGCTAGCTTTCACCCCTCTACTCTGTACTTGGACATTTAGGACTAGATCCTTTGTTGTACAGTGCGGAGCCTCTCCATAACCCCATGCTCCAAGCGACCAGGCACTTCTTGTCTGTCCTCCGTAAATGGGTAATGCCTTCTTCTTCAATTACAGTCGTGCATGCGCATTCAGACGGGACAAGAGCGAAGAGCGTAAAGCTGGCCCTATGTGCATAACCAACATGAAGCTGAAGACAAAAACAAACAAACAAGCATACAAGGGGCTCAAAAGTGCGGGCTAGGCTTAAGGCTTGGGCACAAGTGCGGGCTAGGCTTAAGGCTTGGGCACAAGTGCGGGCTGGGCTTAAGGCCTGGGCACAAGTGCGGGCTGGGCTTAAGGCCTGGGCACAAGTGCGGGCTAGGCTAAAGGCCTGGGCACAAGTGCGGGCTAGGCTTAAGGCCGGGGCACAAGTGCGGGCTAGGCTTAAGGCCGGGGCACAAGTGCGGGCTAGGCTTAAGGCCGGGGCACAAGTGCGGGCTAGGCTTAAGGCCGGGGCACAAGTGCGGGCTAGGCTTAAGGCCGGGGCACAAGTGCGGGCTAGGCTTAAGGCCGGGGCACAAGTGCGGGCTAGGCTTAAGGCCGGGGCACAAGTGCGTGCTAGGCTTAAGGCCGGGGCACAAGTGCGGGCTAGGCTTAAGGCCGGGGCACAAGTGCGGGCTAGGCTTAAGGCCTGGGCACAAGTGCGGGCTAGGCTTAAGGCCTGGGCACAAGTGCGGGCTAGGCTTAAGGCCTGGGCACAAGTGCGGGCTAGGCTTAAGGCTTGGGCACAAGTGCGGGCTAGGCTTAAGGCCTGAGCACAAGTGCGGGCTTGGCTTAAGTCCGTGGCACAAGTGCGGGCTAGGCTTAAGGCCGGGGGCACAAGTGCGGGCTAGGCTTAAGGCCGGGGCACAAGTGCGGGCTAGGCTTAAGGCCGGGGCACAAGTGCGGGCTAGGCTTAAGGCCGGGGCACAAGTGCGGGCTAGGCTTAAGGCCGGGGCACAAGTGCGGGCTAGGCTTAAGGCCGGGGCACAAGTGCGGGCTAGGCTTAAGGCCGGGGCACAATTGCGGGCTAGGCTTAAGGCCGGGGCACAAGTGCGGGCTAGGCTTAAGGCCGGGCATGAGTGCGGGCTAGGCTTAAGGCCGGGGCACAAGTGCGGGCTTGGCTTAAGGCCGGGGCACAAGTGCGGGCTAGGCTTAAGGCCGGGGCACAAGTGCGGGCTAGGCTTAAGGCCGGGGCACAAGTGCGGGCTAGGCTTAAGGCCGGGGCACAAGTGCGGGCTAGGTTTAAGGCCGGGGCACAAGTGCGGGCTAGGCTTAAGGCCGGGGCACAAGTGCGGGCTAGGCTTAAGGCCGGGGCACAAGTGCGGGCTAGGCTTAAGGCCGGGGCACTAGTGCGGGCTAGGCTTAAGGCCGGGGCACTAGTGCGGGCTAGGCTTAAGGCCTGGGCACAAGTGCGGGCTAGGCTTAAGGCCTGGGCACAAGTGCGGGCTAGGCTTAAGGCCTGGGCACAAGTGCGGGCTAGGCTTAAGGCCTGGGCACAAGTGCGGGCTAGGCTTAAGGCCGGGGGCACAAGTGCGGGCTAGGCTTAAGGCCTGGGCACAAGTGCGGGCTAGGCTTAAGGCCGGGGCACTAGTGCGGGCTAGGCTTAAGGCCTGGTCACAAGTGCGGGCTAGGCTTAAGGCCTGGGCACAAGTGCGGGCTAGGCTTAAGGCCTGGGCACAAGTGCGGGCTAGGCTTAAGGCCTGGGCACAAGTGCGGGCTAGGCTTAAGGCCGGGGGCACAAGTGCGGGCTAGGCTTAAGGCCTGGGCACAAGTGCGGGCTAGGCTTAAGGCCGATGCACAAGTGCGGGCTAGGCTTAAGGCCTGGCCACAAGTGCGGGCTAGGCTTAAGGCCTGGGCACAAGTGCGGGCTAGGCTTAAGGCCTGGGCACAAGTGCGGGCTAGGCTTAAGGCCTGGGCACAAATGCGGGCTAGGCTTAAGGCCGATGCACAAGTGCGGGCTAGGCTTAAGGCCGGGGCACAAGTGCGGGCTAGGCTTAAGGCCTGGGCACAAGTGCGGGCTAGGCTTAAGGCCTGGGCACAAGTGCGGGCTAGGCTTAAGGCCTGGCCACAAGTGCGGGCTAGGCTTAAGGCCGGGGCACAAGTGCGGGCTAGGCTTAAGGCCGGGGCACAAGTGCGGGCTAGGCTTAAGGCCGGGGCACAAGTGCGGGCTAGGCTTAAGGCCGGGGCACAAGTGCGGGCTAGGCTTAAGGCCGGGGCACAAGTGCGGGCTAGGCTTAAGGCCGGGGCACAAGTGCGGGCTAGGCTTAAGGCCGGGGCACAAGTGCGGGCTAGGCTTAAGGCCGGGGCACAAGTGCGGGCTAGGCTTAAGGCCGGGGCACAAGTGCGGGCTAGGCTTAAGGCCGGGGCACAAGTGCGGGCTAGGCTTAAGGCCGGGGCACAAGTGCGGGCTAGGCTTAAGGCCGGGGCACAAGTGCGGGCTAGGCTTAAGGCCGGGGCACAAGTGCGGGCTAGGCTTAAGGCCGGGGCACAAGTGCGGGCTAGGCTTAAGGCCGGGGCACAAGTGCGGGCTAGGCTTAAGGCCGGGGCACAAGTGCGGGCTAGGCTTAAGGCCGGGGCACAAGTGCGGGCTAGGCTTAAGGCCGGGGCACAAGTGCGGGCTAGGCTTAAGGCCGGGGCACAAGTGCGGGCTAGGCTTAAGGCCGGGGCACAAGTGCAGTGCTGGCTAGGATCAAGGCAGGGGGCACAAGTGCTGGCTAGGCTTAAGGCATGGGCACAAGTGCCAGCTAGGCTTAAGGCCTGGGCACAAGTGCAGGCTAGGCTTAAGGCCTGGGCACAAGTGCAGGCTAGGCTTAAGGCCTGGGCACAAGTGCAGTGCTGGCTAGGATCAAGGCAAGGGGGCACAAGTGCTGGCTAGGCTTAAGGCATGGGCACAAGTGCTGGCTAGGCTTAAGGCATACAGCTAACTCTTTGCACTCTTTGCATAAAGGGTTAGGCACCCATAGGGGTGAAGAGCTAGCTTTCACCCCTCTACTCTGTACTTGGACATTTAGGACTAGATCCTTTGTTGTACAGTGCGGAGCCTCTCCATAACCCCATGCTCCAAGCGACCAGGCACTTCTTGTCTGTCCTCCGTAAATGGGTAATGCCTTCTTCCCCAATTACAGTCGTGCATGTGCATTCAGACGGGACAAGAGCGAAGAGCATAAAGCTGGCCCTATGTGCATAACCAACATGAAGCTGAAGACAAAAACAAACAAACAAGCATACAAGGGGCTCAAAAGTGCGGGCTGGGCTTAAGGCCTGGGCACAAGTGCGGGCTGGGCTTAAGGCCTGGGCACAAGTGCGGGCTGGGCTTAAGGCCTGGGCACAAGTGCGGGCTGGGCTTAAGGCCTGGGCACAAGTGCGGGCTGGGCTTAAGGCCTGGGCACAAGTGCGGGCTAGGCTTAAGGCCTGGGCAAAAGTGCGGGCTAGGCTTAAGGCCTGGGCACAAGTGCGGGCTAGGCTTAAGGCTTGGGCACAAGTGCGGGCTAGGCTTAAGGCCTGAGCACAAGTGCGGGCTTGGCTTAAGTCCGTGGCACAAGTGCGGGCTAGGCTTAAGGCCGGGGGCACAAGTGCGGGCTAGGCTTAAGGCCGGGGCACAAGTGCGGGCTAGGCTTAAGGCCGGGGCACAAGTGCGAGCTAGGCTTAAGGCCGGGGCACAAGTGCGGGCTGGGCTTAAGGCCTGGGCACAAGTGCGGGCTAGGCTTAAGGCCTGGGCACAAGTGCGGGCTAGGCTTAAGGCCTGGGCACAAGTGCGGGCTAGGCTTAAGGCCTGGGCACAAGTGCGGGCCAGGCTTAAGGCCTGGGCACAAGTGCGGGCTAGGCTTAAGGCCTGGGCACAAGTGCGGGCTAGGCTTAAGGCCTGGCCACAAGTGCGGGCTAGGCTTAAGGCCTGGGCACAAGTGCGGGCTAGGCTTAAGGCCTGGGCACAAGTGCGGGCTAGGCTTAAGGCCTGGCCACAAGTGCGGGCTAGGCTTAAGGCCTGGGCACAAGTGCGGGCTAGGCTTAAGGCCTGGTCACAAGTGCGGGCTAGGCTTAAGGCCTGGGCACAAGTGCGGGCTACGCTTAAGGCCGGGGGCACAAGTGCGGGCTAGGCTTAAGGCCGATGCACAAGTGCGGGCTAGGCTTAAGGCCTGGGCACAAGTGCGGGCTAGGCTTAAGGCCTGGGCACAAGTGCGGGCTAGGCTTAAGGCCTGGGCACAAGTGCGGGCTGGGCTTAAGGCCTGGGCACAAGTGCGGGCTGGGCTTAAAGCCTCGGCACAAGTGCGGGCTGGGCTTAAGGCCTCGGCACAAGTGCGGGCTGGGCTTAAGGCCTCGGCACAAGTGCGGGCTGGGCTTAAGGCCTGGGCACAAGTGCGGGCTGGGCTTAAGGCCGGGGCACAAGTGCGGGCTGGGCTTAAGGCCGGGGCACAAGTGCGGGCTAGGCTTAAGGCCGGGGCACAAGTGCGGGCTAGGCTTAAGGCCGGGGCACAAGTGCGGGCTAGGCTTAAGGCCGGGGCACAAGTGCGGGCTAGGCTTAAGGCCGGGGCACAAGTGCGGGCTAGGCTTAAGGCCGGGGCACAAGTGCGGGCTAGGCTTAAGGCCGGGGCACAAGTGCGGGCTAGGCTTAAGGCCGGGGCACAAGTGCGGGCTAGGCTTAAGGCCGGGGCACAAGTGCGGGCTAGGCTTAAGGCCGGGGCACAAGTGCGGGCTAGGCTTAAGGCCGGGGCACAAGTGCGGGCTAGGCTTAAGGCCGGGGCACAAGTGCGGGCTAGGCTTAAGGCCGGGGCACAAGTGCGGGCTAGGCTTAAGGCCGGGGCACAAGTGCGGGCTAGGCTTAAGGCCGGGGCACAAGTGCGGGCTAGGCTTAAGGCCGGGGCACAAGTGCGGGCTAGGCTTAAGGCCGGGGCACAAGTGCGGGCTAGGCTTAAGGCCGGGGCACAAGTGCGGGCTAGGCTTAAGGCCGGGGCACAAGTGCGGGCTAGGCTTAAGGCCGGGGCACAAGTGCGGGCTAGGCTTAAGGCCGGGGCACAAGTGCAGTGCTGGCTAGGATCAAGGCAGGGGGCACAAGTGCTGGCTAGGCTTAAGGCATGGGCACAAGTGCCAGCTAGGCTTAAGGCCTGGGCACAAGTGCAGGCTAGGCTTAAGGCCTGGGCACAAGTGCAGGCTAGGCTTAAGGCCTGGGCACAAGTGCAGTGCTGGCTAGGATCAAGGCAAGGGGGCACAAGTGCTGGCTAGGCTTAAGGCATGGGCACAAGTGCTGGCTAGGCTTAAGGCATACAGCTAACTCTTTGCACTCTTTGCATAAAGGGTTAGGCACCCATAGGGGTGAAGAGCTAGCTTTCACCCCTCTACTCTGTACTTGGACATTTAGGACTAGATCCTTTGTTGTACAGTGCGGAGCCTCTCCATAACCCCATGCTCCAAGCGACCAGGCACTTCTTGTCTGTCCTCCGTAAATGGGTAATGCCTTCTTCCCCAATTACAGTCGTGCATGTGCATTCAGACGGGACAAGAGCGAAGAGCATAAAGCTGGCCCTATGTGCATAACCAACATGAAGCTGAAGACAAAAACAAACAAACAAGCATACAAGGGGCTCAAAAGTGCGGGCTGGGCTTAAGGCCTGGGCACAAGTGCGGGCTGGGCTTAAGGCCTGGGCACAAGTGCGGGCTGGGCTTAAGGCCTGGGCACAAGTGCGGGCTGGGCTTAAGGCCTGGGCACAAGTGCGGGCTGGGCTTAAGGCCTGGGCACAAGTGCGGGCTAGGCTTAAGGCCTGGGCAAAAGTGCGGGCTAGGCTTAAGGCCTGGGCACAAGTGCGGGCTAGGCTTAAGGCTTGGGCACAAGTGCGGGCTAGGCTTAAGGCCTGAGCACAAGTGCGGGCTTGGCTTAAGTCCGTGGCACAAGTGCGGGCTAGGCTTAAGGCCGGGGGCACAAGTGCGGGCTAGGCTTAAGGCCGGGGCACAAGTGCGGGCTAGGCTTAAGGCCGGGGCACAAGTGCGAGCTAGGCTTAAGGCCGGGGCACAAGTGCGGGCTGGGCTTAAGGCCTGGGCACAAGTGCGGGCTAGGCTTAAGGCCGGGGCACAAGTGCGGGCTAGGCTTAAGGCCTGGGCACAAGTGCGGGCTAGGCTTAAGGCCGGGGCACTAGTGCGGGCTAGGCTTAAGGCCTGGGCACAAGTGCGGGCTAGGCTTAAGGCCTGGGCACAAGTGCGGGCTAGGCTTAAGGCCTGGTCACAAGTGCGGGCTAGGCTTAAGGCCTGGGCACAAGTGCGGGCTACGCTTAAGGCCGGGGGCACAAGTGCGGGCTAGGCTTAAGGCCGGGGGCACAAGTGCGGGCTAGGCATAAGGCCTGGGCACAAGTGCGGGCTAGGCTTAAGGCCGGGGGCACAAGTGCGGGCTAGGCTTAAGGCCTGGGCACAAGTGCGGGCTAGGCTTAAGGCCTGGGCACAAGTGCGGGCTAGGCTTAAGGCCTGGGCACAAGTGCGGGCTAGGCTTAAGGCCTGGGCACAAGTGCGGGCTAGGCTTAAGGCCGGGGCACAAGTGCGGGCTAGGCTTAAGGCCTGGGCACAAGTGCGGGCTAGGCTTAAGGCCGGGGCACAAGTGCGGGCTAGGCTTAAGGCCTGGGCACAAGTGCGGGCTAGGCTTAAGGCCTGGCCACAAGTGCGGGCTAGGCTTAAGGCCTGGCCACAAGTGCGGGCTAGGCTTAAGGCCGGGGCACAAGTGCGGGCTAGGCTTAAGGCCTGGGCACAAGTGCGGGCTAGGCTTAAGGCCTGGGCACAAGTGCTGGCTAGGCTTAAGGCCGGGGCACAAGTGCTGGCTAGGCTTAAGGCCGGGGCACAAGTGCTGGCTAGGCTTAAGGCCGGGGCACAAGTGCTGGCTAGGCTTAAGGCCGGGGCACAAGTGCTGGCTAGGCTTAAGGCCGGGGCACAAGTGCTGGCTAGGCTTAAGGCCGGGGCACAAGTGCTGGCTAGGCTTAAGGCCGGGGCACAAGTGCTGGCTAGGCTTAAGGCCGGGGCACAAGTGCTGGCTAGGCTTAAGGCCGGGGCACAAGTGCTGGCTAGGCTTAAGGCCGGGGCACAAGTGCGGGCTAGGCTTAAGGCCTGGGCACAAGTGCAGTGCTGGCTAGGATCAAGGCAAGGGGGCACAAGTGCTGGCTAGGCTTAAGGCATGGGCACAAGTGCTGGCTAGGCTTAAGGCATACAGCTAACTGTTTGCACTCTTTGCATAAACGGTTAGGCACCCATAGGGGTGAAGAGCTAGCTTTCACCCCTCTACTCTGTACTTGGACATTTAGGACTAGATCCTTTGTTGTACAGTGCGGAGCCTCTCCATAACCCCATGCTCCAAGCGACCAGGCACTTCTTGTCTGTCCTCCGTAAATGGGTAATGCCTTCTTCTTCAATTACAGTCGTGCATGCGCATTCAGACGGGACAAGAGCGAAGAGCGTAAAGCTGGCCCTATGTGCATAACCAACATGAAGCTGAAGACAAAAACAAACAAACAAGCATACAAGGGGCTCAAAAGTGCGGGCTAGGCTTAAGGCTTGGGCACAAGTGCGGGCTAGGCTTAAGGCTTGGGCACAAGTGCGGGCTGGGCTTAAGGCCTGGGCACAAGTGCGGGCTGGGCTTAAGGCCTGGGCACAAGTGCGGGCTAGGCTAAAGGCCTGGGCACAAGTGCGGGCTAGGCTTAAGGCCGGGGCACAAGTGCGGGCTAGGCTTAAGGCCGGGGCACAAGTGCGGGCTAGGCTTAAGGCCGGGGCACAAGTGCGGGCTAGGCTTAAGGCCGGGGCACAAGTGCGGGCTAGGCTTAAGGCCGGGGCACAAGTGCGGGCTAGGCTTAAGGCCGGGGCACAAGTGCGGGCTAGGCTTAAGGCCGGGGCACAAGTGCGTGCTAGGCTTAAGGCCGGGGCACAAGTGCGGGCTAGGCTTAAGGCCGGGGCACAAGTGCGGGCTAGGCTTAAGGCCTGGGCACAAGTGCGGGCTAGGCTTAAGGCCTGGGCACAAGTGCGGGCTAGGCTTAAGGCCTGGGCACAAGTGCGGGCTAGGCTTAAGGCTTGGGCACAAGTGCGGGCTAGGCTTAAGGCCTGAGCACAAGTGCGGGCTTGGCTTAAGTCCGTGGCACAAGTGCGGGCTAGGCTTAAGGCCGGGGGCACAAGTGCGGGCTAGGCTTAAGGCCGGGGCACAAGTGCGGGCTAGGCTTAAGGCCGGGGCACAAGTGCGGGCTAGGCTTAAGGCCGGGGCACAAGTGCGGGCTAGGCTTAAGGCCGGGGCACAAGTGCGGGCTAGGCTTAAGGCCGGGGCACAAGTGCGGGCTAGGCTTAAGGCCGGGGCACAATTGCGGGCTAGGCTTAAGGCCGGGGCACAAGTGCGGGCTAGGCTTAAGGCCGGGCATGAGTGCGGGCTAGGCTTAAGGCCGGGGCACAAGTGCGGGCTTGGCTTAAGGCCGGGGCACAAGTGCGGGCTAGGCTTAAGGCCGGGGCACAAGTGCGGGCTAGGCTTAAGGCCGGGGCACAAGTGCGGGCTAGGCTTAAGGCCGGGGCACAAGTGCGGGCTAGGTTTAAGGCCGGGGCACAAGTGCGGGCTAGGCTTAAGGCCGGGGCACAAGTGCGGGCTAGGCTTAAGGCCGGGGCACAAGTGCGGGCTAGGCTTAAGGCCGGGGCACTAGTGCGGGCTAGGCTTAAGGCCGGGGCACTAGTGCGGGCTAGGCTTAAGGCCTGGGCACAAGTGCGGGCTAGGCTTAAGGCCTGGGCACAAGTGCGGGCTAGGCTTAAGGCCTGGGCACAAGTGCGGGCTAGGCTTAAGGCCTGGGCACAAGTGCGGGCTAGGCTTAAGGCCGGGGGCACAAGTGCGGGCTAGGCTTAAGGCCTGGGCACAAGTGCGGGCTAGGCTTAAGGCCGGGGCACTAGTGCGGGCTAGGCTTAAGGCCTGGTCACAAGTGCGGGCTAGGCTTAAGGCCTGGGCACAAGTGCGGGCTAGGCTTAAGGCCTGGGCACAAGTGCGGGCTAGGCTTAAGGCCTGGGCACAAGTGCGGGCTAGGCTTAAGGCCGGGGGCACAAGTGCGGGCTAGGCTTAAGGCCTGGGCACAAGTGCGGGCTAGGCTTAAGGCCGATGCACAAGTGCGGGCTAGGCTTAAGGCCTGGCCACAAGTGCGGGCTAGGCTTAAGGCCTGGGCACAAGTGCGGGCTAGGCTTAAGGCCTGGGCACAAGTGCGGGCTAGGCTTAAGGCCTGGGCACAAATGCGGGCTAGGCTTAAGGCCGATGCACAAGTGCGGGCTAGGCTTAAGGCCGGGGCACAAGTGCGGGCTAGGCTTAAGGCCTGGGCACAAGTGCGGGCTAGGCTTAAGGCCTGGGCACAAGTGCGGGCTAGGCTTAAGGCCTGGCCACAAGTGCGGGCTAGGCTTAAGGCCGGGGCACAAGTGCGGGCTAGGCTTAAGGCCGGGGCACAAGTGCGGGCTAGGCTTAAGGCCGGGGCACAAGTGCGGGCTAGGCTTAAGGCCGGGGCACAAGTGCGGGCTAGGCTTAAGGCCGGGGCACAAGTGCGGGCTAGGCTTAAGGCCGGGGCACAAGTGCGGGCTAGGCTTAAGGCCGGGGCACAAGTGCGGGCTAGGCTTAAGGCCGGGGCACAAGTGCGGGCTAGGCTTAAGGCCGGGGCACAAGTGCGGGCTAGGCTTAAGGCCGGGGCACAAGTGCGGGCTAGGCTTAAGGCCGGGGCACAAGTGCGGGCTAGGCTTAAGGCCGGGGCACAAGTGCGGGCTAGGCTTAAGGCCGGGGCACAAGTGCGGGCTAGGCTTAAGGCCGGGGCACAAGTGCGGGCTAGGCTTAAGGCCGGGGCACAAGTGCGGGCTAGGCTTAAGGCCGGGGCACAAGTGCGGGCTAGGCTTAAGGCCGGGGCACAAGTGCGGGCTAGGCTTAAGGCCGGGGCACAAGTGCGGGCTAGGCTTAAGGCCGGGGCACAAGTGCGGGCTAGGCTTAAGGCCGGGGCACAAGTGCAGTGCTGGCTAGGATCAAGGCAGGGGGCACAAGTGCTGGCTAGGCTTAAGGCATGGGCACAAGTGCCAGCTAGGCTTAAGGCCTGGGCACAAGTGCAGGCTAGGCTTAAGGCCTGGGCACAAGTGCAGGCTAGGCTTAAGGCCTGGGCACAAGTGCAGTGCTGGCTAGGATCAAGGCAAGGGGGCACAAGTGCTGGCTAGGCTTAAGGCATGGGCACAAGTGCTGGCTAGGCTTAAGGCATACAGCTAACTCTTTGCACTCTTTGCATAAAGGGTTAGGCACCCATAGGGGTGAAGAGCTAGCTTTCACCCCTCTACTCTGTACTTGGACATTTAGGACTAGATCCTTTGTTGTACAGTGCGGAGCCTCTCCATAACCCCATGCTCCAAGCGACCAGGCACTTCTTGTCTGTCCTCCGTAAATGGGTAATGCCTTCTTCCCCAATTACAGTCGTGCATGTGCATTCAGACGGGACAAGAGCGAAGAGCATAAAGCTGGCCCTATGTGCATAACCAACATGAAGCTGAAGACAAAAACAAACAAACAAGCATACAAGGGGCTCAAAAGTGCGGGCTGGGCTTAAGGCCTGGGCACAAGTGCGGGCTGGGCTTAAGGCCTGGGCACAAGTGCGGGCTGGGCTTAAGGCCTGGGCACAAGTGCGGGCTGGGCTTAAGGCCTGGGCACAAGTGCGGGCTGGGCTTAAGGCCTGGGCACAAGTGCGGGCTAGGCTTAAGGCCTGGGCAAAAGTGCGGGCTAGGCTTAAGGCCTGGGCACAAGTGCGGGCTAGGCTTAAGGCTTGGGCACAAGTGCGGGCTAGGCTTAAGGCCTGAGCACAAGTGCGGGCTTGGCTTAAGTCCGTGGCACAAGTGCGGGCTAGGCTTAAGGCCGGGGGCACAAGTGCGGGCTAGGCTTAAGGCCGGGGCACAAGTGCGGGCTAGGCTTAAGGCCGGGGCACAAGTGCGAGCTAGGCTTAAGGCCGGGGCACAAGTGCGGGCTGGGCTTAAGGCCTGGGCACAAGTGCGGGCTAGGCTTAAGGCCTGGGCACAAGTGCGGGCTAGGCTTAAGGCCTGGGCACAAGTGCGGGCTAGGCTTAAGGCCTGGGCACAAGTGCGGGCCAGGCTTAAGGCCTGGGCACAAGTGCGGGCTAGGCTTAAGGCCTGGGCACAAGTGCGGGCTAGGCTTAAGGCCTGGCCACAAGTGCGGGCTAGGCTTAAGGCCTGGGCACAAGTGCGGGCTAGGCTTAAGGCCTGGGCACAAGTGCGGGCTAGGCTTAAGGCCTGGGCACAAGTGCGGGCTAGGCTTATGGCCGGGGCACAAGTGCGGGCTAGGCTTAAGGCCTGGGCACAAGTGCGGGCTAGGCTTAAGGCCTGGGCACAAGTGCGGGCTAGGCTTATGGCATGGGCACAAGTGCGGGCTAGGCTTAAGGCCGGGGCACAAGTGCGGGCTAGGCTTAAGTCCATGGCACAAGTGCGGGCTAGGCTTAAGGCCGGGGCACAAGTGCGGGCTAGGCTTAAGGCCGGGGCACAAGTGCGGGCTAGGCTTAAGGCCGGGGCACAAGTGCGGGCTAGGCTTAAGGCCGGGGCACAAGTGCGGGCTAGGCTTAAGGCCGGGGCACAAGTGCGGGCTAGGCTTAAGGCCTGGGCACAAGTGCGGGCTAGGCTTAAGGCCGGGGCACAAGTGCGGGCTAGGCTTAAGGCCGGGGCACAAGTGCGGGCTAGGCTTAAGGCCGGGGCACAAGTGCGGGCTAGGCTTAAGGCCGGGGCACAAGTGCGGGCTAGGCTTAAGGCCGGGGCACAAGTGCGGGCTAGGCTTAAGGCCGGGGCACAAGTGCGGGCTAGGCTTAAGGCCGGGGCACAAGTGCGGGCTAGGCTTAAGGCCGGGGCACAAGTGCGGGCTAGGCTTAAGGCCGGGGCACAAGTGCGGGCTAGGCTTAAGGCCGGGGCACAAGTGCGGGCTAGGCTTAAGGCCGGGGCACAAGTGCGGGCTAGGCTTAAGGCCGGGGCACAAGTGCGGGCTAGGCTTAAGGCCGGGGCACAAGTGCGGGCTAGGCTTAAGGCCGGGGCACAAGTGCGGGCTAGGCTTAAGGCCGGGGCACAAGTGCGGGCTAGGCTTAAGGCCGGGGCACAAGTGCGGGCTAGGCTTAAGGCCGGGGCACAAGTGCGGGCTAGGTTTAAGGCCGGGGCACAAGTGCGGGCTAGGCTTAAGGCCGGGGCACAAGTGCAGTGCTGGCTAGGATCAAGGCAGGGGGCACAAGTGCTGGCTAGGCTTAAGGCATGGGCACAAGTGCCAGCTAGGCTTAAGGCCTGGGCACAAGTGCAAGCTAGGCTTAAGGCCTGGGCACAAGTGCAGGCTAGGCTTAAGGCCTGGGCACAAGTGCAGTGCTGGCTAGGATCAAGGCAAGGGGGCACAAGTGCTGGCTAGGCTTAAGGCATGGGCACAAGTGCTGGCTAGGCTTAAGGCATACAGCTAACTCTTTGCACTCTTTGCATAAAGGGTTAGGCACCCATAGGGGTGAAGAGCTAGCTTTCACCCCTCTACTCTGTACTTGGACATTTAGGACTAGATCCTTTGTTGTACAGTGCGGAGCCTCTCCATAACCCCATGCTCCAAGCGACCAGGCACTTCTTGTCTGTCCTCCGTAAATGGGTAATGCCTTCTTCCCCAATTACAGTCGTGCATGTGCATTCAGACGGGACAAGAGCGAAGAGCATAAAGCTGGCCCTATGTGCATAACCAACATGAAGCTGAAGACAAAAACAAACAAACAAGCATACAAGGGGCTCAAAAGTGCGGGCTGGGCTTAAGGCCTGGGCACAAGTGCGGGCTGGGCTTAAGGCCTGGGCACAAGTGCGGGCTGGGCTTAAGGCCTGGGCACAAGTGCGGGCTGGGCTTAAGGCCTGGGCACAAGTGCGGGCTGGGCTTAAGGCCTGGGCACAAGTGCGGGCTAGGCTTAAGGCCTGGGCAAAAGTGCGGGCTAGGCTTAAGGCCTGGGCACAAGTGCGGGCTAGGCTTAAGGCTTGGGCACAAGTGCGGGCTAGGCTTAAGGCCTGAGCACAAGTGCGGGCTTGGCTTAAGTCCGTGGCACAAGTGCGGGCTAGGCTTAAGGCCGGGGGCACAAGTGCGGGCTAGGCTTAAGGCCGGGGCACAAGTGCGGGCTAGGCTTAAGGCCGGGGCACAAGTGCGAGCTAGGCTTAAGGCCGGGGCACAAGTGCGGGCTGGGCTTAAGGCCTGGGCACAAGTGCGGGCTAGGCTTAAGGCCGGGGCACAAGTGCGGGCTAGGCTTAAGGCCTGGGCACAAGTGCGGGCTAGGCTTAAGGCCGGGGCACTAGTGCGGGCTAGGCTTAAGGCCTGGGCACAAGTGCGGGCTAGGCTTAAGGCCTGGGCACAAGTGCGGGCTAGGCTTAAGGCCTGGGCACAAGTGCGGGCTAGGCTTAAGGCCTGGGCACAAGTGCGGGCTACGCTTAAGGCCGGGGGCACAAGTGCGGGCTAGGCTTAAGGCCGGGGGCACAAGTGCGGGCTAGGCATAAGGCCTGGGCACAAGTGCGGGCTAAGCTTAAGGCCGGGGGCACAAGTGCGGGCTAGGCTTAAGGCCTGGGCACAAGTGCGGGCTAGGCTTAAGGCCTGGGCACAAGTGCGGGCTAGGCTTAAGGCCTGGGCACAAGTGCGGGCTAGGCTTAAGGCCTGGGCACAAGTGCGGGCTAGGCTTAAGGCCGGGGCACAAGTGCGGGCTAGGCTTAAGGCCTGGGCACAAGTGCGGGCTAGGCTTAAGGCCGGGGCACAAGTGCGGGCTAGGCTTAAGGCCTGGGCACAAGTGCGGGCTAGGCTTAAGGCCTGGCCACAAGTGCGGGCTAGGCTTAAGGCCTGGCCACAAGTGCGGGCTAGGCTTAAGGCCGGGGCACAAGTGCGGGCTAGGCTTAAGGCCTGGGCACAAGTGCGGGCTAGGCTTAAGGCCTGGGCACAAGTGCGGGCTAGGCTTATGGCCGGGGCACAAGTGCGGGCTAGGCTTAAGGCCGGGGCACAAGTGCGGGCTAGGCTTAAGTCCATGGCACAAGTGCGGGCTAGGCTTAAGGCCGGGGCACAAGTGCGGGCTAGGCTTAAGTCCATGGCACAAGTGCGGGCTAGGCTTAAGGCCGGGGCACAAGTGCGGGCTAGGCTTAAGGCCGGGGCACAAGTGCGGGCTAGGCTTAAGGCCTGGGCACAAGTGCGGGCTAGGCTTAAGGCCGGGGCACAAGTGCGGGCTGGGCTTAAGGCCTGGGCACAAGTGCGGGCTAGGCTTAAGGCCGGGGCACAAGTGCGGGCTAGGCTTAAGGCCTGGGCACAAGTGCGGGCTAGGCTTAAGGCCGGGGCACTAGTGCGGGCTAGGCTTAAGGCCTGGGCACAAGTGCGGGCTAGGCTTAAGGCCTGGGCACAAGTGCGGGCTAGGCTTAAGGCCGGGGGCACAAGTGCGGGCTACGCTTAAGGCCGGGGGCACAAGTGCGGGCTAGGCTTAAGGCCGGGGGCACAAGTGCGGGCTAGGCATAAGGCCTGGGCACAAGTGCGGGCTAGGCTTAAGGCCGGGGGCACAAGTGCGGGCTAGGCTTAAGGCCTGGGCACAAGTGCGGGCTAGGCTTAAGGCCTGGGCACAAGTGCGGGCTAGGCTTAAGGCCTGGGCACAAATGCGGGCTAGGCTTAAGGCCGATGCACAAGTGCGGGCTAGGCTTAAGGCCGGGGCACAAGTGCGGGCTAGGCTTAAGGCCTGGGCACAAGTGCGGGCTAGGCTTAAGGCCTGGGCACAAGTGCGGGCTAGGCTTAAGGCCTGGCCACAAGTGCGGGCTAGGCTTAAGGCCTGGGCACAAGTGCGGGCTAGGCTTAAGGCCTGGTCACAAGTGCGGGCTAGGCTTAAGGCCTGGGCACAAGTGCGGGCTAGGCTTAAGGCCGGGGGCACAAGTGCGGGCTAGGCTTAAGGCCTGGGCACAAGTGCGGGCTAGGCTTATGGCCGGGGCACAAGTGCGGGCTAGGCTTAAGGCCTGGCCACAAGTGCGGGCTAGGCTTAAGGCCTGGGCACAAGTGCGGGCTAGGCTAATGGCCGGGGCACAAGTGCGGGCTAGGCTTAAGGCCTGGGCACAAGTGCGGGCTAGGCTTAAGGCCTGGGCACAAGTGCGGGCTAGGCTTATGGCATGGGCACAAGTGCGGGCTAGGCTTAAGGCCGGGGCACAAGTGCGGGCTAGGCTTAAGTCCATGGCACAAGTGCGGGCTAGGCTTAAGGCCGGGGCACAAGTGCGGGCTAGGCTTAAGGCCGGGGCACAAGTGCGGGCTAGGCTTAAGGCCGGGGCACAAGTGCGGGCTAGGCTTAAGGCCGGGGCACAAGTGCGGGCTAGGCTTAAGGCCGGGGCACAAGTGCGGGCTAGGCTTAAGGCCTGGGCACAAGTGCGGGCTAGGCTTAAGGCCGGGGCACAAGTGCGGGCTAGGCTTAAGGCCGGGGCACAAGTGCGGGCTAGGCTTAAGGCCGGGGCACAAGTGCGGGCTAGGCTTAAGGCCGGGGCACAAGTGCGGGCTAGGCTTAAGGCCGGGGCACAAGTGCGGGCTAGGCTTAAGGCCGGGGCACAAGTGCGGGCTAGGCTTAAGGCCGGGGCACAAGTGCGGGCTAGGCTTAAGGCCGGGGCACAAGTGCGGGCTAGGCTTAAGGCCGGGGCACAAGTGCGGGCTAGGCTTAAGGCCGGGGCACAAGTGCGGGCTAGGCTTAAGGCCGGGGCACAAGTGCGGGCTAGGCTTAAGGCCGGGGCACAAGTGCGGGCTAGGCTTAAGGCCGGGGCACAAGTGCGGGCTAGGCTTAAGGCCGGGGCACAAGTGCGGGCTAGGCTTAAGGCCGAGGCACAAGTGCGGGCTAGGCTTAAGGCCGGGGCACAAGTGCGGGCTAGGCTTAAGGCCGGGGCACAAGTGCGGGCTAGGCTTAAGGCCGGGGCACAAGTGCGGGCTAGGCTTAAGGCCGGGGCACAAGTGCGGGCTAGGCTTAAGGCCGGGGCACAAGTGCGGGCTAGGCTTAAGGCCGGGGCACAAGTGCGGGCTAGGCTTAAGGCCGGGGCACAAGTGCAGTGCTGGCTAGGATCAAGGCAGGGGGCACAAGTGCTGGCTAGGCTTAAGGCATGGGCACAAGTGCCAGCTAGGCTTAAGGCCTGGGCACAAGTGCAAGCTAGGCTTAAGGCCTGGGCACAAGTGCAGGCTAGGCTTAAGGCCTGGGCACAAGTGCAGTGCTGGCTAGGATCAAGGCAAGGGGGCACAAGTGCTGGCTAGGCTTAAGGCATGGGCACAAGTGCTGGCTAGGCTTAAGGCATACAGCTAACTCTTTGCACTCTTTGCATAAAGGGTTAGGCACCCATAGGGGTGAAGAGCTAGCTTTCACCCCTCTACTCTGTACTTGGACATTTAGGACTAGATCCTTTGTTGTACAGTGCGGAGCCTCTCCATAACCCCATGCTCCAAGCGACCAGGCACTTCTTGTCTGTCCTCCGTAAATGGGTAATGCCTTCTTCCCCAATTACAGTCGTGCATGTGCATTCAGACGGGACAAGAGCGAAGAGCATAAAGCTGGCCCTATGTGCATAACCAACATGAAGCTGAAGACAAAAACAAACAAACAAGCATACAAGGGGCTCAAAAGTGCGGGCTGGGCTTAAGGCCTGGGCACAAGTGCGGGCTGGGCTTAAGGCCTGGGCACAAGTGCGGGCTGGGCTTAAGGCCTGGACACAAGTGCGGGCTGGGCTTAAGGCCTGGGCACAAGTGCGGGCTGGGCTTAAGGCCTGGGCACAAGTGCGGGCTAGGCTTAAGGCCTGGGCAAAAGTGCGGGCTAGGCTTAAGGCCTGGGCACAAGTGCGGGCTAGGCTTAAGGCTTGGGCACAAGTGCGGGCTAGGCTTAAGGCCTGAGCACAAGTGCGGGCTTGGCTTAAGTCCGTGGCACAAGTGCGGGCTAGGCTTAAGGCCGGGGGCACAAGTGCGGGCTAGGCTTAAGGCCGGGGCACAAGTGCGGGCTAGGCTTAAGGCCGGGGCACAAGTGCGGGCTAGGCTTAAGGCCGGGGCACAAGTGCGAGCTAGGCTTAAGGCCGGGGCACAAGTGCGGGCTGGGCTTAAGGCCTGGGCACAAGTGCGGGCTAGGCTTAAGGCCGGGGCACAAGTGCGGGCTAGGCTTAAGGCCTGGGCACAAGTGCGGGCTAGGCTTAAGGCCTGGGCACAAGTGCGGGCTACGCTTAAGGCCGGGGGCACAAGTGCGGGCTAGGCTTAAGGCCTGGGCACAAGTGCGGGCTACGCTTAAGGCCGGGGGCACAAGTGCGGGCTAGGCTTAAGGCCGGGGGCACAAGTGCGGGCTAGGCATAAGGCCTGGGCACAAGTGCGGGCTAGGCTTAAGGCCGGGGGCACAAGTGCGGGCTAGGCTTAAGGCCTGGGCACAAGTGCGGGCTAGGCTTAAGGCCTGGGCACAAGTGCGGGCTAGGCTTAAGGCCTGGGCACAAGTGCGGGCTAGGCTTAAGGCCTGGGCACAAGTGCGGGCTAGGCTTAAGGCCGGGGCACAAGTGCGGGCTAGGCTTAAGGCCTGGGCACAAGTGCGGGCTAGGCTTAAGGCCGGGGCACAAGTGCGGGCTAGGCTTAAGGCCTGGGCACAAGTGCGGGCTAGGCTTAAGGCCTGGCCACAAGTGCGGGCTAGGCTTAAGGCCTGGCCACAAGTGCGGGCTAGGCTTAAGGCCGGGGCACAAGTGCGGGCTAGGCTTAAGGCCTGGGCACAAGTGCGGGCTAGGCTTAAGGCCTGGGCACAAGTGCGGGCTAGGCTTATGGCCGGGGCACAAGTGCGGGCTAGGCTTAAGGCCGGGGCACAAGTGCGGGCTAGGCTTAAGTCCATGGCACAAGTGCGGGCTAGGCTTAAGGCCGGGGCACAAGTGCGGGCTAGGCTTAAGTCCATGGCACAAGTGCGGGCTAGGCTTAAGGCCGGGGCACAAGTGCGGGCTAGGCTTAAGGCCGGGGCACAAGTGCGGGCTAGGCTTAAGGCCTGGGCACAAGTGCGGGCTAGGCTTAAGGCCGGGGCACAAGTGCGGGCTGGGCTTAAGGCCTGGGCACAAGTGCGGGCTAGGCTTAAGGCCGGGGCACAAGTGCGGGCTAGGCTTAAGGCCTGGGCACAAGTGCGGGCTAGGCTTAAGGCCGGGGCACTAGTGCGGGCTAGGCTTAAGGCCTGGGCACAAGTGCGGGCTAGGCTTAAGGCCTGGGCACAAGTGCGGGCTAGGCTTAAGGCCGGGGGCACAAGTGCGGGCTACGCTTAAGGCCGGGGGCACAAGTGCGGGCTAGGCTTAAGGCCGGGGGCACAAGTGCGGGCTAGGCATAAGGCCTGGGCACAAGTGCGGGCTAGGCTTAAGGCCGGGGGCACAAGTGCGGGCTAGGCTTAAGGCCTGGGCACAAGTGCGGGCTAGGCTTAAGGCCTGGGCACAAGTGCGGGCTAGGCTTAAGGCCTGGGCACAAATGCGGGCTAGGCTTAAGGCCGATGCACAAGTGCGGGCTAGGCTTAAGGCCGGGGCACAAGTGCGGGCTAGGCTTAAGGCCTGGGCACAAGTGCGGGCTAGGCTTAAGGCCTGGGCACAAGTGCGGGCTAGGCTTAAGGCCTGGCCACAAGTGCGGGCTAGGCTTAAGGCCTGGGCACAAGTGCGGGCTAGGCTTAAGGCCTGGTCACAAGTGCGGGCTAGGCTTAAGGCCTGGGCACAAGTGCGGGCTAGGCTTAAGGCCGGGGGCACAAGTGCGGGCTAGGCTTAAGGCCTGGGCACAAGTGCGGGCTAGGCTTATGGCCGGGGCACAAGTGCGGGCTAGGCTTAAGGCCTGGCCACAAGTGCGGGCTAGGCTTAAGGCCTGGGCACAAGTGCGGGCTAGGCTAATGGCCGGGGCACAAGTGCGGGCTAGGCTTAAGGCCTGGGCACAAGTGCGGGCTAGGCTTAAGGCCTGGGCACAAGTGCGGGCTAGGCTTATGGCATGGGCACAAGTGCGGGCTAGGCTTAAGGCCGGGGCACAAGTGCGGGCTAGGCTTAAGTCCATGGCACAAGTGCGGGCTAGGCTTAAGGCCGGGGCACAAGTGCGGGCTAGGCTTAAGGCCGGGGCACAAGTGCGGGCTAGGCTTAAGGCCGGGGCACAAGTGCGGGCTAGGCTTAAGGCCGGGGCACAAGTGCGGGCTAGGCTTAAGGCCGGGGCACAAGTGCGGGCTAGGCTTAAGGCCTGGGCACAAGTGCGGGCTAGGCTTAAGGCCGGGGCACAAGTGCGGGCTAGGCTTAAGGCCGGGGCACAAGTGCGGGCTAGGCTTAAGGCCGGGGCACAAGTGCGGGCTAGGCTTAAGGCCGGGGCACAAGTGCGGG
The DNA here is from genome assembly GCF_032444005.1 of Ranitomeya imitator. Classification (NCBI taxonomy): domain Eukaryota; kingdom Metazoa; phylum Chordata; class Amphibia; order Anura; family Dendrobatidae; genus Ranitomeya; species Ranitomeya imitator. Next base: position 729,008 of record NW_027194466.1, read on the forward strand.
CTAGGCTTAAGGCCGGGGCACAAGTGCGGGCTAGGCTTAAGGCCGGGGCACAAGTGCGGGCTAGGCTTAAGGCCGGGGCACAAGTGCGGGCTAGGCTTAAGGCCGGGGCACAAGTGCGGGCTAGGCTTAAGGCCGGGGCACAAGTGCGGGCTAGGCTTAAGGCCGGGGCACAAGTGCGGGCTAGGCTTAAGGCCGGGGCACAAGTGCGGGCTAGGCTTAAGGCCGGGGCACAAGTGCGGGCTAGGCTTAAGGCCGGGGCACAAGTGCGGGCTAGGCTTAAGGCCGGGGCACAAGTGCGGGCTAGGCTTAAGGCCGGGGCACAAGTGCGGGCTAGGCTTAAGGCCGGGGCACAAGTGCGGGCTAGGCTTAAGGCCGGGGCACAAGTGCGGGCTAGGCTTAAGGCCGGGGCACAAGTGCGGGCTAGGCTTAAGGCCGGGGCACAAGTGCGGGCTAGGCTTAAGGCCGGGGCACAAGTGCGGGCTAGGCTTAAGGCCGGGGCACAAGTGCGGGCTAGGCTTAAGGCCGGGGCACAAGTGCGGGCTAGGCTTAAGGCCGGGGCACAAGTGCGGGCTAGGCTTAAGGCCGGGGCACAAGTGCAGTGCTGGCTAGGATCAAGGCAGGGGGCACAAGTGCTGGCTAGGCTTAAGGCATGGGCACAAGTGCCAGCTAGGCTTAAGGCCTGGGCACAAGTGCAAGCTAGGCTTAAGGCCTGGGCACAAGTGCAGGCTAGGCTTAAGGCCTGGGCACAAGTGCAGTGCTGGCTAGGATCAAGGCAAGGGGGCACAAGTGCTGGCTAGGCTTAAGGCATGGGCACAAGTGCTGGCTAGGCTTAAGGCATACAGCTAACTCTTTGCACTCTTTGCATAAAGGGTTAGGCACCCATAGGGGTGAAGAGCTAGCTTTCACCCCTCTACTCTGTACTTGGACATTTAGGACTAGATCCTTTGTTGTACAGTGCGGAGCCTCTCCATAACCCCATGCTCCAAGCGACCAGGCACTTCTTGTCTGTCCTCCGTAAATGGGTAATGCCTTCTTCCCCAATTACAGTCGTGCATGTGCATTCAGACGGGACAAGAGCGAAGAGCATAAAGCTGGCCCTATGTGCATAACCAACATGAAGCTGAAGACAAAAACAAACAAACAAGCATACAAGGGGCTCAAAAGTGCGGGCTGGGCTTAAGGCCTGGGCACAAGTGCGGGCTGGGCTTAAGGCCTGGGCACAAGTGCGGGCTGGGCTTAAGGCCTGGACACAAGTGCGGGCTGGGCTTAAGGCCTGGGCACAAGTGCGGGCTGGGCTTAAGGCCTGGGCACAAGTGCGGGCTAGGCTTAAGGCCTGGGCAAAAGTGCGGGCTAGGCTTAAGGCCTGGGCACAAGTGCGGGCTAGGCTTAAGGCTTGGGCACAAGTGCGGGCTAGGCTTAAGGCCTGAGCACAAGTGCGGGCTTGGCTTAAGTCCGTGGCACAAGTGCGGGCTAGGCTTAAGGCCGGGGGCACAAGTGCGGGCTAGGCTTAAGGCCGGGGCACAAGTGCGGGCTAGGCTTAAGGCCGGGGCACAAGTGCGAGCTAGGCTTAAGGCCGGGGCACAAGTGCGGGCTGGGCTTAAGGCCTGGGCACAAGTGCGGGCTAGGCTTAAGGCCGGGGCACAAGTGCGGGCTAGGCTTAAGGCCTGGGCACAAGTGCGGGCTAGGCTTAAGGCCGGGGCACTAGTGCGGGCTAGGCTTAAGGCCTGGGCACAAGTGCGGGCTAGGCTTAAGGCCTGGGCACAAGTGCGGGCTAGGCTTAAGGCCTGGTCACAAGTGCGGGCTAGGCTTAAGGCCTGGGCACAAGTGCGGGCTACGCTTAAGGCCGGGGGCACAAGTGCGGGCTAGGCTTAAGGCCGGGGGCACAAGTGCGGGCTAGGCATAAGGCCTGGGCACAAGTGCGGGCTAGGCTTAAGGCCGGGGGCACAAGTGCGGGCTAGGCTTAAGGCCTGGGCACAAGTGCGGGCTAGGCTTAAGGCCTGGGCACAAGTGCGGGCTAGGCTTAAGGCCTGGGCACAAGTGTGGGCTAGGCTTAAGGCCTGGGCACAAGTGCGGGCTAGGCTTAAGGCCGGGGCACAAGTGCGGGCTAGGCTTAAGGCCTGGGCACAAGTGCGGGCTAGGCTTAAGGCCGGGGCACAAGTGCGGGCTAGGCTTAAGGCCTGGGCACAAGTGCGGGCTAGGCTTAAGGCCTGGCCACAAGTGCGGGTTAGGCTTAAGGCCTGGCCACAAGTGCGGGCTAGGCTTAAGGCCGGGGCACAAGTGCGGGCTAGGCTTAAGGCCTGGGCACAAGTGCGGGCTAGGCTTAAGGCCTGGGCACAAGTGCGGGCTAGGCTTATGGCCGGGGCACAAGTGCGGGCTAGGCTTAAGGCCGGGGCACAAGTGCGGGCTAGGCTTAAGTCCATGGCACAAGTGCGGGCTAGGCTTAAGGCCGGGGCACAAGTGCGGGCTAGGCTTAAGTCCATGGCACAAGTGCGGGCTAGGCTTAAGGCCGGGGCACAAGTGCGGGCTAGGCTTAAGGCCGGGGCACAAGTGCGGGCTAGGCTTAAGGCCTGGGCACAAGTGCGGGCTAGGCTTAAGGCCGGGGCACAAGTGCGGGCTGGGCTTAAGGCCTGGGCACAAGTGCGGGCTAGGCTTAAGGCCTGGGCACAAGTGCGGGCTAGGCTTAAGGCCGGGGCACAAGTGCGGGCTAGGCTTAAGGCCTGGGCACAAGTGCGGGCTAGGCTTAAGGCCGGGGCACTAGTGCGGGCTAGGCTTAAGGCCTGGGCACAAGTGCGGGCTAGGCTTAAGGCCTGGGCACAAGTGCGGGCTAGGCTTAAGGCCGGGGGCACAAGTGCGGGCTACGCTTAAGGCCGGGGGCACAAGTGCGGGCTAGGCTTAAGGCCGGGGGCACAAGTGCGGGCTAGGCATAAGGCCTGGGCACAAGTGCGGGCTAGGCTTAAGGCCGGGGGCACAAGTGCGGGCTAGGCTTAAGGCCTGGGCACAAGTGCGGGCTAGGCTTAAGGCCTGGGCACAAGTGCGGGCTAGGCTTAAGGCCTGGGCACAAATGCGGGCTAGGCTTAAGGCCGATGCACAAGTGCGGGCTAGGCTTAAGGCCGGGGCACAAGTGCGGGCTAGGCTTAAGGCCTGGGCACAAGTGCGGGCTAGGCTTAAGGCCTGGGCACAAGTGCGGGCTAGGCTTAAGGCCTGGCCACAAGTGCGGGCTAGGCTTAAGGCCTGGGCACAAGTGCGGGCTAGGCTTAAGGCCTGGTCACAAGTGCGGGCTAGGCTTAAGGCCTGGGCACAAGTGCGGGCTACGCTTAAGGCCGGGGGCACAAGTGCGGGCTAGGCTTAAGGCCGGGGGCACAAGTGCGGGCTAGGCATAAGGCCTGGGCACAAGTGCGGGCTAGGCTTAAGGCCGGGGGCACAAGTGCGGGCTAGGCTTAAGGCCTGGGCACAAGTGCGGGCTAGGCTTAAGGCCTGGGCACAAGTGCGGGCTAGGCTTAAGGCCTGGGCACAAGTGCGGGCTAGGCTTAAGGCCTGGGCACAAGTGCGGGCTAGGCTTAAGGCCGATGCACAAGTGCGGGCTAGGCTTAAGGCCGGGGCACAAGTGCGGGCTAGGCTTAAGGCCTGGGCACAAGTGCGGGCTAGGCTTAAGGCCGGGGCACAAGTGCGGGCTAGGCTTAAGGCCGGGGCACAAGTGCAGTGCTGGCTAGGATCAAGGCAGGGGGCACAAGTGCTGGCTAGGCTTAAGGCATGGGCACAAGTGCCAGCTAGGCTTAAGGCCTGGGCACAAGTGCAGGCTAGGCTTAAGGCCTGGGCACAAGTGCAGGCTAGGCTTAAGGCCTGGGCACAAGTGCAGTGCTGGCTAGGATCAAGGCAAGGGGGCACAAGTGCTGGCTAGGCTTAAGGCATGGGCACAAGTGCTGGCTAGGCTTAAGGCATACAGCTAACTCTTTGCACTCTTTGCATAAAGGGTTAGGCACCCATAGGGGTGAAGAGCTAGCTTTCACCCCTCTACTCTGTACTTGGACATTTAGGACTAGATCCTTTGTTGTACAGTGCGGAGCCTCTCCATAACCCCATGCTCCAAGCGACCAGGCACTTCTTGTCTGTCCTCCGTAAATGGGTAATGCCTTCTTCCCCAATTACAGTCGTGCATGTGCATTCAGACGGGACAAGAGCGAAGAGCATAAAGCTGGCCCTATGTGCATAACCAACATGAAGCTGAAGACAAAAACAAACAAACAAGCATACAAGGGGCTCAAAAGTGCGGGCTGGGCTTAAGGCCTGGGCACAAGTGCGGGCTGGGCTTAAGGCCTGGGCACAAGTGCGGGCTGGGCTTAAGGCCTGGGCACAAGTGCGGGCTGGGCTTAAGGCCTGGGCACAAGTGCGGGCTGGGCTTAAGGCCTGGGCACAAGTGCGGGCTAGGCTTAAGGCCTGGGCAAAAGTGCGGGCTAGGCTTAAGGCCTGGGCACAAGTGCGGGCTAGGCTTAAGGCCTGGGCACAAGTGCGGGCTAGGCTTAAGGCCTGAGCACAAGTGCGGGCTTGGCTTAAGTCTGTGGCACAAGTGCGGGCTAGGCTTAAGGCCGGGGGCACAAGTGCGGGCTAGGCTTAAGGCCGGGGCACAAGTGCGGGCTAGGCTTAAGGCCGGGGCACAAGTGCGAGCTGGGCTTAAGGCCGGGGCACAAGTGCGGGCTGGGCTTAAGGCCTGGGCACAAGTGCGGGCTAGGCTTAAGGCCGGGGCACAAGTGCGGGCTAGGCTTAAGGCCTGGGCACAAGTGCGGGCTAGGCTTAAGGCCGGGGCACTAGTGCGGGCTAGGCTTAAGGCCTGGGCACAAGTGCGGGCTAGGCTTAAGGCCTGGGCACAAGTGCGGGCTAGGCTTAAGGCCTGGTCACAAGTGCGGGCTAGGCTTAAGGCCTGGGCACAAGTGCGGGCTACGCTTAAGGCCGGGGGCACAAGTGCGGGCTAGGCTTAAGGCCGGGGGCACAAGTGCGGGCTAGGCATAAGGCCTGGGCACAAGTGCGGGCTAGGCTTAAGGCCGGGGGCACAAGTGCGGGCTAGGCTTAAGGCCTGGGCACAAGTGCGGGCTAGGCTTAAGGCCTGGGCACAAGTGCGGGCTAGGCTTAAGGCCTGGGCACAAGTGCGGGCTAGGCTTAAGGCCTGGGCACAAGTGCGGGCTAGGCTTAAGGCCTGGGCACAAGTGCGGGCTAGGCTTAAGGCCTGGCCACAAGTGCGGGCTAGGCTTAAGGCCTGGGCACAAGTGCGGGCTAGGCTTAAGGCCTGGGCACAAGTGCGGGCTAGGCTTATGGCCGGGGCACAAGTGCGGGCTAGGCTTAAGGCCTGGCCACAAGTGCGGGCTAGGCTTAAGGCCTGGGCACAAGTGCGGGCTAGGCTTAAGGCCGGGGCACAAGTGCGGGCTAGGCTTAAGGCCTGGGCACAAGTGCGGGCTAGGCTTAAGGCCTGGGCACAAGTGCGGGCTAGGCTTATGGCATGGGCACAAGTGCGGGCTAGGCTTAAGGCCGGGGCACAAGTGCGGGCTAGGCTTAAGTCCATGGCACAAGTGCGGGCTAGGCTTAAGGCCGGGGCACAAGTGCGGGCTAGGCTTAAGGCCGGGGCACAAGTGCGGGCTAGGCTTAAGGCCGGGGCACAAGTGCGGGCTAGGCTTAAGGCCGGGGCACAAGTGCGGGCTAGGCTTAAGGCCGGGGCACAAGTGCGGGCTAGGCTTAAGGCCTGGGCACAAGTGCGGGCTAGGCTTAAGGCCGGGGCACAAGTGCGGGCTAGGCTTAAGGCCGGGGCACAAGTGCGGGCTAGGCTTAAGGCCGGGGCACAAGTGCGGGCTAGGCTTAAGGCCGGGGCACAAGTGCGGGCTAGGCTTAAGGCCGGGGCACAAGGGCGAGCTAGGCTTAAGGCCAGGGCACAAGTGCGGGCTAGGTTTAAGGCCGGGGCACAAGTGCGGGCTACTCTGCACTTGGACAATTTAGGACTAGATCCTTTGTTGTACAGTGCGGAGCCTCTCCATAACCCCATGCTCCAAGCGACCAGGCACTTCTTGTCTGTCCTCCGTAAATGGGTAATGCCTTCTTCCCCAATTACAGTCGTGCATGCGCATTCAGATGGGACAAGAGCGAAGAGCGTAAAGCTGGCCCTATGTGCATAACCAACATGAAGCTGAAGACAAAAACAAACAAACAAGCATACAAGGGGCTCTAAAGTGCGGGCTAGGCTTAAGGCCTGGGCACAAGTGCAGGCTAGGCTTAAAGCCTGGGCACAAGTTCGGGCTAGGCTTAAGGCGTGGGCACAAGTGCGGGCTAGGCTTAAGGCCTGGGCACAAGTGCGGGCTAGGCTTAAGGCCTGGGCACAAGTGCATGCTTCGCTTAAGGCAGGGGCACAAGTGCGGGCTTGGCTTAAGGCAGGGGCACAAGTGCGGGCTTGGCTTAAGGCAGAGGCACAAGTGCGGGCTAGGCTTAAGGCAGGGGCACAAGTGCGGGCTAGGCTTAAGGCCGGGGCACAAGTGCGGGCTAGGCTTAATGCCGGGGCACAAGTGCGGGCAAGGCTTAAGGCCGGGGCACAAGTGCGGGCTAGGCTTAAGGCCGGGGCACAAGTGCGGGCTAGGCTTAAGGCCGGGGCACAAGTGCGGGCTAGGCTTAAGGCCGGGGCACAAGTGCGGGCTAGTTTTAAGGCCTGGGCACAAGTGCGGGCTAGGCTTCAGGCCTGGGCACAAGTGCGGGCTAGGCTTCAGGCCTGGGCACAAGTGCGGGCTAGGCTTAAGGCCGGGGCACAAGTGCGGGCTAGGCTTAAGGCCGGGGCACAAGTGCGGGCTAGGCTTAAGGCCAGGGCACAAGTGCGGGCTAGGCTTAAGGCCGGGGCACAAGTGCGGGCTAGGCTTAAGGCCGGGGCACAAGTGCGGGCAAGGCTTAAGGCCTGGGCACAAGTGCGGGCTAGGCTTAAGGCCGGGGCACAAGTGCGGGCTAGGCTTAAGGCCGGGGCACAAGTGCGGGCTAGGCTTAAGGCCGGGGCACAAGTGCGGGCTAGGCATAAGGCCAGGGCACAAGTGCGGGCTAGGCTTAAGGCCGGGGCACAAGTGCGGGCTAGGCTTCAGGCCTGGGCACAAGTGCGGGCAAGGCTTAAGGCCGGGGCACAAGTGCGGGCTAGGCTTAAGGCCGGGGCACAAGTGCGGGCTAGGCTTAAGGCCGGAGCACAAGTGCGGGCTAGGCTTAAGGCCGGGGCACAAGTGCGGGCTAGGCTTAAGGCCGGGGCCCAAGTGCGGGCTAGGCTTAAGGCCGGTGCACAAGTGCGGGCTAGGCTTAAGGCCGGGGCACAAGTGCGGGCTAGGCTTAAGGCCGGGGCACAAGTGCGGGCTAGGCTTAAGGCCGGGGCACAAGTGCGGGCTAGGCTTAAGGCCGGGGCACAAGTGCGGGCTAGGCTTAAGGCCGGAGCACAAGTGCGGGCTAGGCTTAAGGCCGGGGCACAAGTGCGGGCTAGGCTTAAGGCCGGGGCACAAGTGCGGGCTAGGCTTAAGGCCTGGGCACAAGTGCGGGCTAGGCTTAAGGCCTGGGCACAAGTGCGGGCTAGGCTTATGGCATGGGCACAAGTGCGGGCTAGGCTTAAGGCCGGGGCACAAGTGCGGGCTAGGCTTAAGTCCATGGCACAAGTGCGGGCTAGGCTTAAGGCCGGGGCACAAGTGCGGGCTAGGCTTAAGGCCGGGGCACAAGTGCGGGCTAGGCTTAAGGCCGGGGCACAAGTGCGGGCTAGGCTTAAGGCCGGGGCACAAGTGCGGGCTAGGCTTAAGGCCGGGGCACAAGTGCGGGCTAGGCTTAAGGCCTGGGCACAAGTGCGGGCTAGGCTTAAGGCCGGGGCACAAGTGCGGGCTAGGCTTAAGGCCGGGGCACAAGTGCGGGCTAGGCTTAAGGCCGGGGCACAAGTGCGGGCTAGGCTTAAGGCCGGGGCACAAGTGCGGGCTAGGCTTAAGGCCGGGGCACAAGTGCGGGCTAGGCTTAAGGCCGGGGCACAAGTGCGGGCTAGGCTTAAGGCCGGGGCACAAGTGCGGGCTAGGCTTAAGGCCGGGGCACAAGTGCGGGCTAGGCTTAAGGCCGGGGCACAAGTGCGGGCTAGGCTTAAGGCCGGGGCACAAGTGCGGGCTAGGCTTAAGGCCGGGGCACAAGTGCGGGCTAGGCTTAAGGCCGGGGCACAAGTGCGGGCTAGGCTTAAGGCCGGGGCACAAGTGCGGGCTAGGCTTAAGGCCGGGGCACAAGTGCGGGCTAGGCTTAAGGCCGGGGCACAAGTGCGGGCTAGGCTTAAGGCCGGGGCACAAGTGCGGGCTAGGCTTAAGGCCGGGGCACAAGTGCGGGCTAGGCTTAAGGCCGGGGCACAAGTGCGGGCTAGGCTTAAGGCCGGGGCACAAGTGCGGGCTAGGCTTAAGGCCGGGGCACAAGTGCGGGCTAGGCTTAAGGCCGGGGCACAAGTGCAGTGCTGGCTAGGATCAAGGCAGGGGGCACAAGTGCTGGCTAGGCTTAAGGCATGGGCACAAGTGCCAGCTAGGCTTAAGGCCTGGGCACAAGTGCAAGCTAGGCTTAAGGCCTGGGCACAAGTGCAGGCTAGGCTTAAGGCCTGGGCACAAGTGCAGTGCTGGCTAGGATCAAGGCAAGGGGGCACAAGTGCTGGCTAGGCTTAAGGCATGGGCACAAGTGCTGGCTAGGCTTAAGGCATACAGCTAACTCTTTGCACTCTTTGCATAAAGGGTTAGGCACCCATAGGGGTGAAGAGCTAGCTTTCACCCCTCTACTCTGTACTTGGACATTTAGGACTAGATCCTTTGTTGTACAGTGCGGAGCCTCTCCATAACCCCATGCTCCAAGCGACCAGGCACTTCTTGTCTGTCCTCCGTAAATGGGTAATGCCTTCTTCCCCAATTACAGTCGTGCATGTGCATTCAGACGGGACAAGAGCGAAGAGCATAAAGCTGGCCCTATGTGCATAACCAACATGAAGCTGAAGACAAAAACAAACAAACAAGCATACAAGGGGCTCAAAAGTGCGGGCTGGGCTTAAGGCCTGGGCACAAGTGCGGGCTGGGCTTAAGGCCTGGGCACAAGTGCGGGCTGGGCTTAAGGCCTGGACACAAGTGCGGGCTGGGCTTAAGGCCTGGGCACAAGTGCGGGCTGGGCTTAAGGCCTGGGCACAAGTGCGGGCTAGGCTTAAGGCCTGGGCAAAAGTGCGGGCTAGGCTTAAGGCCTGGGCACAAGTGCGGGCTAGGCTTAAGGCTTGGGCACAAGTGCGGGCTAGGCTTAAGGCCTGAGCACAAGTGCGGGCTTGGCTTAAGTCCGTGGCACAAGTGCGGGCTAGGCTTAAGGCCGGGGGCACAAGTGCGGGCTAGGCTTAAGGCCGGGGCACAAGTGCGGGCTAGGCTTAAGGCCGGGGCACAAGTGCGAGCTAGGCTTAAGGCCGGGGCACAAGTGCGGGCTGGGCTTAAGGCCTGGGCACAAGTGCGGGCTAGGCTTAAGGCCGGGGCACAAGTGCGGGCTAGGCTTAAGGCCTGGGCACAAGTGCGGGCTAGGCTTAAGGCCGGGGCACTAGTGCGGGCTAGGCTTAAGGCCTGGGCACAAGTGCGGGCTAGGCTTAAGGCCTGGGCACAAGTGCGGGCTAGGCTTAAGGCCTGGTCACAAGTGCGGGCTAGGCTTAAGGCCTGGGCACAAGTGCGGGCTACGCTTAAGGCCGGGGGCACAAGTGCGGGCTAGGCTTAAGGCCGGGGGCACAAGTGCGGGCTAGGCATAAGGCCTGGGCACAAGTGCGGGCTAGGCTTAAGGCCGGGGGCACAAGTGCGGGCTAGGCTTAAGGCCTGGGCACAAGTGCGGGCTAGGCTTAAGGCCTGGGCACAAGTGCGGGCTAGGCTTAAGGCCTGGGCACAAGTGCGGGCTAGGCTTAAGGCCTGGGCACAAGTGCGGGCTAGGCTTAAGGCCGGGGCACAAGTGCGGGCTAGGCTTAAGGCCTGGGCACAAGTGCGGGCTAGGCTTAAGGCCGGGGCACAAGTGCGGGCTAGGCTTAAGGCCTGGGCACAAGTGCGGGCTAGGCTTAAGGCCTGGCCACAAGTGCGGGTTAGGCTTAAGGCCTGGCCACAAGTGCGGGCTAGGCTTAAGGCCGGGGCACAAGTGCGGGCTAGGCTTAAGGCCTGGGCACAAGTGCGGGCTAGGCTTAAGGCCTGGGCACAAGTGCGGGCTAGGCTTATGGCCGGGGCACAAGTGCGGGCTAGGCTTAAGGCCGGGGCACAAGTGCGGGCTAGGCTTAAGTCCATGGCACAAGTGCGGGCTAGGCTTAAGGCCGGGGCACAAGTGCGGGCTAGGCTTAAGTCCATGGCACAAGTGCGGGCTAGGCTTAAGGCCGGGGCACAAGTGCGGGCTAGGCTTAAGGCCGGGGCACAAGTGCGGGCTAGGCTTAAGGCCTGGGCACAAGTGCGGGCTAGGCTTAAGGCCGGGGCACAAGTGCGGGCTGGGCTTAAGGCCTGGGCACAAGTGCGGGCTAGGCTTAAGGCCGGGGCACAAGTGCGGGCTAGGCTTAAGGCCTGGGCACAAGTGCGGGCTAGGCTTAAGGCCGGGGCACTAGTGCGGGCTAGGCTTAAGGCCTGGGCACAAGTGCGGGCTAGGCTTAAGGCCTGGGCACAAGTGCGGGCTAGGCTTAAGGCCGGGGGCACAAGTGCGGGCTACGCTTAAGGCCGGGGGCACAAGTGCGGGCTAGGCTTAAGGCCGGGGGCACAAGTGCGGGCTAGGCATAAGGCCTGGGCACAAGTGCGGGCTAGGCTTAAGGCCGGGGGCACAAGTGCGGGCTAGGCTTAAGGCCTGGGCACAAGTGCGGGCTAGGCTTAAGGCCTGGGCACAAGTGCGGGCTAGGCTTAAGGCCTGGGCACAAATGCGGGCTAGGCTTAAGGCCGATGCACAAGTGCGGGCTAGGCTTAAGGCCGGGGCACAAGTGCGGGCTAGGCTTAAGGCCTGGGCACAAGTGCGGGCTAGGCTTAAGGCCTGGGCACAAGTGCGGGCTAGGCTTAAGGCCTGGCCACAAGTGCGGGCTAGGCTTAAGGCTTGGGCACAAGTGCGGGCTAGGCTTAAGGCCTGGTCACAAGTGCGGGCTAGGCTTAAGGCCTGGGCACAAGTGCGGGCTACGCTTAAGGCCGGGGGCACAAGTGCGGGCTAGGCTTAAGGCCGGGGGCACAAGTGCGGGCTAGGCATAAGGCCTGGGCACAAGTGCGGGCTAGGCTTAAGGCCGGGGGCACAAGTGCGGGCTAGGCTTAAGGCCTGGGCACAAGTGCGGGCTAGGCTTAAGGCCTGGGCACAAGTGCGGGCTAGGCTTAAGGCCTGGGCACAAGTGCGGGCTAGGCTTAAGGCCTGGGCACAAGTGCGGGCTAGGCTTAAGGCCGATGCACAAGTGCGGGCTAGGCTTAAGGCCGGGGCACAAGTGCGGGCTAGGCTTAAGGCCTGGGCACAAGTGCGGGCTAGGCTTAAGGCCGGGGCACAAGTGCGGGCTAGGCTTAAGGCCGGGGCACAAGTGCAGTGCTGGCTAGGATCAAGGCAGGGGGCACAAGTGCTGGCTAGGCTTAAGGCATGGGCACAAGTGCCAGCTAGGCTTAAGGCCTGGGCACAAGTGCAGGCTAGGCTTAAGGCCTGGGCACAAGTGCAGGCTAGGCTTAAGGCCTGGGCACAAGTGCAGTGCTGGCTAGGATCAAGGCAAGGGGGCACAAGTGCTGGCTAGGCTTAAGGCATGGGCACAAGTGCTGGCTAGGCTTAAGGCATACAGCTAACTCTTTGCACTCTTTGCATAAAGGGTTAGGCACCCATAGGGGTGAAGAGCTAGCTTTCACCCCTCTACTCTGTACTTGGACATTTAGGACTAGATCCTTTGTTGTACAGTGCGGAGCCTCTCCATAACCCCATGCTCCAAGCGACCAGGCACTTCTTGTCTGTCCTCCGTAAATGGGTAATGCCTTCTTCCCCAATTACAGTCGTGCATGTGCATTCAGACGGGACAAGAGCGAAGAGCATAAAGCTGGCCCTATGTGCATAACCAACATGAAGCTGAAGACAAAAACAAACAAACAAGCATACAAGGGGCTCTAAAGTGCGGGCTAGGCTTAAGGCCTGGGCACAAGTGCAGGCTAGGCTTAAAGCCTGGGCACAAGTTCGGGCTAGGCTTAAGGCGTGGGCACAAGTGCGGGCTAGGCTTAAGGCCTGGGCACAAGTGCGGGCTAGGCTTAAGGCCTGGGCACAAGTGCATGCTTCGCTTAAGGCAGGGGCACAAGTGCGGGCTTGGCTTAAGGCAGGGGCACAAGTGCGGGCTTGGCTTAAGGCAGAGGCACAAGTGCGGGCTAGGCTTAAGGCAGGGGCACAAGTGCGGGCTAGGCTTAAGGCCGGGGCACAAGTGCGGGCTAGGCTTAAGGCCTGGGCACAAGTGCGGGCTAGGCTTAAGGCCTGAGCACAAGTGCGGGCTTGGCTTAAGTCCGTGGCACAAGTGCGGGCTAGGCTTAAGGCCGGGGGCACAAGTGCGGGCTAGGCTTAAGGCCGGGGCACAAGTGCGGGCTAGGCTTAAGGCCGGGGCACAAGTGCGAGCTGGGCTTAAGGCCGGGGCACAAGTGCGGGCTGGGCTTAAGGCCTGGGCACAAGTGCGGGCTAGGCTTAAGGCCGGGGCACAAGTGCGGGCTAGGCTTAAGGCCTGGGCACAAGTGCGGGCTAGGCTTAAGGCCGGGGCACTAGTGCGGGCTAGGCTTAAGGCCTGGGCACAAGTGCGGGCTAGGCTTAAGGCCTGGGCACAAGTGCGGGCTAGGCTTAAGGCCTGGTCACAAGTGCGGGCTAGGCTTAAGGCCTGGGCACAAGTGCGGGCTACGCTTAAGGCCGGGGGCACAAGTGCGGGCTAGGCTTAAGGCCGGGGGCACAAGTGCGGGCTAGGCATAAGGCCTGGGCACAAGTGCGGGCTAGGCTTAAGGCCGGGGGCACAAGTGCGGGCTAGGCTTAAGGCCTGGGCACAAGTGCGGGCTAGGCTTAAGGCCTGGGCACAAGTGCGGGCTAGGCTTAAGGCCTGGGCACAAGTGCGGGCTAGGCTTAAGGCCTGGGCACAAGTGCGGGCTAGGCTTAAGGCCTGGGCACAAGTGCGGGCTAGGCTTAAGGCCTGGCCACAAGTGCGGGCTAGGCTTAAGGCCTGGGCACAAGTGCGGGCTAGGCTTAAGGCCTGGGCACAAGTGCGGGCTAGGCTTAAGGCCTGGGCACAAGTGCGGGCTAGGCTTATGGCCGGGGCACAAGTGCGGGCTAGGCTTAAGGCCTGGCCACAAGTGCGGGCTAGGCTTAAGGCCTGGGCACAAGTGCGGGCTAGGCTTAAGGCCGGGGCACAAGTGCGGGCTAGGCTTAAGGCCTGGGCACAAGTGCGGGCTAGGCTTAAGGCCTGGGCACAAGTGCGGGCTAGGCTTATGGCATGGGCACAAGTGCGGGCTAGGCTTAAGGCCGGGGCACAAGTGCGGGCTAGGCTTAAGTCCATGGCACAAGTGCGGGCTAGGCTTAAGGCCGGGGCACAAGTGCGGGCTAGGCTTAAGGCCGGGGCACAAGTGCGGGCTAGGCTTAAGGCCGGGGCACAAGTGCGGGCTAGGCTTAAGGCCGGGGCACAAGTGCGGGCTAGGCTTAAGGCCGGGGCACAAGTGCGGGCTAGGCTTAAGGCCTGGGCACAAGTGCGGGCTAGGCTTAAGGCCGGGGCACAAGTGCGGGCTAGGCTTAAGGCCGGGGCACAAGTGCGGGCTAGGCTTAAGGCCGGGGCACAAGTGCGGGCTAGGCTTAAGGCCGGGGCACAAGTGCGGGCTAGGCTTAAGGCCGGGGCACAAGGGCGAGCTAGGCTTAAGGCCAGGGCACAAGTGCGGGCTAGGTTTAAGGCCGGGGCACAAGTGCGGGCTACTCTGCACTTGGACAATTTAGGACTAGATCCTTTGTTGTACAGTGCGGAGCCTCTCCATAACCCCATGCTCCAAGCGACCAGGCACTTCTTGTCTGTCCTCCGTAAATGGGTAATGCCTTCTTCCCCAATTACAGTCGTGCATGCGCATTCAGATGGGACAAGAGCGAAGAGCGTAAAGCTGGCCCTATGTGCATAACCAACATGAAGCTGAAGACAAAAACAAACAAACAAGCATACAAGGGGCTCTAAAGTGCGGGCTAGGCTTAAGGCCTGGGCACAAGTGCAGGCTAGGCTTAAAGCCTGGGCACAAGTTCGGGCTAGGCTTAAGGCGTGGGCACAAGTGCGGGCTAGGCTTAAGGCCTGGGCACAAGTGCGGGCTAGGCTTAAGGCCTGGGCACAAGTGCATGCTTCGCTTAAGGCAGGGGCACAAGTGCGGGCTTGGCTTAAGGCAGGGGCACAAGTGCGGGCTTGGCTTAAGGCAGAGGCACAAGTGCGGGCTAGGCTTAAGGCAGGGGCACAAGTGCGGGCTAGGCTTAAGGCCGGGGCACAAGTGCGGGCTAGGCTTAATGCCGGGGCACAAGTGCGGGCAAGGCTTAAGGCCGGGGCACAAGTGCGGGCTAGGCTTAAGGCCGGGGCACAAGTGCGGGCTAGGCTTAAGGCCGGGGCACAAGTGCGGGCTAGGCTTAAGGCCGGGGCACAAGTTTTGGCTAGTTTTAAGGCCTGGGCACAAGTGCGGGCTAGGCTTCAGGCCTGGGCACAAGTGCGGGCTAGGCTTCAGGCCTGGGCACAAGTGCGGGCTAGGCTTAAGGCCGGGGCACAAGTGCGGGCTAGGCTTAAGGCCGGGGCACAAGTGCGGGCTAGGCTTAAGGCCAGGGCACAAGTGCGGGCTAGGCTTAAGGCCGGGGCACAAGTGCGGGCTAGGCTTAAGGCCGGGGCACAAGTGCGGGCAAGGCTTAAGGCCTGGGCACAAGTGCGGGCTAGGCTTAAGGCCGGGGCACAAGTGCGGGCTAGGCTTAAGGCCGGGGCACAAGTGCGGGCTAGGCTTAAGGCCGGGGCACAAGTGCGGGCTAGGCTTAAGGCCAGGGCACAAGTGCGGGCTAGGCTTAAGGCCGGGGCACAAGTGCGGGCTAGGCTTCAGGCCTGGGCACAAGTGCGGGCAAGGCTTAAGGCCGGGGCACAAGTGCGGGCTAGGCTTAAGGCCGGGGCACAAGTGCGGGCTAGGCTTAAGGCCGGAGCACAAGTGCGGGCTAGGCTTAAGGCCGGGGCACAAGTGCGGGCTAGGCTTAAGGCCGGGGCCCAAGTGCGGGCTAGGCTTAAGGCCGGTGCACAAGTGCGGGCTAGGCTTAAGGCCGGGGCACAAGTGCGGGCTAGGCTTAAGGCCGGGGCACAAGTGCGGGCTAGGCTTAAGGCCGGGGCACAAGTGCGGGCTAGGCTTAAGGCCGGGGCACAAGTGCAGGCTAGGCTTAAGGCCGGAGCACAAGTGCGGGCTAGGCTTAAGGCCGGGGCACAAGTGCGGGCTAGGCTTAAGGCCGGGGCACAAGTGCGGGCTAGGCTTAAGGCCTGGGCACAAGTGTGGGCTAGGCTTCAGGCCGGGGCACAAGTGCGAGCTAGGCTTAAGGCCAGGGCGCAAGTGCAGGCTAGGCTTAAGGCCGGGGCACAAGTGCCAGCTAGGCTTAAGGCCTGGGCACAAGTGCAGGCTAGGCTTAAGGCCTGGGCACAAGTGCAGGCTAGGCTTAAGGCCTGGGCACAAGTGCAGTGCTGGCTAGGATCAAGGCAAGGGGGCACAAGTGCTGGCTAGGCTTAAGGCATGGGCACAAGTGCTGGCTAGGCTTAAGGCATACAGCTAACTCTTTGCACTCTTTGCATAAAGGGTTAGGCACCCATAGGGGTGAAGAGCTAGCTTTCACCCCTCTACTCTGTACTTGGACATTTAGGACTAGATCCTTTGTTGTACAGTGCGGAGCCTCTCCATAACCCCATGCTCCAAGCGACCAGGCACTTCTTGTCTGTCCTCCGTAAATGGGTAATGCCTTCTTCCCCAATTACAGTCGTGCATGTGCATTCAGACGGGACAAGAGCGAAGAGCATAAAGCTGGCCCTATGTGCATAACCAACATGAAGCTGAAGACAAAAACAAACAAACAAGCATACAAGGGGCTCAAAAGTGCGGGCTGGGCTTAAGGCCTGGGCACAAGTGCGGGCTGGGCTTAAGGCCTGGGCACAAGTGCGGGCTGGGCTTAAGGCCTGGGCACAAGTGCGGGCTGGGCTTAAGGCCTGGGCACAAGTGCGGGCTGGGATTAAGGCCTGGGCACAAGTGCGGGCTAGGCTTAAGGCCTGGGCAAAAGTGCGGGCTAGGCTTAAGGCCTGGGCACAAGTGCGGGCTAGGCTTAAGGCCTGGGCACAAGTGCGGGCTAGGCTTAAGGCCTGAGCACAAGTGCGGGCTTGGCTTAAGTCCGTGGCACAAGTGCGGGCTAGGCTTAAGGCCGGGGGCACAAGTGCGGGCTAGGCTTAAGGCCGGGGCACAAGTGCGGGCTAGGCTTAAGGCCGGGGCACAAGTGCGAGCTGGGCTTAAGGCCGGGGCACAAGTGCGGGCTGGGCTTAAGGCCTGGGCACAAGTGCGGGCTAGGCTTAAGGCCGGGGCACAAGTGCGGGCTAGGCTTAAGGCCTGGGCACAAGTGCGGGCTAGGCTTAAGGCCGGGGCACTAGTGCGGGCTAGGCTTAAGGCCTGGGCACAAGTGCGGGCTAGGCTTAAGGCCTGGGCACAAGTGCGGGCTAGGCTTAAGGCCTGGTCACAAGTGCGGGCTAGGCTTAAGGCCTGGGCACAAGTGCGGGCTACGCTTAAGGCCGGGGGCACAAGTGCGGGCTAGGCTTAAGGCCGGGGGCACAAGTGCGGGCTAGGCATAAGGCCTGGGCACAAGTGCGGGCTAGGCTTAAGGCCGGGGGCACAAGTGCGGGCTAGGCTTAAGGCCTGGGCACAAGTGCGGGCTAGGCTTAAGGCCTGGGCACAAGTGCGGGCTAGGCTTAAGGCCTGGGCACAAGTGCGGGCTAGGCTTAAGGCCTGGGCACAAGTGCGGGCTAGGCTTAAGGCCTGGGCACAAGTGCGGGCTAGGCTTAAGGCCTGGCCACAAGTGCGGGCTAGGCTTAAGGCCTGGGCACAAGTGCGGGCTAGGCTTAAGGCCTGGGCACAAGTGCGGGCTAGGCTTAAGGCCTGGGCACAAGTGCGGGCTAGGCTTATGGCCGGGGCACAAGTGCGGGCTAGGCTTAAGGCCTGGCCACAAGTGCGGGCTAGGCTTAAGGCCTGGGCACAAGTGCGGGCTAGGCTTAAGGCCGGGGCACAAGTGCGGGCTAGGCTTAAGGCCTGGGCACAAGTGCGGGCTAGGCTTAAGGCCTGGGCACAAGTGCGGGCTAGGCTTATGGCATGGGCACAAGTGCGGGCTAGGCTTAAGGCCGGGGCACAAGTGCGGGCTAGGCTTAAGTCCATGGCACAAGTGCGGGCTAGGCTTAAGGCCGGGGCACAAGTGCGGGCTAGGCTTAAGGCCGGGGCACAAGTGCGGGCTAGGCTTAAGGCCGGGGCACAAGTGCGGGCTAGGCTTAAGGCCGGGGCACAAGTGCGGGCTAGGCTTAAGGCCGGGGCACAAGTGCGGGCTAGGCTTAAGGCCTGGGCACAAGTGCGGGCTTGGCTTAAGGCCGGGGCACAAGTGCGGGCTAGGCTTAAGGCCGGGGCACAAGTGCGGGCTAGGCTTAAGGCCGGGGCACAAGTGCGGGCTAGGCTTAAGGCCGGGGCACAAGTGCGGGCTAGGCTTAAGGCCGGGGCACAAGGGCGAGCTAGGCTTAAGGCCAGGGCACAAGTGCGGGCTAGGTTTAAGGCCGGGGCACAAGTGCGGGCTACTCTGCACTTGGACAATTTAGGACTAGATCCTTTGTTGTACAGTGCGGAGCCTCTCCATAACCCCATGCTCCAAGCGACCAGGCACTTCTTGTCTGTCCTCCGTAAATGGGTAATGCCTTCTTCCCCAATTACAGTCGTGCATGCGCATTCAGATGGGACAAGAGCGAAGAGCGTAAAGCTGGCCCTATGTGCATAACCAACATGAAGCTGAAGACAAAAACAAACAAACAAGCATACAAGGGGCTCTAAAGTGCGGGCTAGGCTTAAGGCCTGGGCACAAGTGCAGGCTAGGCTTAAAGCCTGGGCACAAGTTCGGGCTAGGCTTAAGGCGTGGGCACAAGTGCGGGCTAGGCTTAAGGCCTGGGCACAAGTGCGGGCTAGGCTTAAGGCCTGGGCACAAGTGCATGCTTCGCTTAAGGCAGGGGCACAAGTGCGGGCTTGGCTTAAGGCAGGGGCACAAGTGCGGGCTTGGCTTAAGGCAGAGGCACAAGTGCGGGCTAGGCTTAAGGCAGGGGCACAAGTGCGGGCTAGGCTTAAGGCCGGGGCACAAGTGCGGGCTAGGCTTAATGCCGGGGCACAAGTGCGGGCAAGGCTTAAGGCCGGGGCACAAGTGCGGGCTAGGCTTAAGGCCGGGGCACAAGTGCGGGCTAGGCTTAAGGCCGGGGCACAAGTGCGGGCTAGGCTTAAGGCCGGGGCACAAGTTTTGGCTAGTTTTAAGGCCTGGGCACAAGTGCGGGCTAGGCTTCAGGCCTGGGCACAAGTGCGGGCTAGGCTTCAGGCCTGGGCACAAGTGCGGGCTAGGCTTAAGGCCGGGGCACAAGTGCGGGCTAGGCTTAAGGCCGGGGCACAAGTGCGGGCTAGGCTTAAGGCCAGGGCACAAGTGCGGGCTAGGCTTAAGGCCGGGGCACAAGTGCGGGCTAGGCTTAAGGCCGGGGCACAAGTGCGGGCAAGGCTTAAGGCCTGGGCACAAGTGCGGGCTAGGCTTAAGGCCGGGGCACAAGTGCGGGCTAGGCTTAAGGCCGGGGCACAAGTGCGGGCTAGGCTTAAGGCCGGGGCACAAGTGCGGGCTAGGCTTAAGGCCAGGGCACAAGTGCGGGCTAGGCTTAAGGCCGGGGCACAAGTGCGGGCTAGGCTTCAGGCCTGGGCACAAGTGCGGGCAAGGCTTAAGGCCGGGGCACAAGTGCGGGCTAGGCTTAAGGCCGGGGCACAAGTGCGGGCTAGGCTTAAGGCCGGAGCACAAGTGCGGGCTAGGCTTAAGGCCGGGGCACAAGTGCGGGCTAGGCTTAAGGCCGGGGCCCAAGTGCGGGCTAGGCTTAAGGCCGGTGCACAAGTGCGGGCTAGGCTTAAGGCCGGGGCACAAGTGCGGGCTAGGCTTAAGGCCGGGGCACAAGTGCGGGCTAGGCTTAAGGCCGGGGCACAAGTGCGGGCTAGGCTTAAGGCCGGGGCACAAGTGCAGGCTAGGCTTAAGGCCGGAGCACAAGTGCGGGCTAGGCTTAAGGCCGGGGCACAAGTGCGGGCTAGGCTTAAGGCCGGGGCACAAGTGCGGGCTAGGCTTAAGGCCTGGGCACAAGTGTGGGCTAGGCTTCAGGCCGGGGCACAAGTGCGAGCTAGGCTTAAGGCCAGGGCGCAAGTGCAGGCTAGGCTTAAGGCCGGGGCACAAGTGCCAGCTAGGCTTAAGGCCTGGGCACAAGTGCAGGCTAGGCTTAAGGCCTGGGCACAAGTGCAGGCTAGGCTTAAGGCCTGGGCACAAGTGCAGTGCTGGCTAGGATCAAGGCAAGGGGGCACAAGTGCTGGCTAGGCTTAAGGCATGGGCACAAGTGCTGGCTAGGCTTAAGGCATACAGCTAACTCTTTGCACTCTTTGCATAAAGGGTTAGGCACCCATAGGGGTGAAGAGCTAGCTTTCACCCCTCTACTCTGTACTTGGACATTTAGGACTAGATCCTTTGTTGTACAGTGCGGAGCCTCTCCATAACCCCATGCTCCAAGCGACCAGGCACTTCTTGTCTGTCCTCCGTAAATGGGTAATGCCTTCTTCCCCAATTACAGTCGTGCATGTGCATTCAGACGGGACAAGAGCGAAGAGCATAAAGCTGGCCCTATGTGCATAACCAACATGAAGCTGAAGACAAAAACAAACAAACAAGCATACAAGGGGCTCAAAAGTGCGGGCTGGGCTTAAGGCCTGGGCACAAGTGCGGGCTGGGCTTAAGGCCTGGGCACAAGTGCGGGCTGGGCTTAAGGCCTGGGCACAAGTGCGGGCTGGGCTTAAGGCCTGGGCACAAGTGCGGGCTGGGCTTAAGGCCTGGGCACAAGTGCGGGCTAGGCTTAAGGCCTGGGCAAAAGTGCGGGCTAGGCTTAAGGCCTGGGCACAAGTGCGGGCTAGGCTTAAGGCCTGGGCACAAGTGCGGGCTAGGCTTAAGGCCTGAGCACAAGTGCGGGCTTGGCTTAAGTCCGTGGCACAAGTGCGGGCTAGGCTTAAGGCCGGGGGCACAAGTGCGGGCTAGGCTTAAGGCCGGGGCACAAGTGCGGGCTAGGCTTAAGGCCGGGGCACAAGTGCGGGCTGGGCTTAAGGCCTGGGCACAAGTGCGGGCTAGGCTTAAGGCCGGGGCACAAGTGCGGGCTAGGCTTAAGGCCTGGGCACAAGTGCGGGCTAGGCTTAAGGCCGGGGCACTAGTGCGGGCTAGGCTTAAGGCCTGGGCACAAGTGCGGGCTAGGCTTAAGGCCTGGGCACAAGTGCGGGCTAGGCTTAAGGCCTGGTCACAAGTGCGGGCTAGGCTTAAGGCCTGGGCACAAGTGCGGGCTACGCTTAAGGCCGGGGGCACAAGTGCGGGCTAGGCTTAAGGCCGGGGGCACAAGTGCGGGCTAGGCATAAGGCCTGGGCACAAGTGCGGGCTAGGCTTAAGGCCGGGGGCACAAGTGCGGGCTAGGCTTAAGGCCTGGGCACAAGTGCGGGCTAGGCTTAAGGCCTGGGCACAAGTGCGGGCTAGGCTTAAGGCCTGGGCACAAGTGCGGGCTAGGCTTAAGGCCTGGGCACAAGTGCGGGCTAGGCTTAAGGCCTGGGCACAAGTGCGGGCTAGGCTTAAGGCCTGGCCACAAGTGCGGGCTAGGCTTAAGGCCTGGGCACAAGTGCGGGCTAGGCTTAAGGCCTGGGCACAAGTGCGGGCTAGGCTTATGGCCGGGGCACAAGTGCGGGCTAGGCTTAAGGCCTGGCCACAAGTGCGGGCTAGGCTTAAGGCCTGGGCACAAGTGCGGGCTAGGCTTAAGACCGGGGCACAAGTGCGGGCTAGGCTTAAGGCCTGGGCACAAGTGCGGGCTAGGCTTAAGGCCTGGGCACAAGTGCGGGCTAGGCTTATGGCATGGGCACAAGTGCGGGCTAGGCTTAAGGCCGGGGCACAAGTGCGGGCTAGGCTTAAGTCCATGGCACAAGTGCGGGCTAGGCTTAAGGCCGGGGCACAAGTGCGGGCTAGGCTTAAGGCCGGGGCACAAGTGCGGGCTAGGCTTAAGGCCGGGGCACAAGTGCGGGCTAGGCTTAAGGCCGGGGCACAAGTGCGGGCTAGGCTTAAGGCCGGGGCACAAGTGCGGGCTAGGCTTAAGGCCTGGGCACAAGTGCGGGCTAGGCTTAAGGCCGGGGCACAAGTGCGGGCTAGGCTTAAGGCCGGGGCACAAGTGCGGGCTAGGCTTAAGGCCGGGGCACAAGTGCGGGCTAGGCTTAAGGCCGGGGCACAAGTGCGGGCTAGGCTTAAGGCCGGGGCACAAGGGCGAGCTAGGCTTAAGGCCAGGGCACAAGTGCGGGCTAGGTTTAAGGCCGGGGCACAAGTGCGGGCTACTCTGCACTTGGACAATTTAGGACTAGATCCTTTGTTGTACAGTGCGGAGCCTCTCCATAACCCCATGCTCCAAGCGACCAGGCACTTCTTGTCTGTCCTCCGTAAATGGGTAATGCCTTCTTCCCCAATTACAGTCGTGCATGCGCATTCAGATGGGACAAGAGCGAAGAGCGTAAAGCTGGCCCTATGTGCATAACCAACATGAAGCTGAAGACAAAAACAAACAAACAAGCATACAAGGGGCTCTAAAGTGCGGGCTAGGCTTAAGGCCTGGGCACAAGTGCAGGCTAGGCTTAAAGCCTGGGCACAAGTTCGGGCTAGGCTTAAGGCGTGGGCACAAGTGCGGGCTAGGCTTAAGGCCTGGGCACAAGTGCGGGCTAGGCTTAAGGCCTGGGCACAAGTGCATGCTTCGCTTAAGGCAGGGGCACAAGTGCGGGCTTGGCTTAAGGCAGGGGCACAAGTGCGGGCTTGGCTTAAGGCAGAGGCACAAGTGCGGGCTAGGCTTAAGGCAGGGGCACAAGTGCGGGCTAGGCTTAAGGCCGGGGCACAAGTGCGGGCTAGGCTTAATGCCGGGGCACAAGTGCGGGCAAGGCTTAAGGCCGGGGCACAAGTGCGGGCTAAGCTTAAGGCCGGGGCACAAGTGCGGGCTAGGCTTAAGGCCGGGGCACAAGTGCGGGCTAGGCTTAAGGCCGGGGCACAAGTTTTGGCTAGTTTTAAGGCCTGGGCACAAGTGCGGGCTAGGCTTCAGGCCTGGGCACAAGTGCGGGCTAGGCTTCAGGCCTGGGCACAAGTGCGGGCTAGGCTTAAGGCCGGGGCACAAGTGCGGGCTAGGCTTAAGGCCGGGGCACAAGTGCGGGCTAGGCTTAAGGCCAGGGCACAAGTGCGGGCTAGGCTTAAGGCCGGGGCACAAGTGCGGGCTAGGCTTAAGGCCGGGGCACAAGTGCGGGCAAGGCTTAAGGCCTGGGCACAAGTGCGGGCTAGGCTTAAGGCCGGGGCACAAGTGCGGGCTAGGCTTAAGGCCGGGGCACAAGTGCGGGCTAGGCTTAAGGCCGGGGCACAAGTGCGGGCTAGGCATAAGGCCAGGGCACAAGTGCGGGCTAGGCTTAAGGCCGGGGCACAAGTGCGGGCTAGGCTTCAGGCCTGGGCACAAGTGCGGGCAAGGCTTAAGGCCGGGGCACAAGTGCGGGCTAGGCTTAAGGCCGGGGCACAAGTGCGGGCTAGGCTTAAGGCCGGAGCACAAGTGCGGGCTAGGCTTAAGGCCGGGGCACAAGTGCGGGCTAGGCTTAAGGCCGGGGCCCAAGTGCGGGCTAGGCTTAAGGCCGGTGCACAAGTGCGGGCTAGGCTTAAGGCCGGGGCACAAGTGCGGGCTAGGCTTAAGGCCGGGGCACAAGTGCGGGCTAGGCTTAAGGCCGGGGCACAAGTGCGGGCTAGGCTTAAGGCCGGGGCACAAGTGCGGGCTAGGCTTAAGGCCGGAGCACAAGTGCGGGCTAGGCTTAAGGCCGGGGCACAAGTGCGGGCTAGGCTTAAGGCCGGGGCACAAGTGCGGGCTAGGCTTAAGGCCTGGGCACAAGTGCGGGCTAGGCTTAAGGCCTGGGCACAAGTGCGGGCTAGGCTTATGGCATGGGCACAAGTGCGGGCTAGGCTTAAGGCCGGGGCACAAGTGCGGGCTAGGCTTAAGTCCATGGCACAAGTGCGGGCTAGGCTTAAGGCCGGGGCACAAGTGCGGGCTAGGCTTAAGGCCGGGGCACAAGTGCGGGCTAGGCTTAAGGCCGGGGCACAAGTGCGGGCTAGGCTTAAGGCCGGGGCACAAGTGCGGGCTAGGCTTAAGGCCGGGGCACAAGTGCGGGCTAGGCTTAAGGCCGGGGCACAAGTGCGGGCTAGGCTTAAGGCCTGGGCACAAGTGCGGGCTAGGCTTAAGGCCGGGGCACAAGTGCGGGCTAGGCTTAAGGCCGGGGCACAAGTGCGGGCTAGGCTTAAGGCCGGGGCACAAGTGCGGGCTAGGCTTAAGGCCGGGGCACAAGTGCGGGCTAGGCTTAAGGCCGGGGCACAAGTGCGGGCTAGGCTTAAGGCCGGGGCACAAGTGCGGGCTAGGCTTAAGGCCGGGGCACAAGTGCGGGCTAGGCTTAAGGCCGGGGCACAAGTGCGGGCTAGGCTTAAGGCCGGGGCACAAGTGCGGGCTAGGCTTAAGGCCGGGGCACAAGTGCGGGCTAGGCTTAAGGCCGGGGCACAAGTGCGGGCTAGGCTTAAGGCCGGGGCACAAGTGCGGGCTAGGCTTAAGGCCGGGGCACAAGTGCGGGCTAGGCTTAAGGCCAGGGCACAAGTGCGGGCTAGGCTTAAGGCCGGGGCACAAGTGCGGGCTAGGCTTAAGGCCGGGGCACAAGTGCGGGCTAGGCTTAAGGTCGGGGCACAAGTGCGGGCTAGGCTTAAGGCCGGGGCACAAGTGCGGGCTAGGCTTAAGGCCGGGGCACAAGTGCGGGCTAGGCTTAAGGCCGGGGCACAAGTGCGGGCTAGGCTTAAGGCCGGGGCACAAGTGCGGGCTAGGCTTAAGGCCGGGGCACAAGTGCGGGCTAGGCTTAAGGCCGGGGCACAAGTGCGGGCTAGGCTTAAGGCCGGGGCACAAGTGCGGGCTAGGCTTAAGGCCGGGGCACAAGTGCAGTGCTGGCTAGGATCAAGGCAGGGGGCACAAGTGCTGGCTAGGCTTAAGGCATGGGCACAAGTGCCAGCTAGGCTTAAGGCCTGGGCACAAGTGCAAGCTAGGCTTAAGGCCTGGGCACAAGTGCAGGCTAGGCTTAAGGCCTGGGCACAAGTGCAGTGCTGGCTAGGATCAAGGCAAGGGGGCACAAGTGCTGGCTAGGCTTAAGGCATGGGCACAAGTGCTGGCTAGGCTTAAGGCATACAGCTAACTCTTTGCACTCTTTGCATAAAGGGTTAGGCACCCATAGGGGTGAAGAGCTAGCTTTCACCCCTCTACTCTGTACTTGGACATTTAGGACTAGATCCTTTGTTGTACAGTGCGGAGCCTCTCCATAACCCCATGCTCCAAGCGACCAGGCACTTCTTGTCTGTCCTCCGTAAATGGGTAATGCCTTCTTCCCCAATTACAGTCGTGCATGTGCATTCAGACGGGACAAGAGCGAAGAGCATAAAGCTGGCCCTATGTGCATAACCAACATGAAGCTGAAGACAAAAACAAACAAACAAGCATACAAGGGGCTCAAAAGTGCGGGCTGGGCTTAAGGCCTGGGCACAAGTGCGGGCTGGGCTTAAGGCCTGGGCACAAGTGCGGGCTGGGCTTAAGGCCTGGACACAAGTGCGGGCTGGGCTTAAGGCCTGGGCACAAGTGCGGGCTGGGCTTAAGGCCTGGGCACAAGTGCGGGCTAGGCTTAAGGCCTGGGCAAAAGTGCGGGCTAGGCTTAAGGCCTGGGCACAAGTGCGGGCTAGGCTTAAGGCTTGGGCACAAGTGCGGGCTAGGCTTAAGGCCTGAGCACAAGTGCGGGCTTGGCTTAAGTCCGTGGCACAAGTGCGGGCTAGGCTTAAGGCCGGGGGCACAAGTGCGGGCTAGGCTTAAGGCCGGGGCACAAGTGCGGGCTAGGCTTAAGGCCGGGGCACAAGTGCGAGCTAGGCTTAAGGCCGGGGCACAAGTGCGGGCTGGGCTTAAGGCCTGGGCACAAGTGCGGGCTAGGCTTAAGGCCGGGGCACAAGTGCGGGCTAGGCTTAAGGCCTGGGCACAAGTGCGGGCTAGGCTTAAGGCCGGGGCACTAGTGCGGGCTAGGCTTAAGGCCTGGGCACAAGTGCGGGCTAGGCTTAAGGCCTGGGCACAAGTGCGGGCTAGGCTTAAGGCCTGGTCACAAGTGCGGGCTAGGCTTAAGGCCTGGGCACAAGTGCGGGCTACGCTTAAGGCCGGGGGCACAAGTGCGGGCTAGGCTTAAGGCCGGGGGCACAAGTGCGGGCTAGGCATAAGGCCTGGGCACAAGTGCGGGCTAGGCTTAAGGCCGGGGGCACAAGTGCGGGCTAGGCTTAAGGCCTGGGCACAAGTGCGGGCTAGGCTTAAGGCCTGGGCACAAGTGCGGGCTAGGCTTAAGGCCTGGGCACAAGTGCGGGCTAGGCTTAAGGCCTGGGCACAAGTGCGGGCTAGGCTTAAGGCCGGGGCACAAGTGCGGGCTAGGCTTAAGGCCTGGGCACAAGTGCGGGCTAGGCTTAAGGCCGGGGCACAAGTGCGGGCTAGGCTTAAGGCCTGGGCACAAGTGCGGGCTAGGCTTAAGGCCTGGCCACAAGTGCGGGTTAGGCTTAAGGCCTGGCCACAAGTGCGGGCTAGGCTTAAGGCCGGGGCACAAGTGCGGGCTAGGCTTAAGGCCTGGGCACAAGTGCGGGCTAGGCTTAAGGCCTGGGCACAAGTGCGGGCTAGGCTTATGGCCGGGGCACAAGTGCGGGCTAGGCTTAAGGCCGGGGCACAAGTGCGGGCTAGGCTTAAGTCCATGGCACAAGTGCGGGCTAGGCTTAAGGCCGGGGCACAAGTGCGGGCTAGGCTTAAGTCCATGGCACAAGTGCGGGCTAGGCTTAAGGCCGGGGCACAAGTGCGGGCTAGGCTTAAGGCCGGGGCACAAGTGCGGGCTAGGCTTAAGGCCTGGGCACAAGTGCGGGCTAGGCTTAAGGCCGGGGCACAAGTGCGGGCTGGGCTTAAGGCCTGGGCACAAGTGCGGGCTAGGCTTAAGGCCGGGGCACAAGTGCGGGCTAGGCTTAAGGCCTGGGCACAAGTGCGGGCTAGGCTTAAGGCCGGGGCACTAGTGCGGGCTAGGCTTAAGGCCTGGGCACAAGTGCGGGCTAGGCTTAAGGCCTGGGCACAAGTGCGGGCTAGGCTTAAGGCCGGGGGCACAAGTGCGGGCTACGCTTAAGGCCGGGGGCACAAGTGCGGGCTAGGCTTAAGGCCGGGGGCACAAGTGCGGGCTAGGCATAAGGCCTGGGCACAAGTGCGGGCTAGGCTTAAGGCCGGGGGCACAAGTGCGGGCTAGGCTTAAGGCCTGGGCACAAGTGCGGGCTAGGCTTAAGGCCTGGGCACAAGTGCGGGCTAGGCTTAAGGCCTGGGCACAAATGCGGGCTAGGCTTAAGGCCGATGCACAAGTGCGGGCTAGGCTTAAGGCCGGGGCACAAGTGCGGGCTAGGCTTAAGGCCTGGGCACAAGTGCGGGCTAGGCTTAAGGCCTGGGCACAAGTGCGGGCTAGGCTTAAGGCCTGGCCACAAGTGCGGGCTAGGCTTAAGGCCTGGGCACAAGTGCGGGCTAGGCTTAAGGCCTGGTCACAAGTGCGGGCTAGGCTTAAGGCCTGGGCACAAGTGCGGGCTACGCTTAAGGCCGGGGGCACAAGTGCGGGCTAGGCTTAAGGCCGGGGGCACAAGTGCGGGCTAGGCATAAGGCCTGGGCACAAGTGCGGGCTAGGCTTAAGGCCGGGGGCACAAGTGCGGGCTAGGCTTAAGGCCTGGGCACAAGTGCGGGCTAGGCTTAAGGCCTGGGCACAAGTGCGGGCTAGGCTTAAGGCCTGGGCACAAGTGCGGGCTAGGCTTAAGGCCTGGGCACAAGTGCGGGCTAGGCTTAAGGCCGATGCACAAGTGCGGGCTAGGCTTAAGGCCGGGGCACAAGTGCGGGCTAGGCTTAAGGCCTGGGCACAAGTGCGGGCTAGGCTTAAGGCCGGGGCACAAGTGCGGGCTAGGCTTAAGGCCGGGGCACAAGTGCAGTGCTGGCTAGGATCAAGGCAGGGGGCACAAGTGCTGGCTAGGCTTAAGGCATGGGCACAAGTGCCAGCTAGGCTTAAGGCCTGGGCACAAGTGCAGGCTAGGCTTAAGGCCTGGGCACAAGTGCAGGCTAGGCTTAAGGCCTGGGCACAAGTGCAGTGCTGGCTAGGATCAAGGCAAGGGGGCACAAGTGCTGGCTAGGCTTAAGGCATGGGCACAAGTGCTGGCTAGGCTTAAGGCATACAGCTAACTCTTTGCACTCTTTGCATAAAGGGTTAGGCACCCATAGGGGTGAAGAGCTAGCTTTCACCCCTCTACTCTGTACTTGGACATTTAGGACTAGATCCTTTGTTGTACAGTGCGGAGC
The DNA here is from genome assembly GCF_032444005.1 of Ranitomeya imitator. Classification (NCBI taxonomy): domain Eukaryota; kingdom Metazoa; phylum Chordata; class Amphibia; order Anura; family Dendrobatidae; genus Ranitomeya; species Ranitomeya imitator. Next base: position 756,732 of record NW_027194466.1, read on the forward strand.
CTCTCCATAACCCCATGCTCCAAGCGACCAGGCACTTCTTGTCTGTCCTCCGTAAATGGGTAATGCCTTCTTCCCCAATTACAGTCGTGCATGTGCATTCAGACGGGACAAGAGCGAAGAGCATAAAGCTGGCCCTATGTGCATAACCAACATGAAGCTGAAGACAAAAACAAACAAACAAGCATACAAGGGGCTCAAAAGTGCGGGCTGGGCTTAAGGCCTGGGCACAAGTGCGGGCTGGGCTTAAGGCCTGGGCACAAGTGCGGGCTGGGCTTAAGGCCTGGGCACAAGTGCGGGCTGGGCTTAAGGCCTGGGCACAAGTGCGGGCTGGGCTTAAGGCCTGGGCACAAGTGCGGGCTAGGCTTAAGGCCTGGGCAAAAGTGCGGGCTAGGCTTAAGGCCTGGGCACAAGTGCGGGCTAGGCTTAAGGCCTGGGCACAAGTGCGGGCTAGGCTTAAGGCCTGAGCACAAGTGCGGGCTTGGCTTAAGTCCGTGGCACAAGTGCGGGCTAGGCTTAAGGCCGGGGGCACAAGTGCGGGCTAGGCTTAAGGCCGGGGCACAAGTGCGGGCTAGGCTTAAGGCCGGGGCACAAGTGCGAGCTGGGCTTAAGGCCGGGGCACAAGTGCGGGCTGGGCTTAAGGCCTGGGCACAAGTGCGGGCTAGGCTTAAGGCCGGGGCACAAGTGCGGGCTAGGCTTAAGGCCTGGGCACAAGTGCGGGCTAGGCTTAAGGCCGGGGCACTAGTGCGGGCTAGGCTTAAGGCCTGGGCACAAGTGCGGGCTAGGCTTAAGGCCTGGGCACAAGTGCGGGCTAGGCTTAAGGCCTGGTCACAAGTGCGGGCTAGGCTTAAGGCCTGGGCACAAGTGCGGGCTACGCTTAAGGCCGGGGGCACAAGTGCGGGCTAGGCTTAAGGCCGGGGGCACAAGTGCGGGCTAGGCATAAGGCCTGGGCACAAGTGCGGGCTAGGCTTAAGGCCGGGGGCACAAGTGCGGGCTAGGCTTAAGGCCTGGGCACAAGTGCGGGCTAGGCTTAAGGCCTGGGCACAAGTGCGGGCTAGGCTTAAGGCCTGGGCACAAGTGCGGGCTAGGCTTAAGGCCTGGGCACAAGTGCGGGCTAGGCTTAAGGCCTGGGCACAAGTGCGGGCTAGGATTAAGGCCTGGCCACAAGTGCGGGCTAGGCTTAAGGCCTGGGCACAAGTGCGGGCTAGGCTTAAGGCCTGGGCACAAGTGCGGGCTAGGCTTAAGGCCTGGGCACAAGTGCGGGCTAGGCTTATGGCCGGGGCACAAGTGCGGGCTAGGCTTAAGGCCTGGCCACAAGTGCGGGCTAGGCTTAAGGCCTGGGCACAAGTGCGGGCTAGGCTTAAGGCCGGGGCACAAGTGCGGGCTAGGCTTAAGGCCTGGGCACAAGTGCGGGCTAGGCTTAAGGCCTGGGCACAAGTGCGGGCTAGGCTTATGGCATGGGCACAAGTGCGGGCTAGGCTTAAGGCCGGGGCACAAGTGCGGGCTAGGCTTAAGTCCATGGCACAAGTGCGGGCTAGGCTTAAGGCCGGGGCACAAGTGCGGGCTAGGCTTAAGGCCGGGGCACAAGTGCGGGCTAGGCTTAAGGCCGGGGCACAAGTGCGGGCTAGGCTTAAGGCCGGGGCACAAGTGCGGGCTAGGCTTAAGGCCGGGGCACAAGTGCGGGCTAGGCTTAAGGCCTGGGCACAAGTGCGGGCTAGGCTTAAGGCCGGGGCACAAGTGCGGGCTAGGCTTAAGGCCGGGGCACAAGTGCGGGCTAGGCTTAAGGCCGGGGCACAAGTGCGGGCTAGGCTTAAGGCCGGGGCACAAGTGCGGGCTAGGCTTAAGGCCGGGGCACAAGGGCGAGCTAGGCTTAAGGCCAGGGCACAAGTGCGGGCTAGGTTTAAGGCCGGGGCACAAGTGCGGGCTACTCTGCACTTGGACAATTTAGGACTAGATCCTTTGTTGTACAGTGCGGAGCCTCTCCATAACCCCATGCTCCAAGCGACCAGGCACTTCTTGTCTGTCCTCCGTAAATGGGTAATGCCTTCTTCCCCAATTACAGTCGTGCATGCGCATTCAGATGGGACAAGAGCGAAGAGCGTAAAGCTGGCCCTATGTGCATAACCAACATGAAGCTGAAGACAAAAACAAACAAACAAGCATACAAGGGGCTCTAAAGTGCGGGCTAGGCTTAAGGCCTGGGCACAAGTGCAGGCTAGGCTTAAAGCCTGGGCACAAGTTCGGGCTAGGCTTAAGGCGTGGGCACAAGTGCGGGCTAGGCTTAAGGCCTGGGCACAAGTGCGGGCTAGGCTTAAGGCCTGGGCACAAGTGCATGCTTCGCTTAAGGCAGGGGCACAAGTGCGGGCTAGGCTTAAGGCAGGGGCACAAGTGCGGGCTAGGCTTAAGGCCGGGGCACAAGTGCGGGCTAGGCTTAATGCCGGGGCACAAGTGCGGGCAAGGCTTAAGGCCGGGGCACAAGTGCGGGCTAGGCTTAAGGCCGGGGCACAAGTGCGGGCTAGGCTTAAGGCCGGGGCACAAGTGCGGGCTAGGCTTAAGGCCGGGGCACAAGTTTTGGCTAGTTTTAAGGCCTGGGCACAAGTGCGGGCTAGGCTTCAGGCCTGGGCACAAGTGCGGGCTAGGCTTCAGGCCTGGGCACAAGTGCGGGCTAGGCTTAAGGCCGGGGCACAAGTGCGGGCTAGGCTTAAGGCCGGGGCACAAGTGCGGGCTAGGCTTAAGGCCAGGGCACAAGTGCGGGCTAGGCTTAAGGCCGGGGCACAAGTGCGGGCTAGGCTTAAGGCCGGGGCACAAGTGCGGGCAAGGCTTAAGGCCTGGGCACAAGTGCGGGCTAGGCTTAAGGCCGGGGCACAAGTGCGGGCTAGGCTTAAGGCCGGGGCACAAGTGCGGGCTAGGCTTAAGGCCGGGGCACAAGTGCGGGCTAGGCTTAAGGCCAGGGCACAAGTGCGGGCTAGGCTTAAGGCCGGGGCACAAGTGCGGGCTAGGCTTCAGGCCTGGGCACAAGTGCGGGCAAGGCTTAAGGCCGGGGCACAAGTGCGGGCTAGGCTTAAGGCCGGGGCACAAGTGCGGGCTAGGCTTAAGGCCGGAGCACAAGTGCGGGCTAGGCTTAAGGCCGGGGCACAAGTGCGGGCTAGGCTTAAGGCCGGGGCCCAAGTGCGGGCTAGGCTTAAGGCCGGTGCACAAGTGCGGGCTAGGCTTAAGGCCGGGGCACAAGTGCGGGCTAGGCTTAAGGCCGGGGCACAAGTGCGGGCTAGGCTTAAGGCCGGGGCACAAGTGCGGGCTAGGCTTAAGGCCGGGGCACAAGTGCAGGCTAGGCTTAAGGCCGGAGCACAAGTGCGGGCTAGGCTTAAGGCCGGGGCACAAGTGCGGGCTAGGCTTAAGGCCGGGGCACAAGTGCGGGCTAGGCTTAAGGCCTGGGCACAAGTGTGGGCTAGGCTTCAGGCCGGGGCACAAGTGCGAGCTAGGCTTAAGGCCAGGGCGCAAGTGCAGGCTAGGTTTAAGGCCGGGGCACAAGTGCAGGCTAGGCTTAATGCCTGGGCACAAGTTCGGGCTAGGCTTAAGGCCTGGGCACAAGTGCAGGCTAGGCTTAAGGCCGGGGCACAAGTTCGGGCTAGGCTTAAGGCCTGGGCACAAGTGCGGGCTAGGCTTAAGGCCGGGGCACAAGTGCGGGCTAGGCTTAAGGCCGGGGCACAAGTGCGGGCTAGGCTTAAGGCCGGGGCACAAGGGCGAGCTAGGCTTAAGGCCAGGGCACAAGTGCGGGCTAGGTTTAAGGCCGGGGCACAAGTGCGGGCTACTCTGCACTTGGACAATTTAGGACTAGATCCTTTGTTGTACAGTGCGGAGCCTCTCCATAACCCCATGCTCCAAGCGACCAGGCACTTCTTGTCTGTCCTCCGTAAATGGGTAATGCCTTCTTCCCCAATTACAGTCGTGCATGCGCATTCAGATGGGACAAGAGCGAAGAGCGTAAAGCTGGCCCTATGTGCATAACCAACATGAAGCTGAAGACAAAAACAAACAAACAAGCATACAAGGGGCTCAAAAGTGCGGGCTAGGCTTAAGGCCTGGGCACAAGTGCAGGCTAGGCTTAAAGCCTGGGCACAAGTTCGGGCTAGGCTTAAGGCGTGGGCACAAGTGCGGGCTAGGCTTAAGGCCTGGGCACAAGTGCGGGCAAGGCTTAAGGCCTGGGCACAAGTGCATGCTTCGCTTAAGGCAGGGGCACAAGTGCGGGCTTGGCTTAAGGCAGGGGCACAAGTGCGGGCTTGGCTTAAGGCAGAGGCACAAGTGCGGGCTAGGCTTAAGGCAGGGGCACAAGTGCGGGCTAGGCTTAAGGCCGGGGCACAAGTGCGGGCTAGGCTTAAGGCCGGGGCACAAGTGCGGGCTAGGCTTAAGGCCGGGGCACAAGTGCGGGCAAGGCTTAAGGCCGGGGCACAAGTGCGGGCTAGGCTTAAGGCCGGGGCACAAGTGCGGGCTAGGCTTAAGGCCGGGGCACAAGTTTTGGCTAGTTTTAAGGCCTGGGCACAAGTGCGGGCTAGGCTTCAGGCCTGGGCACAAGTGCGGGCTAGGCTTCAGGCCTGGGCACAAGTGCGGGCTAGGCTTAAGGCCGGGGCACAAGTGCGGGCTAGGCTTAAGGCCGGGGCACAAGTGCGGGCTAGGCTTAAGGCCGGGGCACAAGTGCGGGCTAGGCTTAAGGCCGGGGCACAAGTGCGGGCTAGGCTTAAGGTCGGGGCACAAGTGCGGGCTAGGCTTAAGGCCGGGGCACAAGTGCGGGCTAGGCTTAAGGCCTGGGCACAAGTGCGGGCTAGGCTTCAGGCCTGGGCACAAGTGCGGGCTAGGCTTAAGGCCTGGGCACAAGTGCGGGCTAGGCTTAAGGCATGGGCACAAGTGCGGGCTAGGCTTAAGGCCTGGGCACAAGTGCGGGCTAGGCTTAAGGCCTGGGCACAAGTGCGGGCTAGGCTTAAGGCCTGGGCACAAGTGCGGGCTTGGCTTCAGGCCTGGGCACAAATGCGGGCTAGGCTTAAGGCCGGGGCACAAGTGCGGGCTAGGCTTAAGGCCGGAGCACAAGTGCGGGCTAGGCTTAAGGCCGGGGCACGAGTGCGGGCTAGGCTTAAGGCCGGGGCACGAGTGCGGGCTAGGCTTAAGGCTGGGGCACAAGTGCGGGCTAGGCTTAAGGCCGGGGCACAAGTTCGGGCTAGGCTTAAGGCCGGGGCACAAGTGCGGGCTTGGCTTAAGGCCGGGGCACAAGTGCGGGCTAGGCTTAAGGCCGGGGCACAAGTGTGGGCTAGGCTTAAGGCCGGGACACAAGTGCGTGCTAGGCTTAAGGCCGGGGCACAAGTGCGGGCTAGGCTTAGGGCCGGGGCACAAGTGCGGGCTAGGCTTAAGGCCGGGGCACAAGTGCGGGCTAGGCTTAAGGCCGGTGCACAAGTGCGGGCTAGGCTTAAGGCCGGTGCACAAGTGCGGGCTAGGCTTAAGGCCGATGCACAAGTGCGGGCTAGGCTTAAGGCCGGGGCACAAGTGCGGGCTAGGCTTAAGGCCGGGGCACAAGTGCGGGCTAGGCTTAAGGCCGGGGCACAAGTGCGGGCTAGGCTTAAGGCTGGGGCACAAGTGCGGGCTAGGCTTAAGGCCGGGGCACAAGTGCGGGCTAGGCTTAAGGCCTGGGCACAAGTGCAGGCTAGGCTTAAGGCCTGGGCACAAGTGCAGTGCTGGCTAGGATCAAGGCAGGGGGCACAAGTGCTGGCTAGGCTTAAGGCATGGGCACAAGTGCCAGCTAGGCTTAAGGCCTGGGCACAAGTGCAGGCTAGGCTTAAGGCCTGGGCACAAGTGCAGTGCTGGCTAGGATCAAGGCAAGGGGGCACAAGTGCTAGCTAGGCTTAAGGCATGGGCACAAGTGCTGGCTAGGCTTAAGGCATACAGCTAACTCTTTGCACTCTTTGCATAAAGGGTTAGGCACCCATAGGGGTGAAGAGCTAGCTTTCACCCCTCTACTCTGTACTTGGACAATTTAGGACTAGATCCTTTGTTGTACAGTGCGGAGCCTCTCCATAACCCAATGCTCCAAGCGACCAGGCACTTCTTGTCTGTCCTCCGTAAATGGGTAATGCCTTCTTCCCCAATTACAGTCGTGCATGCGCATTCAGACGGGACAAGAGCGAAGAGCGTAAAGCTGGCCCTATGTGCATAACCAACATGAAGCTGAAGACAAAAATAAACAAACAAGCATACAAGGGGCTCAAAAGTGTGGGCTAGGCTTAAGGCCTGGGCACAAGTGCGGGCTAGGCTTAAGGCCTGGGCACAAGTGCGGGCTGGGCTTAAGGCCTGGGCACAAGTGCGGGCTGGGCTTAAGGCCTGGGCACAAGTGCGGGCTGGGCTTAAGGCCTGGGCACAAGTGCGGGCTGGGCTTAAGGCCTGGGCACAAGTGCGGGCTGGGCTTAAGGCCTGGGCACAAGTGCGGGCTAGGCTTAAGGCCGGGGCACAAGTGCGGGCTAGGCTTAAGGCCTGGGCACAAGTGCGGGCTGGGCTTAAGGCCGGGGCACAAGTGCGGGCTGGGCTTAAGGCTGGGGCACAAGTGCGGGCTGGGCTTAAGGCCGGGGCACAAGTGCGGGCTAGGCTTAAAGCCTGGGCACAAGTGCGGGCTAGGCTAAAGTCCTGGGCACAAGTGCGGGCTAGGCTTAAGGCCGTGGCACAAGTGCGGGCTAGGCATAAGGCCTGGGCACAAGTGCGGGCTAGGCTTAAGGCTAGGGCACAAGTGCGGGCTGGGCTTAAGGCCTGGGCACAAGTGCGGGCTGGGCTTAAGGCCTGGGCACAAGTGCGGGCCTGGCTTAAGGCTAGGGCACAAGTGCGGGCCAGGCTTAAGGCTAGGGCACAAGTGCGGGCCGGGCTTAAGGCCTGGGCACAAGTGCGGGCTGGTCACAAGTGCGGGCTAGGCTTAAGGCTAGGGCACAAGTGCGGGCTGGGCTTAAGGCTTGGGCACAAGTGCGGGCTGGGCTTAAGGCCTGGGCACAAGTGCGGGCTGGGCATAAGGCCTGGGCACAAGTGCGGGCTGGGCTTAAGGCCTGGGCACAAGTGCAGGCTGGGCTTAAGGCCTGGGCACAAGTGCGGGCTGGGCTTAAGGCCTGGGCACAAGTGCGGGCTGGGCTTAAGGCCTGGGCACAAGTGCGGGCTGGGCTTACGGCCTGGGCACAAGTGCAGGCTAGGCTTAAGGCCGTGGCACAAGTGCGTGCTAGGCTTAAGGCCGGGGCACAAGTGCGGGCTAGGCTTAAGGCCGGGGCACAAGTGCGGGCTCGGCTTAAGGCCGGGGCACAAGTGCGGGCTAGGCTTAAGGCCGGGGCACAAGTGCGGGCTAAGCTTAAGGCCGGGGCACAAGTGCGGGCTAGGCTTAAGGTCGGGGCACAAGTGCGGGCTAGGCTTAAGGCCGGGGCACAAGTGCGGGCTAGGCTTAAGGCCGGGGCACAAGTGCCGGCTAGGCTTAAGGCCGGGGCACAAGTGCGGGCTAGGCTTAAGGCCGGGGCACAAGTGCGGGCTAGGCTTAAGGCCGGGGCACAAGTGCGGGCTAGGCTTAAGGCCGGGGCACAAGTGCGGGCTAGGCTTAAGGCCGGGGCACAAGTGCGAGCTAGGCTTAAGGCCAGGGCGCAAGTGCAGGCTAGGTTTAAGGCCGGGGCACAAGTGCAGGCTAGGCTTAATGCCTGGGCACAAGTTCGGGCTAGGCTTAAGGCCTGGGCACAAGTGCAGGCTAGGCTTAAGGCCGGGGCACAAGTTCGGGCTAGGCTTAAGGCCGGGGCACAAGTGCGGGCTAGGCTTAAGGCAGGGGCACAAGTGCGGGCTAGGCTTAAGGCCGGGGCACAAGTGCGGGCTAGGCTTAAGGCCGGGGCACAAGTGCGGGCTAGGCTTAAGGCCGGGGCACAAGTGCGGGCTAGGCTTAAGGCCGGGGCACAAGTGCGGGCTAGGCTTAAGGCCGGGTCACAAGGGCGAGCTAGGCTTAAGGCCAGGTCACAAGTGCGGGCTAGGTTTAAGGCCAGGGCACAAGTGCGGGCTAGGTTTAAGGCCGGGGCACAAGTGCGGGCTACTCTGCACTTGGACAATTTAGGACTAGATCCTTTGTTGTACAGTGCGGAGCCTCTCCATAACCCCATGCTCCAAGCGACCAGGCACTTCTTGTCTGTCCTCCGTAAATGGGTAATGCCTTCTTCCCCAATTACAGTCGTGCATGCGCATTCAGATGGGACAAGAGCGAAGAGCGTAAAGCTGGCCCTATGTGCATAACCAACATGAAGCTGAAGACAAAAACAAACAAACAAGCATACAAGGGGCTCAAAAGTGTGGGCTAGGCTTAAGGCCGGGGCACAAGTGCGGGCTAGGCTTAAGTCCATGGCACAAGTGCGGGCTAGGCTTAAGGCCGGGGCACAAGTGCGGGCTAGGCTTAAGGCCGGGGCACAAGTGCGGGCTAGGCTTAAGGCCGGGGCACAAGTGCGGGCTAGGCTTAAGGCCGGGGCACAAGTGCGGGCTAGGCTTAAGGCCTGGGCACAAGTGCGGGCTAGGCTTAAGGCCGGGGCACAAGTGCGGGCTAGGCTTAAGGCCGGGGCACAAGTGCGGGCTAGGCTTAAGGCCGGGGCACAAGTGCGGGCTAGGCTTAAGGCCGGGGCACAAGTGCGGGCTAGGCTTAAGGCCGGGGCACAAGTGCGGGCTAGGCTTAAGGCCGGGGCACAAGTGCGGGCTAGGCTTAAGGCCGGGGCACAAGTGCGGGCTAGGCTTAAGGCCGGGGCACAAGTGCGGGCTAGGCTTAAGGCCGGGGCACAAGTGCGGGCTAGGCTTAAGGCCGGGGCACAAGTGCGGGCTAGGCTTAAGGCCGGGGCACAAGTGCGGGCTAGGCTTAAGGCCGGGGCACAAGTGCGGGCTAGGCTTAAGGCCGGGGCACAAGTGCGGGCTAGGCTTAAGGCCGGGGCACAAGTGCGGGCTAGGCTTAAGGCCGGGGCACAAGTGCGGGCTAGGCTTAAGGCCGGGGCACAAGTGCGGGCTAGGCTTAAGGCCGGGGCACAAGTGCGGGCTAGGCTTAAGGCCGGGGCACAAGTGCGGGCTAGGCTTAAGGCCGGGGCACAAGTGCGGGCTAGGTTTAAGGCCGGGGCACAAGTGCGGGCTAGGCTTAAGGCCGGGGCACAAGTGCAGTGCTGGCTAGGATCAAGGCAGGGGGCACAAGTGCTGGCTAGGCTTAAGGCATGGGCACAAGTGCCAGCTAGGCTTAAGGCCTGGGCACAAGTGCAAGCTAGGCTTAAGGCCTGGGCACAAGTGCAGGCTAGGCTTAAGGCCTGGGCACAAGTGCAGTGCTGGCTAGGATCAAGGCAAGGGGGCACAAGTGCTGGCTAGGCTTAAGGCATGGGCACAAGTGCTGGCTAGGCTTAGGGCATACAGCTAACTCTTTGCACTCTTTGCATAAAGGGTTAGGCACCCATAGGGGTGAAGAGCTAGCTTTCACCCCTCTACTCTGTACTTGGACATTTAGGACTAGATCCTTTGTTGTACAGTGCGGAGCCTCTCCATAACCCCATGCTCCAAGCGACCAGGCACTTCTTGTCTGTCCTCCGTAAATGGGTAATGCCTTCTTCCCCAATTACAGTCGTGCATGTGCATTCAGATGGGACAAGAGCGAAGAGCATAAAGCTGGCCCTATGTGCATAACCAACATGAAGCTGAAGACAAAAACAAACAAACAAGCATACAAGGGGCTCAAAAGTGCGGGCTGGGCGTAAGGCCTGGGCACAAGTGCGGGCTGGGCTTAAGGCCTGGGCACAAGTGCGGGCTGGGCTTAAGGCCTGGGCACAAGTGCGGGCTGGGCTTAAGGCCTGGGCACAAGTGCGGGCTGGGCTTAAGGCCTGGGCACAAGTGCGGGCTAGGCTTAAGGCCTGGGCACAAGTGCGGGCTAGGCTTAAGGCCTGGGCACAAGTGCGGGCTAGGCTTAAGGCTTGGGCACAAGTGCGGGCTAGGCTTAAGGCCTGAGCACAAGTGCGGGCTTGGCTTAAGTCCGTGGCACAAGTGCGGGCTAGGCTTAAGGCCGGGGGCACAAGTGCGGGCTAGGCTTAAGGCCGGGGCACAAGTGCGGGCTAGGCTTAAGGCCGGGGCACAAGTGCGAGCTAGGCTTAAGGCCGGGGCACAAGTGCGGGCTGGGCTTAAGGCCTGGGCACAAGTGCGGGCTAGGCTTAAGGCCGGGGCACAAGTGCGGGCTAGGCTTAAGGCCTGGGCACAAGTGCGGGCTAGGCTTAAGGCCGGGGCACTAGTGCGGGCTAGGCTTAAGGCCTGGGCACAAGTGCGGGCTAGGCTTAAGGCCTGGGCACAAGTGCGGGCTAGGCTTAAGGCCTGGGCACAAGTGCGGGCTAGGCTTAAGGCCTGGGCACAAGTGCGGGCTACGCTTAAGGCCGGGGGCACAAGTGCGGGCTAGGCTTAAGGCCGGGGGCACAAGTGCGGGCTAGGCATAAGGCCTGGGCACAAGTGCGGGCTAGGCTTAAGGCCGGGGGCACAAGTGCGGGCTAGGCTTAAGGCCTGGGCACAAGTGCGGGCTAGGCTTAAGGCCTGGGCACAAGTGCGGGCTAGGCTTAAGGCCTGGGCACAAGTGCGGGCTAGGCTTAAGGCCTGGGCACAAGTGCGGGCTAGGCTTAAGGCCGGGGCACAAGTGCGGGCTAGGCTTAAGGCCTGGGCACAAGTGCGGGCTAGGCTTAAGGCCGGGGCACAAGTGCGGGCTAGGCTTAAGGCCTGGGCACAAGTGCGGGCTAGGCTTAAGGCCTGGCCACAAGTGCGGGCTAGGCTTAAGGCCTGGCCACAAGTGCGGGCTAGGCTTAAGGCCGGGGCACAAGTGCGGGCTAGGCTTAAGGCCTGGGCACAAGTGCGGGCTAGGCTTAAGGCCTGGGCACAAGTGCGGGCTAGGCTTATGGCCGGGGCACAAGTGCAGGCTAGGCTTAAGGCCTGGGCACAAGTGCGGGCTAGGCTTAAGGCCTGGCCACAAGTGCGGGCTAGGCTTAAGGCCGGGGCACAAGTGCGGGCTAGGCTTAAGGCATGGGCACAAGTGCCAGCTAGGCTTAAGGCCTGGGCACAAGTGCAAGCTAGGCTTAAGGCCTGGGCACAAGTGCAGGCTAGGCTTAAGGCCTGGGCACAAGTGCAGTGCTGGCTAGGATCAAGGCAAGGGGGCACAAGTGCTGGCTAGGCTTAAGGCATGGGCACAAGTGCTGGCTAGGCTTAAGGCATACAGCTAACTCTTTGCACTCTTTGCATAAAGGGTTAGGCACCCATAGGGGTGAAGAGCTAGCTTTCACCCCTTTACTCTGTACTTGGACATTTAGGACTAGATCCTTTGTTGTACAGTGCGGAGCCTCTCCATAACCCCATGCTCCAAGCGACCAGGCACTTCTTGTCTGTCCTCCGTAAATGGGTAATGCCTTCTTCCCCAATTACAGTCGTGCATGTGCATTCAGACGGGACAAGAGCGAAGAGCATAAAGCTGGCCCTATGTGCATAACCAACATGAAGCTGAAGACAAAAACAAACAAACAAGCATACAAGGGGCTCAAAAGTGCGGGCTGGGCGTAAGGCCTGGGCACAAGTGCGGGCTGGGCTTAAGGCCTGGGCACAAGTGCGGGCTGGGCTTAAGGCCTGGGCACAAGTGCGGGCTGGGCTTAAGGCCTGGGCACAAGTGCGGGCTGGGCTTAAGGCCTGGGCACAAGTGCGGGCTAGGCTTAAGGCCTGGGCACAAGTGCGGGCTAGGCTTAAGGCCTGGGCACAAGTGCGGGCTAGGCTTAAGGCTTGGGCACAAGTGCGGGCTAGGCTTAAGGCCTGAGCACAAGTGCGGGCTTGGCTTAAGTCCGTGGCACAAGTGCGGGCTAGGCTTAAGGCCGGGGGCACAAGTGCGGGCTAGGCTTAAGGCCGGGGCACAAGTGCGGGCTAGGCTTAAGGCCGGGGCACAAGTGCGAGCTAGGCTTAAGGCCGGGGCACAAGTGCGGGCTGGGCTTAAGGCCTGGGCACAAGTGCGGGCTAGGCTTAAGGCCGGGGCACAAGTGCGGGCTAGGCTTAAGGCCTGGGCACAAGTGCGGGCTAGGCTTAAGGCCGGGGCACTAGTGCGGGCTAGGCTTAAGGCCTGGGCACAAGTGCGGGCTAGGCTTAAGGCCTGGGCACAAGTGCGGGCTAGGCTTAAGGCCTGGGCACAAGTGCGGGCTAGGCTTAAGGCCTGGGCACAAGTGCGGGCTACGCTTAAGGCCGGGGGCACAAGTGCGGGCTAGGCTTAAGGCCGGGGGCACAAGTGCGGGCTAGGCATAAGGCCTGGGCACAAGTGCGGGCTAGGCTTAAGGCCGGGGGCACAAGTGCGGGCTAGGCTTAAGGCCTGGGCACAAGTGCGGGCTAGGCTTAAGGCCTGGGCACAAGTGCGGGCTAGGCTTAAGGCCTGGGCACAAGTGCGGGCTAGGCTTAAGGCCTGGGCACAAGTGCGGGCTAGGCTTAAGGCCGGGGCACAAGTGCGGGCTAGGCTTAAGGCCTGGGCACAAGTGCGGGCTAGGCTTAAGGCCGGGGCACAAGTGCGGGCTAGGCTTAAGGCCTGGGCACAAGTGCGGGCTAGGCTTAAGGCCTGGCCACAAGTGCGGGCTAGGCTTAAGGCCTGGCCACAAGTGCGGGCTAGGCTTAAGGCCGGGGCACAAGTGCGGGCTAGGCTTAAGGCCTGGGCACAAGTGCGGGCTAGGCTTAAGGCCTGGGCACAAGTGCGGGCTAGGCTTATGGCCGGGGCACAAGTGCGGGCTAGGCTTAAGGCCGGGGCACAAGTGCGGGCTAGGCTTAAGTCCATGGCACAAGTGCGGGCTAGGCTTAAGTCCATGGCACAAGTGCGGGCTAGGCTTAAGGCCGGGGCACAAGTGCGGGCTAGGCTTAAGTCCATGGCACAAGTGCGGGCTAGGCTTAAGGCCGGGGCACAAGTGCGGGCTAGGCTTAAGGCCGGGGCACAAGTGCGGGCTAGGCTTAAGGCCGGGGCACAAGTGCGGGCTGGGCTTAAGGCCTGGGCACAAGTGCGGGCTAGGCTTAAGGCCGGGGCACAAGTGCGGGCTAGGCTTAAGGCCTGGGCACAAGTGCGGGCTAGGCTTAAGGCCGGGGCACTAGTGCGGGCTAGGCTTAAGGCCTGGGCACAAGTGCGGGCTAGGCTTAAGGCCTGGGCACAAGTGCGGGCTAGGCTTAAGGCCGGGGGCACAAGTGCGGGCTACGCTTAAGGCCGGGGGCACAAGTGCGGGCTAGGCTTAAGGCCGGGGGCACAAGTGCGGGCTAGGCATAAGGCCTGGGCACAAGTGCGGGCTAGGCTTAAGGCCGGGGGCACAAGTGCGGGCTAGGCTTAAGGCCTGGGCACAAGTGCGGGCTAGGCTTAAGGCCTGGGCACAAGTGCGGGCTAGGCTTAAGGCCTGGGCACAAATGCGGGCTAGGCTTAAGGCCGATGCACAAGTGCGGGCTAGGCTTAAGGCCGGGGCACAAGTGCGGGCTAGGCTTAAGGCCTGGGCACAAGTGCGGGCTAGGCTTAAGGCCTGGGCACAAGTGCGGGCTAGGCTTAAGGCCTGGCCACAAGTGCGGGCTAGGCTTAAGGCCTGGGCACAAGTGCGGGCTAGGCTTAAGGCCTGGTCACAAGTGCGGGCTAGGCTTAAGGCCTGGGCACAAGTGCGGGCTAGGCTTAAGGCCGGGGGCACAAGTGCGGGCTAGGCTTAAGGCCTGGGCACAAGTGCGGGCTAGGCTTATGGCCGGGGCACAAGTGCGGGCTAGGCTTAAGGCCTGGCCACAAGTGCGGGCTAGGCTTAAGGCCTGGGCACAAGTGCGGGCTAGGCTAATGGCCGGGGCACAAGTGCGGGCTAGGCTTAAGGCCTGGGCACAAGTGCGGGCTAGGCTTAAGGCCTGGGCACAAGTGCGGGCTAGGCTTATGGCATGGGCACAAGTGCGGGCTAGGCTTAAGGCCGGGGCACAAGTGCGGGCTAGGCTTAAGTCCATGGCACAAGTGCGGGCTAGGCTTAAGGCCGGGGCACAAGTGCGGGCTAGGCTTAAGGCCGGGGCACAAGTGCGGGCTAGGCTTAAGGCCGGGGCACAAGTGCGGGCTAGGCTTAAGGCCGGGGCACAAGTGCGGGCTAGGCTTAAGGCCGGGGCACAAGTGCGGGCTAGGCTTAAGGCCGGGGCACAAGTGCGGGCTAGGCTTAAGGCCTGGGCACAAGTGCGGGCTAGGCTTAAGGCCGGGGCACAAGTGCGGGCTAGGCTTAAGGCCGGGGCACAAGTGCGGGCTAGGCTTAAGGCCGGGGCACAAGTGCGGGCTAGGCTTAAGGCCGGGGCACAAGTGCGGGCTAGGCTTAAGGCCGGGGCACAAGTGCGGGCTAGGCTTAAGGCCGGGGCACAAGTGCGGGCTAGGCTTAAGGCCGGGGCACAAGTGCGGGCTAGGCTTAAGGCCGGGGCACAAGTGCGGGCTAGGCTTAAGGCCGGGGCACAAGTGCGGGCTAGGCTTAAGGCCGGGGCACAAGTGCGGGCTAGGCTTAAGGCCGGGGCACAAGTGCGGGCTAGGCTTAAGGCCGGGGCACAAGTGCGGGCTAGGCTTAAGGCCGGGGCACAAGTGCGGGCAAGGCTTAAGGCCGGGGCACAAGTGCGGGCTAGGCTTAAGGCCGGGGCACAAGTGCGGGCTAGGCTTAAGGCCGGGGCACAAGTTTTGGCTAGTTTTAAGGCCTGGGCACAAGTGCGGGCTAGGCTTCAGGCCTGGGCACAAGTGCGGGCTAGGCTTCAGGCCTGGGCACAAGTGCGGGCTAGGCTTAAGGCCGGGGCACAAGTGCGGGCTAGGCTTAAGGCCGGGGCACAAGTGCGGGCTAGGCTTAAGGCCGGGGCACAAGTGCGGGCTAGGCTTAAGGCCGGGGCACAAGTGCGGGCTAGGCTTAAGGTCGGGGCACAAGTGCGGGCTAGGCTTAAGGCCGGGGCACAAGTGCGGGCTAGGCTTAAGGCCTGGGCACAAGTGCGGGCTAGGCTTCAGGCCTGGGCACAAGTGCGGGCTAGGCTTAAGGCCTGGGCACAAGTGCGGGCTAGGCTTAAGGCATGGGCACAAGTGCGGGCTAGGCTTAAGGCCTGGGCACAAGTGCGGGCTAGGCTTAAGGCCTGGGCACAAGTGCGGGCTAGGCTTAAGGCCTGGGCACAAGTGCGGGCTTGGCTTCAGGCCTGGGCACAAATGCGGGCTAGGCTTAAGGCCGGGGCACAAGTGCGGGCTAGGCTTAAGGCCGGAGCACAAGTGCGGGCTAGGCTTAAGGCCGGGGCACGAGTGCGGGCTAGGCTTAAGGCCGGGGCACAAGTGCGGGCTAGGCTTAAGGCTGGGGCACAAGTGCGGGCTAGGCTTAAGGCCGGGGCACAAGTTCGGGCTAGGCTTAAGGCGTGGGCACAAGTGCGGGCTAGGCTTAAGGCCTGGGCACAAGTGCGGGCTAGGCTTAAGGCCTGGGCACAAGTGCATGCTTCGCTTAAGGCAGGGGCACAAGTGCGGGCTAGGCTTAAGGCAGGGGCACAAGTGCGGGCTAGGCTTAAGGCCGGGGCACAAGTGCGGGCTAGGCTTAATGCCGGGGCACAAGTGCGGGCAAGGCTTAAGGCCGGGGCACAAGTGCGGGCTAGGCTTAAGGCCGGGGCACAAGTGCGGGCTAGGCTTAAGGCCGGGGCACAAGTGCGGGCTAGGCTTAAGGCCGGGGCACAAGTTTTGGCTAGTTTTAAGGCCTGGGCACAAGTGCGGGCTAGGCTTCAGGCCTGGGCACAAGTGCGGGCTAGGCTTCAGGCCTGGGCACAAGTGCGGGCTAGGCTTAAGGCCGGGGCACAAGTGCGGGCTAGGCTTAAGGCCGGGGCACAAGTGCGGGCTAGGCTTAAGGCCAGGGCACAAGTGCGGGCTAGGCTTAAGGCCGGGGCACAAGTGCGGGCTAGGCTTAAGGCCGGGGCACAAGTGCGGGCAAGGCTTAAGGCCTGGGCACAAGTGCGGGCTAGGCTTAAGGCCGGGGCACAAGTGCGGGCTAGGCTTAAGGCCGGGGCACAAGTGCGGGCTAGGCTTAAGGCCGGGGCACAAGTGCGGGCTAGGCTTAAGGCCAGGGCACAAGTGCGGGCTAGGCTTAAGGCCGGGGCACAAGTGCGGGCTAGGCTTCAGGCCTGGGCACAAGTGCGGGCAAGGCTTAAGGCCGGGGCACAAGTGCGGGCTAGGCTTAAGGCCGGGGCACAAGTGCGGGCTAGGCTTAAGGCCGGAGCACAAGTGCGGGCTAGGCTTAAGGCCGGGGCACAAGTGCGGGCTAGGCTTAAGGCCGGGGCCCAAGTGCGGGCTAGGCTTAAGGCCGGTGCACAAGTGCGGGCTAGGCTTAAGGCCGGGGCACAAGTGCGGGCTAGGCTTAAGGCCGGGGCACAAGTGCGGGCTAGGCTTAAGGCCGGGGCACAAGTGCGGGCTAGGCTTAAGGCCGGGGCACAAGTGCAGGCTAGGCTTAAGGCCGGAGCACAAGTGCGGGCTAGGCTTAAGGCCGGGGCACAAGTGCGGGCTAGGCTTAAGGCCGGGGCACAAGTGCGGGCTAGGCTTAAGGCCTGGGCACAAGTGTGGGCTAGGCTTCAGGCCGGGGCACAAGTGCGAGCTAGGCTTAAGGCCAGGGCGCAAGTGCAGGCTAGGTTTAAGGCCGGGGCACAAGTGCAGGCTAGGCTTAATGCCTGGGCACAAGTTCGGGCTAGGCTTAAGGCCTGGGCACAAGTGCAGGCTAGGCTTAAGGCCGGGGCACAAGTTCGGGCTAGGCTTAAGGCCTGGGCACAAGTGCGGGCTAGGCTTAAGGCCGGGGCACAAGTGCGGGCTAGGCTTAAGGCCGGGGCACAAGTGCGGGCTAGGCTTAAGGCCGGGGCACAAGGGCGAGCTAGGCTTAAGGCCAGGGCACAAGTGCGGGCTAGGTTTAAGGCCGGGGCACAAGTGCGGGCTACTCTGCACTTGGACAATTTAGGACTAGATCCTTTGTTGTACAGTGCGGAGCCTCTCCATAACCCCATGCTCCAAGCGACCAGGCACTTCTTGTCTGTCCTCCGTAAATGGGTAATGCCTTCTTCCCCAATTACAGTCGTGCATGCGCATTCAGATGGGACAAGAGCGAAGAGCGTAAAGCTGGCCCTATGTGCATAACCAACATGAAGCTGAAGACAAAAACAAACAAACAAGCATACAAGGGGCTCAAAAGTGCGGGCTAGGCTTAAGGCCTGGGCACAAGTGCAGGCTAGGCTTAAAGCCTGGGCACAAGTTCGGGCTAGGCTTAAGGCGTGGGCACAAGTGCGGGCTAGGCTTAAGGCCTGGGCACAAGTGCGGGCAAGGCTTAAGGCCTGGGCACAAGTGCATGCTTCGCTTAAGGCAGGGGCACAAGTGCGGGCTTGGCTTAAGGCAGGGGCACAAGTGCGGGCTTGGCTTAAGGCAGAGGCACAAGTGCGGGCTAGGCTTAAGGCAGGGGCACAAGTGCGGGCTAGGCTTAAGGCCGGGGCACAAGTGCGGGCTAGGCTTAAGGCCGGGGCACAAGTGCGGGCTAGGCTTAAGGCCGGGGCACAAGTGCGGGCAAGGCTTAAGGCCGGGGCACAAGTGCGGGCTAGGCTTAAGGCCGGGGCACAAGTGCGGGCTAGGCTTAAGGCCGGGGCACAAGTTTTGGCTAGTTTTAAGGCCTGGGCACAAGTGCGGGCTAGGCTTCAGGCCTGGGCACAAGTGCGGGCTAGGCTTCAGGCCTGGGCACAAGTGCGGGCTAGGCTTAAGGCCGGGGCACAAGTGCGGGCTAGGCTTAAGGCCGGGGCACAAGTGCGGGCTAGGCTTAAGGCCGGGGCACAAGTGCGGGCTAGGCTTAAGGCCGGGGCACAAGTGCGGGCTAGGCTTAAGGTCGGGGCACAAGTGCGGGCTAGGCTTAAGGCCGGGGCACAAGTGCGGGCTAGGCTTAAGGCCTGGGCACAAGTGCGGGCTAGGCTTCAGGCCTGGGCACAAGTGCGGGCTAGGCTTAAGGCCTGGGCACAAGTGCGGGCTAGGCTTAAGGCATGGGCACAAGTGCGGGCTAGGCTTAAGGCCTGGGCACAAGTGCGGGCTAGGCTTAAGGCCTGGGCACAAGTGCGGGCTAGGCTTAAGGCCTGGGCACAAGTGCGGGCTTGGCTTCAGGCCTGGGCACAAATGCGGGCTAGGCTTAAGGCCGGGGCACAAGTGCGGGCTAGGCTTAAGGCCGGAGCACAAGTGCGGGCTAGGCTTAAGGCCGGGGCACGAGTGCGGGCTAGGCTTAAGGCCGGGGCACAAGTGCGGGCTAGGCTTAAGGCTGGGGCACAAGTGCGGGCTAGGCTTAAGGCCGGGGCACAAGTTCGGGCTAGGCTTAAGGCCGGGGCACAAGTGCGGGCTTGGCTTAAGGCCGGGGCACAAGTGCGGGCTAGGCTTAAGGCCGGGGCACAAGTGTGGGCTAGGCTTAAGGCCGGGACACAAGTGCGTGCTAGGCTTAAGGCCGGGGCACAAGTGCGGGCTAGGCTTAGGGCCGGGGCACAAGTGCGGGCTAGGCTTAAGGCCGGGGCACAAGTGCGGGCTAGGCTTAAGGCCGGTGCACAAGTGCGGGCTAGGCTTAAGGCCGGTGCACAAGTGCGGGCTAGGCTTAAGGCCGATGCACAAGTGCGGGCTAGGCTTAAGGCCGGGGCACAAGTGCGGGCTAGGCTTAAGGCCGGGGCACAAGTGCGGGCTAGGCTTAAGGCCGGGGCACAAGTGCGGGCTAGGCTTAAGGCTGGGGCACAAGTGCGGGCTAGGCTTAAGGCCGGGGCACAAGTGCGGGCTAGGCTTAAGGCCTGGGCACAAGTGCAGGCTAGGCTTAAGGCCTGGGCACAAGTGCAGTGCTGGCTAGGATCAAGGCAGGGGGCACAAGTGCTGGCTAGGCTTAAGGCATGGGCACAAGTGCCAGCTAGGCTTAAGGCCTGGGCACAAGTGCAGGCTAGGCTTAAGGCCTGGGCACAAGTGCAGTGCTGGCTAGGATCAAGGCAAGGGGGCACAAGTGCTAGCTAGGCTTAAGGCATGGGCACAAGTGCTGGCTAGGCTTAAGGCATACAGCTAACTCTTTGCACTCTTTGCATAAAGGGTTAGGCACCCATAGGGGTGAAGAGCTAGCTTTCACCCCTCTACTCTGTACTTGGACAATTTAGGACTAGATCCTTTGTTGTACAGTGCGGAGCCTCTCCATAACCCAATGCTCCAAGCGACCAGGCACTTCTTGTCTGTCCTCCGTAAATGGGTAATGCCTTCTTCCCCAATTACAGTCGTGCATGCGCATTCAGACGGGACAAGAGCGAAGAGCGTAAAGCTGGCCCTATGTGCATAACCAACATGAAGCTGAAGACAAAAATAAACAAACAAGCATACAAGGGGCTCAAAAGTGTGGGCTAGGCTTAAGGCCTGGGCACAAGTGCGGGCTAGGCTTAAGGCCTGGGCACAAGTGCGGGCTGGGCTTAAGGCCTGGGCACAAGTGCGGGCTGGGCTTAAGGCCTGGGCACAAGTGCGGGCTGGGCTTAAGGCCTGGGCACAAGTGCGGGCTGGGCTTAAGGCCTGGGCACAAGTGCGGGCTGGGCTTAAGGCCTGGGCACAAGTGCGGGCTAGGCTTAAGGCCGGGGCACAAGTGCGGGCTAGGCTTAAGGCCTGGGCACAAGTGCGGGCTGGGCTTAAGGCCGGGGCACAAGTGCGGGCTGGGCTTAAGGCTGGGGCACAAGTGCGGGCTGGGCTTAAGGCCGGGGCACAAGTGCGGGCTAGGCTTAAAGCCTGGGCACAAGTGCGGGCTAGGCTAAAGTCCTGGGCACAAGTGCGGGCTAGGCTTAAGGCCGTGGCACAAGTGCGGGCTAGGCATAAGGCCTGGGCACAAGTGCGGGCTAGGCTTAAGGCTAGGGCACAAGTGCGGGCTGGGCTTAAGGCCTGGGCACAAGTGCGGGCTGGGCTTAAGGCCTGGGCACAAGTGCGGGCCTGGCTTAAGGCTAGGGCACAAGTGCGGGCCAGGCTTAAGGCTAGGGCACAAGTGCGGGCCGGGCTTAAGGCCTGGGCACAAGTGCGGGCTGGTCACAAGTGCGGGCTAGGCTTAAGGCTAGGGCACAAGTGCGGGCTGGGCTTAAGGCTTGGGCACAAGTGCGGGCTGGGCTTAAGGCCTGGGCACAAGTGCGGGCTGGGCATAAGGCCTGGGCACAAGTGCGGGCTGGGCTTAAGGCCTGGGCACAAGTGCAGGCTGGGCTTAAGGCCTGGGCACAAGTGCGGGCTGGGCTTAAGGCCTGGGCACAAGTGCGGGCTGGGCTTAAGGCCTGGGCACAAGTGCGGGCTGGGCTTACGGCCTGGGCACAAGTGCAGGCTAGGCTTAAGGCCGTGGCACAAGTGCGTGCTAGGCTTAAGGCCGGGGCACAAGTGCGGGCTAGGCTTAAGGCCGGGGCACAAGTGCGGGCTCGGCTTAAGGCCGGGGCACAAGTGCGGGCTAGGCTTAAGGCCGGGGCACAAGTGCGGGCTAGGCTTAAGGCCGGGGCACAAGTGCGGGCTAGGCTTAAGGTCGGGGCACAAGTGCGGGCTAGGCTTAAGGCCGGGGCACAAGTGCGGGCTAGGCTTAAGGCCGGGGCACAAGTGCCGGCTAGGCTTAAGGCCGGGGCACAAGTGCGGGCTAGGCTTAAGGCCGGGGCACAAGTGCGGGCTAGGCTTAAGGCCGGGGCACAAGTGCGGGCTAGGCTTAAGGCCGGGGCACAAGTGCGGGCTAGGCTTAAGGCCGGGGCACAAGTGCGAGCTAGGCTTAAGGCCAGGGCGCAAGTGCAGGCTAGGTTTAAGGCCGGGGCACAAGTGCAGGCTAGGCTTAATGCCTGGGCACAAGTTCGGGCTAGGCTTAAGGCCTGGGCACAAGTGCAGGCTAGGCTTAAGGCCGGGGCACAAGTTCGGGCTAGGCTTAAGGCCGGGGCACAAGTGCGGGCTAGGCTTAAGGCAGGGGCACAAGTGCGGGCTAGGCTTAAGGCCGGGGCACAAGTGCGGGCTAGGCTTAAGGCCGGGGCACAAGTGCGGGCTAGGCTTAAGGCCGGGGCACAAGTGCGGGCTAGGCTTAAGGCCGGGGCACAAGTGCGGGCTAGGCTTAAGGCCGGGTCACAAGGGCGAGCTAGGCTTAAGGCCAGGGCACAAGTGCGGGCTAGGTTTAAGGCCAGGGCACAAGTGCGGGCTAGGTTTAAGGCCGGGGCACAAGTGCGGGCTACTCTGCACTTGGACAATTTAGGACTAGATCCTTTGTTGTACAGTGCGGAGCCTCTCCATAACCCCATGCTCCAAGCGACCAGGCACTTCTTGTCTGTCCTCCGTAAATGGGTAATGCCTTCTTCCCCAATTACAGTCGTGCATGCGCATTCAGATGGGACAAGAGCGAAGAGCGTAAAGCTGGCCCTATGTGCATAACCAACATGAAGCTGAAGACAAAAACAAACAAACAAGCATACAAGGGGCTCAAAAGTGTGGGCTAGGCTTAAGGCCGGGGCACAAGTGCGGGCTAGGCTTAAGTCCATGGCACAAGTGCGGGCTAGGCTTAAGGCCGGGGCACAAGTGCGGGCTAGGCTTAAGGCCGGGGCACAAGTGCGGGCTAGGCTTAAGGCCGGGGCACAAGTGCGGGCTAGGCTTAAGGCCGGGGCACAAGTGCGGGCTAGGCTTAAGGCCTGGGCACAAGTGCGGGCTAGGCTTAAGGCCGGGGCACAAGTGCGGGCTAGGCTTAAGGCCGGGGCACAAGTGCGGGCTAGGCTTAAGGCCGGGGCACAAGTGCGGGCTAGGCTTAAGGCCGGGGCACAAGTGCGGGCTAGGCTTAAGGCCGGGGCACAAGTGCGGGCTAGGCTTAAGGCCGGGGCACAAGTGCGGGCTAGGCTTAAGGCCGGGGCACAAGTGCGGGCTAGGCTTAAGGCCGGGGCACAAGTGCGGGCTAGGCTTAAGGCCGGGGCACAAGTGCGGGCTAGGCTTAAGGCCGGGGCACAAGTGCGGGCTAGGCTTAAGGCCGGGGCACAAGTGCGGGCTAGGCTTAAGGCCGGGGCACAAGTGCGGGCTAGGCTTAAGGCCGGGGCACAAGTGCGGGCTAGGCTTAAGGCCGGGGCACAAGTGCGGGCTAGGCTTAAGGCCGGGGCACAAGTGCGGGCTAGGCTTAAGGCCGGGGCACAAGTGCGGGCTAGGCTTAAGGCCGGGGCACAAGTGCGGGCTAGGCTTAAGGCCGGGGCACAAGTGCGGGCTAGGCTTAAGGCCGGGGCACAAGTGCGGGCTAGGCTTAAGGCCGGGGCACAAGTGCGGGCTAGGTTTAAGGCCGGGGCACAAGTGCGGGCTAGGCTTAAGGCCGGGGCACAAGTGCAGTGCTGGCTAGGATCAAGGCAGGGGGCACAAGTGCTGGCTAGGCTTAAGGCATGGGCACAAGTGCCAGCTAGGCTTAAGGCCTGGGCACAAGTGCAAGCTAGGCTTAAGGCCTGGGCACAAGTGCAGGCTAGGCTTAAGGCCTGGGCACAAGTGCAGTGCTGGCTAGGATCAAGGCAAGGGGGCACAAGTGCTGGCTAGGCTTAAGGCATGGGCACAAGTGCTGGCTAGGCTTAGGGCATACAGCTAACTCTTTGCACTCTTTGCATAAAGGGTTAGGCACCCATAGGGGTGAAGAGCTAGCTTTCACCCCTCTACTCTGTACTTGGACATTTAGGACTAGATCCTTTGTTGTACAGTGCGGAGCCTCTCCATAACCCCATGCTCCAAGCGACCAGGCACTTCTTGTCTGTCCTCCGTAAATGGGTAATGCCTTCTTCCCCAATTACAGTCGTGCATGTGCATTCAGACGGGACAAGAGCGAAGAGCATAAAGCTGGCCCTATGTGCATAACCAACATGAAGCTGAAGACAAAAACAAACAAACAAGCATACAAGGGGCTCAAAAGTGCGGGCTGGGCGTAAGGCCTGGGCACAAGTGCGGGCTGGGCTTAAGGCCTGGGCACAAGTGCGGGCTGGGCTTAAGGCCTGGGCACAAGTGCGGGCTGGGCTTAAGGCCTGGGCACAAGTGCGGGCTTGGCTTAAGGCCTGGGCACAAGTGCGGGCTAGGCTTAAGGCCTGGGCACAAGTGCGGGCTAGGCTTAAGGCCTGGGCACAAGTGCGGGCTAGGCTTAAGGCTTGGGCACAAGTGCGGGCTAGGCTTAAGGCCTGAGCACAAGTGCGGGCTTGGCTTAAGTCCGTGGCACAAGTGCGGGCTAGGCTTAAGGCCGGGGGCACAAGTGCGGGCTAGGCTTAAGGCCGGGGCACAAGTGCGGGCTAGGCTTAAGGCCGGGGCACAAGTGCGAGCTAGGCTTAAGGCCGGGGCACAAGTGCGGGCTGGGCTTAAGGCCTGGGCACAAGTGCGGGCTAGGCTTAAGGCCGGGGCACAAGTGCGGGCTAGGCTTAAGGCCTGGGCACAAGTGCGGGCTAGGCTTAAGGCCGGGGCACTAGTGCGGGCTAGGCTTAAGGCCTGGGCACAAGTGCGGGCTAGGCTTAAGGCCTGGGCACAAGTGCGGGCTAGGCTTAAGGCCTGGGCACAAGTGCGGGCTAGGCTTAAGGCCTGGGCACAAGTGCGGGCTACGCTTAAGGCCGGGGGCACAAGTGCGGGCTAGGCTTAAGGCCGGGGGCACAAGTGCGGGCTAGGCATAAGGCCTGGGCACAAGTGCGGGCTAGGCTTAAGGCCGGGGGCACAAGTGCGGGCTAGGCTTAAGGCCTGGGCACAAGTGCGGGCTAGGCTTAAGGCCTGGGCACAAGTGCGGGCTAGGCTTAAGGCCTGGGCACAAGTGCGGGCTAGGCTTAAGGCCTGGGCACAAGTGCGGGCTAGGCTTAAGGCCGGGGCACAAGTGCGGGCTAGGCTTAAGGCCTGGGCACAAGTGCGGGCTAGGCTTAAGGCCGGGGCACAAGTGCGGGCTAGGCTTAAGGCCTGGGCACAAGTGCGGGCTAGGCTTAAGGCCTGGCCACAAGTGCGGGCTAGGCTTAAGGCCTGGCCACAAGTGCGGGCTAGGCTTAAGGCCGGGGCACAAGTGCGGGCTAGGCTTAAGGCCTGGGCACAAGTGCGGGCTAGGCTTAAGGCCTGGGCACAAGTGCGGGCTAGGCTTATGGCCGGGGCACAAGTGCAGGCTAGGCTTAAGGCCTGGGCACAAGTGCGGGCTAGGCTTAAGGCCTGGCCACAAGTGCGGGCTAGGCTTAAGGCCGGGGCACAAGTGCGGGCTAGGCTTAAGGCATGGGCACAAGTGCCAGCTAGGCTTAAGGCCTGGGCACAAGTGCAAGCTAGGCTTAAGGCCTGGGCACAAGTGCAGGCTAGGCTTAAGGCCTGGGCACAAGTGCAGTGCTGGCTAGGATCAAGGCAAGGGGGCACAAGTGCTGGCTAGGCTTAAGGCATGGGCACAAGTGCTGGCTAGGCTTAAGGCATACAGCTAACTCTTTGCACTCTTTGCATAAAGGGTTAGGCACCCATAGGGGTGAAGAGCTAGCTTTCACCCCTTTACTCTGTACTTGGACATTTAGGACTAGATCCTTTGTTGTACAGTGCGGAGCCTCTCCATAACCCCATGCTCCAAGCGACCAGGCACTTCTTGTCTGTCCTCCGTAAATGGGTAATGCCTTCTTCCCCAATTACAGTCGTGCATGTGCATTCAGACGGGACAAGAGCGAAGAGCATAAAGCTGGCCCTATGTGCATAACCAACATGAAGCTGAAGACAAAAACAAACAAACAAGCATACAAGGGGCTCAAAAGTGCGGGCTGGGCGTAAGGCCTGGGCACAAGTGCGGGCTGGGCTTAAGGCCTGGGCACAAGTGCGGGCTGGGCTTAAGGCCTGGGCACAAGTGCGGGCTGGGCTTAAGGCCTGGGCACAAGTGCGGGCTGGGCTTAAGGCCTGGGCACAAGTGCGGGCTAGGCTTAAGGCCTGGGCACAAGTGCGGGCTAGGCTTAAGGCCTGGGCACAAGTGCGGGCTAGGCTTAAGGCTTGGGCACAAGTGCGGGCTAGGCTTAAGGCCTGAGCACAAGTGCGGGCTTGGCTTAAGTCCGTGGCACAAGTGCGGGCTAGGCTTAAGGCCGGGGGCACAAGTGCGGGCTAGGCTTAAGGCCGGGGCACAAGTGCGGGCTAGGCTTAAGGCCGGGGCACAAGTGCGAGCTAGGCTTAAGGCCGGGGCACAAGTGCGGGCTGGGCTTAAGGCCTGGGCACAAGTGCGGGCTAGGCTTAAGGCCGGGGCACAAGTGCGGGCTAGGCTTAAGGCCTGGGCACAAGTGCGGGCTAGGCTTAAGGCCGGGGCACTAGTGCGGGCTAGGCTTAAGGCCTGGGCACAAGTGCGGGCTAGGCTTAAGGCCTGGGCACAAGTGCGGGCTAGGCTTAAGGCCTGGGCACAAGTGCGGGCTAGGCTTAAGGCCTGGGCACAAGTGCGGGCTACGCTTAAGGCCGGGGGCACAAGTGCGGGCTAGGCTTAAGGCCGGGGGCACAAGTGCGGGCTAGGCATAAGGCCTGGGCACAAGTGCGGGCTAGGCTTAAGGCCGGGGGCACAAGTGCGGGCTAGGCTTAAGGCCTGGGCACAAGTGCGGGCTAGGCTTAAGGCCTGGGCACAAGTGCGGGCTAGGCTTAAGGCCTGGGCACAAGTGCGGGCTAGGCTTAAGGCCTGGGCACAAGTGCGGGCTAGGCTTAAGGCCGGGGCACAAGTGCGGGCTAGGCTTAAGGCCTGGGCACAAGTGCGGGCTAGGCTTAAGGCCGGGGCACAAGTGCGGGCTAGGCTTAAGGCCTGGGCACAAGTGCGGGCTAGGCTTAAGGCCTGGCCACAAGTGCGGGCTAGGCTTAAGGCCTGGCCACAAGTGCGGGCTAGGCTTAAGGCCGGGGCACAAGTGCGGGCTAGGCTTAAGGCCTGGGCACAAGTGCGGGCTAGGCTTAAGGCCTGGGCACAAGTGCGGGCTAGGCTTATGGCCGGGGCACAAGTGCGGGCTAGGCTTAAGGCCGGGGCACAAGTGCGGGCTAGGCTTAAGTCCATGGCACAAGTGCGGGCTAGGCTTAAGTCCATGGCACAAGTGCGGGCTAGGCTTAAGGCCGGGGCACAAGTGCGGGCTAGGCTTAAGTCCATGGCACAAGTGCGGGCTAGGCTTAAGGCCGGGGCACAAGTGCGGGCTAGGCTTAAGGCCGGGGCACAAGTGCGGGCTAGGCTTAAGGCCGGGGCACAAGTGCGGGCTGGGCTTAAGGCCTGGGCACAAGTGCGGGCTAGGCTTAAGGCCGGGGCACAAGTGCGGGCTAGGCTTAAGGCCTGGGCACAAGTGCGGGCTAGGCTTAAGGCCGGGGCACTAGTGCGGGCTAGGCTTAAGGCCTGGGCACAAGTGCGGGCTAGGCTTAAGGCCTGGGCACAAGTGCGGGCTAGGCTTAAGGCCGGGGGCACAAGTGCGGGCTACGCTTAAGGCCGGGGGCACAAGTGCGGGCTAGGCTTAAGGCCGGGGGCACAAGTGCGGGCTAGGCATAAGGCCTGGGCACAAGTGCGGGCTAGGCTTAAGGCCGGGGGCACAAGTGCGGGCTAGGCTTAAGGCCTGGGCACAAGTGCGGGCTAGGCTTAAGGCCTGGGCACAAGTGCGGGCTAGGCTTAAGGCCTGGGCACAAATGCGGGCTAGGCTTAAGGCCGATGCACAAGTGCGGGCTAGGCTTAAGGCCGGGGCACAAGTGCGGGCTAGGCTTAAGGCCTGGGCACAAGTGCGGGCTAGGCTTAAGGCCTGGGCACAAGTGCGGGCTAGGCTTAAGGCCTGGCCACAAGTGCGGGCTAGGCTTAAGGCCTGGGCACAAGTGCGGGCTAGGCTTAAGGCCTGGTCACAAGTGCGGGCTAGGCTTAAGGCCTGGGCACAAGTGCGGGCTAGGCTTAAGGCCGGGGGCACAAGTGCGGGCTAGGCTTAAGGCCTGGGCACAAGTGCGGGCTAGGCTTATGGCCGGGGCACAAGTGCGGGCTAGGCTTAAGGCCTGGCCACAAGTGCGGGCTAGGCTTAAGGCCTGGGCACAAGTGCGGGCTAGGCTAATGGCCGGGGCACAAGTGCGGGCTAGGCTTAAGGCCTGGGCACAAGTGCGGGCTAGGCTTAAGGCCTGGGCACAAGTGCGGGCTAGGCTTATGGCATGGGCACAAGTGCGGGCTAGGCTTAAGGCCGGGGCACAAGTTCGGGCTAGGCTTAAGGCCGGGGCACAAGTGCGGGCTTGGCTTAAGGCCGGGGCACAAGTGCGGGCTAGGCTTAAGGCCGGGGCACAAGTGTGGGCTAGGCTTAAGGCCGGGACACAAGTGCGTGCTAGGCTTAAGGCCGGGGCACAAGTGCGGGCTAGGCTTAGGGCCGGGGCACAAGTGCGGGCTAGGCTTAAGGCCGGGGCACAAGTGCGGGCTAGGCTTAAGGCCGGTGCACAAGTGCGGGCTAGGCTTAAGGCCGGTGCACAAGTGCGGGCTAGGCTTAAGGCCGATGCACAAGTGCGGGCTAGGCTTAAGGCCGGGGCACAAGTGCGGGCTAGGCTTAAGGCCGGGGCACAAGTGCGGGCTAGGCTTAAGGCCGGGGCACAAGTGCGGGCTAGGCTTAAGGCTGGGGCACAAGTGCGGGCTAGGCTTAAGGCCGGGGCACAAGTGCGGGCTAGGCTTAAGGCCTGGGCACAAGTGCAGGCTAGGCTTAAGGCCTGGGCACAAGTGCAGTGCTGGCTAGGATCAAGGCAGGGGGCACAAGTGCTGGCTAGGCTTAAGGCATGGGCACAAGTGCCAGCTAGGCTTAAGGCCTGGGCACAAGTGCAGGCTAGGCTTAAGGCCTGGGCACAAGTGCAGTGCTGGCTAGGATCAAGGCAAGGGGGCACAAGTGCTAGCTAGGCTTAAGGCATGGGCACAAGTGCTGGCTAGGCTTAAGGCATACAGCTAACTCTTTGCACTCTTTGCATAAAGGGTTAGGCACCCATAGGGGTGAAGAGCTAGCTTTCACCCCTCTACTCTGTACTTGGACAATTTAGGACTAGATCCTTTGTTGTACAGTGCGGAGCCTCTCCATAACCCAATGCTCCAAGCGACCAGGCACTTCTTGTCTGTCCTCCGTAAATGGGTAATGCCTTCTTCCCCAATTACAGTCGTGCATGCGCATTCAGACGGGACAAGAGCGAAGAGCGTAAAGCTGGCCCTATGTGCATAACCAACATGAAGCTGAAGACAAAAATAAACAAACAAGCATACAAGGGGCTCAAAAGTGTGGGCTAGGCTTAAGGCCTGGGCACAAGTGCGGGCTAGGCTTAAGGCCTGGGCACAAGTGCGGGCTGGGCTTAAGGCCTGGGCACAAGTGCGGGCTGGGCTTAAGGCCTGGGCACAAGTGCGGGCTGGGCTTAAGGCCTGGGCACAAGTGCGGGCTGGGCTTAAGGCCTGGGCACAAGTGCGGGCTGGGCTTAAGGCCTGGGCACAAGTGCGGGCTAGGCTTAAGGCCGGGGCACAAGTGCGGGCTAGGCTTAAGGCCTGGGCACAAGTGCGGGCTGGGCTTAAGGCCGGGGCACAAGTGCGGGCTGGGCTTAAGGCTGGGGCACAAGTGCGGGCTGGGCTTAAGGCCGGGGCACAAGTGCGGGCTAGGCTTAAAGCCTGGGCACAAGTGCGGGCTAGGCTAAAGTCCTGGGCACAAGTGCGGGCTAGGCTTAAGGCCGTGGCACAAGTGCGGGCTAGGCATAAGGCCTGGGCACAAGTGCGGGCTAGGCTTAAGGCTAGGGCACAAGTGCGGGCTGGGCTTAAGGCCTGGGCACAAGTGCGGGCCTGGCTTAAGGCTAGGGCACAAGTGCGGGCCAGGCTTAAGGCTAGGGCACAAGTGCGGGCCGGGCTTAAGGCCTGGGCACAAGTGCGGGCTGGTCACAAGTGCGGGCTAGGCTTAAGGCTAGGGCACAAGTGCGGGCTGGGCTTAAGGCTTGGGCACAAGTGCGGGCTGGGCTTAAGGCCTGGGCACAAGTGCGGGCTGGGCATAAGGCCTGGGCACAAGTGCGGGCTGGGCTTAAGGCCTGGGCACAAGTGCAGGCTGGGCTTAAGGCCTGGGCACAAGTGCGGGCTGGGCTTAAGGCCTGGGCACAAGTGCGGGCTGGGCTTAAGGCCTGGGCACAAGTGCGGGCTGGGCTTACGGCCTGGGCACAAGTGCAGGCTAGGCTTAAGGCCGTGGCACAAGTGCGTGCTAGGCTTAAGGCCGGGGCACAAGTGCGGGCTAGGCTTAAGGCCGGGGCACAAGTGCGGGCTCGGCTTAAGGCCGGGGCACAAGTGCGGGCTAGGCTTAAGGCCGGGGCACAAGTGCGGGCTAGGCTTAAGGCCGGGGCACAAGTGCGGGCTCGGCTTAAGGCCGGGGCACAAGTGCGGGCTAGGCTTAAGGCCGGGGCACAAGTGCGGGCTAGGCTTAAGGCCGGGGCACAAGTGCGGGCTAGGCTTAAGGTCGGGGCACAAGTGCGGGCTAGGCTTAAGGCCGGGGCACAAGTGCGGGCTAGGCTTAAGGCCGGGGCACAAGTGCCGGCTAGGCTTAAGGCCGGGGCACAAGTGCGGGCTAGGCTTAAGGCCGGGGCACAAGTGCGGGCTAGGCTTAAGGCCGGGGCACAAGTGCGGGCTAGGCTTAAGGCCGGGGCACAAGTGCGGGCTAGGCTTAAGGCCGGGGCACAAGTGCGAGCTAGGCTTAAGGCCAGGGCGCAAGTGCAGGCTAGGTTTAAGGCCGGGGCACAAGTGCAGGCTAGGCTTAATGCCTGGGCACAAGTTCGGGCTAGGCTTAAGGCCTGGGCACAAGTGCAGGCTAGGCTTAAGGCCGGGGCACAAGTTCGGGCTAGGCTTAAGGCCGGGGCACAAGTGCGGGCTAGGCTTAAGGCAGGGGCACAAGTGCGGGCTAGGCTTAAGGCCGGGGCACAAGTGCGGGCTAGGCTTAAGGCCGGGGCACAAGTGCGGGCTAGGCTTAAGGCCGGGGCACAAGTGCGGGCTAGGCTTAAGGCCGGGGCACAAGTGCGGGCTAGGCTTAAGGCCGGGTCACAAGGGCGAGCTAGGCTTAAGGCCAGGGCACAAGTGCGGGCTAGGTTTAAGGCCAGGGCACAAGTGCGGGCTAGGTTTAAGGCCGGGGCACAAGTGCGGGCTACTCTGCACTTGGACAATTTAGGACTAGATCCTTTGTTGTACAGTGCGGAGCCTCTCCATAACCCCATGCTCCAAGCGACCAGGCACTTCTTGTCTGTCCTCCGTAAATGGGTAATGCCTTCTTCCCCAATTACAGTCGTGCATGCGCATTCAGATGGGACAAGAGCGAAGAGCGTAAAGCTGGCCCTATGTGCATAACCAACATGAAGCTGAAGACAAAAACAAACAAACAAGCATACAAGGGGCTCAAAAGTGTGGGCTAGGCTTAAGGCCGGGGCACAAGTGCGGGCTAGGCTTAAGTCCATGGCACAAGTGCGGGCTAGGCTTAAGGCCGGGGCACAAGTGCGGGCTAGGCTTAAGGCCGGGGCACAAGTGCGGGCTAGGCTTAAGGCCGGGGCACAAGTGCGGGCTAGGCTTAAGGTCGGGGCACAAGTGCGGGCTAGGCTTAAGGCCGGGGCACAAGTGCGGGCTAGGCTTAAGGCCGGGGCACAAGTGCCGGCTAGGCTTAAGGCCGGGGCACAAGTGCGGGCTAGGCTTAAGGCCGGGGCACAAGTGCGGGCTAGGCTTAAGGCCGGGGCACAAGTGCGGGCTAGGCTTAAGGCCGGGGCACAAGTGCGGGCTAGGCTTAAGGCCGGGGCACAAGTGCGAGCTAGGCTTAAGGCCAGGGCGCAAGTGCAGGCTAGGTTTAAGGCCGGGGCACAAGTGCAGGCTAGGCTTAATGCCTGGGCACAAGTTCGGGCTAGGCTTAAGGCCTGGGCACAAGTGCAGGCTAGGCTTAAGGCCGGGGCACAAGTTCGGGCTAGGCTTAAGGCCGGGGCACAAGTGCGGGCTAGGCTTAAGGCAGGGGCACAAGTGCGGGCTAGGCTTAAGGCCGGGGCACAAGTGCGGGCTAGGCTTAAGGCCGGGGCACAAGTGCGGGCTAGGCTTAAGGCCGGGGCACAAGTGCGGGCTAGGCTTAAGGCCGGGGCACAAGTGCGGGCTAGGCTTAAGGCCGGGTCACAAGGGCGAGCTAGGCTTAAGGCCAGGGCACAAGTGCGGGCTAGGTTTAAGGCCAGGGCACAAGTGCGGGCTAGGTTTAAGGCCGGGGCACAAGTGCGGGCTACTCTGCACTTGGACAATTTAGGACTAGATCCTTTGTTGTACAGTGCGGAGCCTCTCCATAACCCCATGCTCCAAGCGACCAGGCACTTCTTGTCTGTCCTCCGTAAATGGGTAATGCCTTCTTCCCCAATTACAGTCGTGCATGCGCATTCAGATGGGACAAGAGCGAAGAGCGTAAAGCTGGCCCTATGTGCATAACCAACATGAAGCTGAAGACAAAAACAAACAAACAAGCATACAAGGGGCTCAAAAGTGTGGGCTAGGCTTAAGGCCGGGGCACAAGTGCGGGCTAGGCTTAAGTCCATGGCACAAGTGCGGGCTAGGCTTAAGGCCGGGGCACAAGTGCGGGCTAGGCTTAAGGCCGGGGCACAAGTGCGGGCTAGGCTTAAGGCCGGGGCACAAGTGCGGGCTAGGCTTAAGGCCGGGGCACAAGTGCGGGCTAGGCTTAAGGCCTGGGCACAAGTGCGGGCTAGGCTTAAGGCCGGGGCACAAGTGCGGGCTAGGCTTAAGGCCGGGGCACAAGTGCGGGCTAGGCTTAAGGCCGGGGCACAAGTGCGGGCTAGGCTTAAGGCCGGGGCACAAGTGCGGGCTAGGCTTAAGGCCGGGGCACAAGTGCGGGCTAGGCTTAAGGCCGGGGCACAAGTGCGGGCTAGGCTTAAGGCCGGGGCACAAGTGCGGGCTAGGCTTAAGGCCGGGGCACAAGTGCGGGCTAGGCTTAAGGCCGGGGCACAAGTGCGGGCTAGGCTTAAGGCCGGGGCACAAGTGCGGGCTAGGCTTAAGGCCGGGGCACAAGTGCGGGCTAGGCTTAAGGCCGGGGCACAAGTGCGGGCTAGGCTTAAGGCCGGGGCACAAGTGCGGGCTAGGCTTAAGGCCGGGGCACAAGTGCGGGCTAGGCTTAAGGCCGGGGCACAAGTGCGGGCTAGGCTTAAGGCCGGGGCACAAGTGCGGGCTAGGCTTAAGGCCGGGGCACAAGTGCGGGCTAGGCTTAAGGCCGGGGCACAAGTGCGGGCTAGGCTTAAGGCCGGGGCACAAGTGCGGGCTAGGCTTAAGGCCGGGGCACAAGTGCGGGCTAGGTTTAAGGCCGGGGCACAAGTGCGGGCTAGGCTTAAGGCCGGGGCACAAGTGCAGTGCTGGCTAGGATCAAGGCAGGGGGCACAAGTGCTGGCTAGGCTTAAGGCATGGGCACAAGTGCCAGCTAGGCTTAAGGCCTGGGCACAAGTGCAAGCTAGGCTTAAGGCCTGGGCACAAGTGCAGGCTAGGCTTAAGGCCTGGGCACAAGTGCAGTGCTGGCTAGGATCAAGGCAAGGGGGCACAAGTGCTGGCTAGGCTTAAGGCATGGGCACAAGTGCTGGCTAGGCTTAGGGCATACAGCTAACTCTTTGCACTCTTTGCATAAAGGGTTAGGCACCCATAGGGGTGAAGAGCTAGCTTTCACCCCTCTACTCTGTACTTGGACATTTAGGACTAGATCCTTTGTTGTACAGTGCGGAGCCTCTCCATAACCCCATGCTCCAAGCGACCAGGCACTTCTTGTCTGTCCTCCGTAAATGGGTAATGCCTTCTTCCCCAATTACAGTCGTGCATGTGCATTCAGACGGGACAAGAGCGAAGAGCATAAAGCTGGCCCTATGTGCATAACCAACATGAAGCTGAAGACAAAAACAAACAAACAAGCATACAAGGGGCTCAAAAGTGCGGGCTGGGCGTAAGGCCTGGGCACAAGTGCGGGCTGGGCTTAAGGCCTGGGCACAAGTGCGGGCTGGGCTTAAGGCCTGGGCACAAGTGCGGGCTGGGCTTAAGGCCTGGGCACAAGTGCGGGCTGGGCTTAAGGCCTGGGCACAAGTGCGGGCTAGGCTTAAGGCCTGGGCACAAGTGCGGGCTAGGCTTAAGGCCTGGGCACAAGTGCGGGCTAGGCTTAAGGCTTGGGCACAAGTGCGGGCTAGGCTTAAGGCCTGAGCACAAGTGCGGGCTTGGCTTAAGTCCGTGGCACAAGTGCGGGCTAGGCTTAAGGCCGGGGGCACAAGTGCGGGCTAGGCTTAAGGCCGGGGCACAAGTGCGGGCTAGGCTTAAGGCCGGGGCACAAGTGCGAGCTAGGCTTAAGGCCGGGGCACAAGTGCGGGCTGGGCTTAAGGCCTGGGCACAAGTGCGGGCTAGGCTTAAGGCCGGGGCACAAGTGCGGGCTAGGCTTAAGGCCTGGGCACAAGTGCGGGCTAGGCTTAAGGCCGGGGCACTAGTGCGGGCTAGGCTTAAGGCCTGGGCACAAGTGCGGGCTAGGCTTAAGGCCTGGGCACAAGTGCGGGCTAGGCTTAAGGCCTGGGCACAAGTGCGGGCTAGGCTTAAGGCCTGGGCACAAGTGCGGGCTACGCTTAAGGCCGGGGGCACAAGTGCGGGCTAGGCTTAAGGCCGGGGGCACAAGTGCGGGCTAGGCATAAGGCCTGGGCACAAGTGCGGGCTAGGCTTAAGGCCGGGGGCACAAGTGCGGGCTAGGCTTAAGGCCTGGGCACAAGTGCGGGCTAGGCTTAAGGCCTGGGCACAAGTGCGGGCTAGGCTTAAGGCCTGGGCACAAGTGCGGGCTAGGCTTAAGGCCTGGGCACAAGTGCGGGCTAGGCTTAAGGCCTGGGCACAAGTGCGGGCTAGGCTTAAGGCCGGGGCACAAGTGCGGGCTAGGCTTAAGGCCTGGGCACAAGTGCGGGCTAGGCTTAAGGCCGGGGCACAAGTGCGGGCTAGGCTTAAGGCCTGGGCACAAGTGCGGGCTAGGCTTAAGGCCTGGCCACAAGTGCGGGCTAGGCTTAAGGCCTGGCCACAAGTGCGGGCTAGGCTTAAGGCCGGGGCACAAGTGCGGGCTAGGCTTAAGGCCTGGGCACAAGTGCGGGCTAGGCTTAAGGCCTGGGCACAAGTGCGGGCTAGGCTTATGGCCGGGGCACAAGTGCAGGCTAGGCTTAAGGCCTGGGCACAAGTGCGGGCTAGGCTTAAGGCCTGGCCACAAGTGCGGGCTAGGCTTAAGGCCGGGGCACAAGTGCGGGCTAGGCTTAAGGCCGGGGCACAAGTGCGGGCTAGGCTTAAGGCATGGGCACAAGTGCCAGCTAGGCTTAAGGCCTGGGCACAAGTGCAAGCTAGGCTTAAGGCCTGGGCACAAGTGCAGGCTAGGCTTAAGGCCTGGGCACAAGTGCAGTGCTGGCTAGGATCAAGGCAAGGGGGCACAAGTGCTGGCTAGGCTTAAGGCATGGGCACAAGTGCTGGCTAGGCTTAAGGCATACAGCTAACTCTTTGCACTCTTTGCATAAAGGGTTAGGCACCCATAGGGGTGAAGAGCTAGCTTTCACCCCTTTACTCTGTACTTGGACATTTAGGACTAGATCCTTTGTTGTACAGTGCGGAGCCTCTCCATAACCCCATGCTCCAAGCGACCAGGCACTTCTTGTCTGTCCTCCGTAAATGGGTAATGCCTTCTTCCCCAATTACAGTCGTGCATGTGCATTCAGACGGGACAAGAGCGAAGAGCATAAAGCTGGCCCTATGTGCATAACCAACATGAAGCTGAAGACAAAAACAAACAAACAAGCATACAAGGGGCTCAAAAGTGCGGGCTGGGCGTAAGGCCTGGGCACAAGTGCGGGCTGGGCTTAAGGCCTGGGCACAAGTGCGGGCTGGGCTTAAGGCCTGGGCACAAGTGCGGGCTGGGCTTAAGGCCTGGGCACAAGTGCGGGCTGGGCTTAAGGCCTGGGCACAAGTGCGGGCTAGGCTTAAGGCCTGGGCACAAGTGCGGGCTAGGCTTAAGGCCTGGGCACAAGTGCGGGCTAGGCTTAAGGCTTGGGCACAAGTGCGGGCTAGGCTTAAGGCCTGAGCACAAGTGCGGGCTTGGCTTAAGTCCGTGGCACAAGTGCGGGCTAGGCTTAAGGCCGGGGGCACAAGTGCGGGCTAGGCTTAAGGCCGGGGCACAAGTGCGGGCTAGGCTTAAGGCCGGGGCACAAGTGCGAGCTAGGCTTAAGGCCGGGGCACAAGTGCGGGCTGGGCTTAAGGCCTGGGCACAAGTGCGGGCTAGGCTTAAGGCCGGGGCACAAGTGCGGGCTAGGCTTAAGGCCTGGGCACAAGTGCGGGCTAGGCTTAAGGCCGGGGCACTAGTGCGGGCTAGGCTTAAGGCCTGGGCACAAGTGCGGGCTAGGCTTAAGGCCTGGGCACAAGTGCGGGCTAGGCTTAAGGCCTGGGCACAAGTGCGGGCTAGGCTTAAGGCCTGGGCACAAGTGCGGGCTACGCTTAAGGCCGGGGGCACAAGTGCGGGCTAGGCTTAAGGCCGGGGGCACAAGTGCGGGCTAGGCATAAGGCCTGGGCACAAGTGCGGGCTAGGCTTAAGGCCGGGGGCACAAGTGCGGGCTAGGCTTAAGGCCTGGGCACAAGTGCGGGCTAGGCTTAAGGCCTGGGCACAAGTGCGGGCTAGGCTTAAGGCCTGGGCACAAGTGCGGGCTAGGCTTAAGGCCTGGGCACAAGTGCGGGCTAGGCTTAAGGCCGGGGCACAAGTGCGGGCTAGGCTTAAGGCCTGGGCACAAGTGCGGGCTAGGCTTAAGGCCGGGGCACAAGTGCGGGCTAGGCTTAAGGCCTGGGCACAAGTGCGGGCTAGGCTTAAGGCCTGGCCACAAGTGCGGGCTAGGCTTAAGGCCTGGCCACAAGTGCGGGCTAGGCTTAAGGCCGGGGCACAAGTGCGGGCTAGGCTTAAGGCCTGGGCACAAGTGCGGGCTAGGCTTAAGGCCTGGGCACAAGTGCGGGCTAGGCTTATGGCCGGGGCACAAGTGCGGGCTAGGCTTAAGGCCGGGGCACAAGTGCGGGCTAGGCTTAAGTCCATGGCACAAGTGCGGGCTAGGCTTAAGTCCATGGCACAAGTGCGGGCTAGGCTTAAGGCCGGGGCACAAGTGCGGGCTAGGCTTAAGTCCATGGCACAAGTGCGGGCTAGGCTTAAGGCCGGGGCACAAGTGCGGGCTAGGCTTAAGGCCGGGGCACAAGTGCGGGCTAGGCTTAAGGCCGGGGCACAAGTGCGGGCTGGGCTTAAGGCCTGGGCACAAGTGCGGGCTAGGCTTAAGGCCGGGGCACAAGTGCGGGCTAGGCTTAAGGCCTGGGCACAAGTGCGGGCTAGGCTTAAGGCCGGGGCACTAGTGCGGGCTAGGCTTAAGGCCTGGGCACAAGTGCGGGCTAGGCTTAAGGCCTGGGCACAAGTGCGGGCTAGGCTTAAGGCCGGGGGCACAAGTGCGGGCTACGCTTAAGGCCGGGGGCACAAGTGCGGGCTAGGCTTAAGGCCGGGGGCACAAGTGCGGGCTAGGCATAAGGCCTGGGCACAAGTGCGGGCTAGGCTTAAGGCCGGGGGCACAAGTGCGGGCTAGGCTTAAGGCCTGGGCACAAGTGCGGGCTAGGCTTAAGGCCTGGGCACAAGTGCGGGCTAGGCTTAAGGCCTGGGCACAAATGCGGGCTAGGCTTAAGGCCGATGCACAAGTGCGGGCTAGGCTTAAGGCCGGGGCACAAGTGCGGGCTAGGCTTAAGGCCTGGGCACAAGTGCGGGCTAGGCTTAAGGCCTGGGCACAAGTGCGGGCTAGGCTTAAGGCCTGGCCACAAGTGCGGGCTAGGCTTAAGGCCTGGGCACAAGTGCGGGCTAGGCTTAAGGCCTGGTCACAAGTGCGGGCTAGGCTTAAGGCCTGGGCACAAGTGCGGGCTAGGCTTAAGGCCGGGGGCACAAGTGCGGGCTAGGCTTAAGGCCTGGGCACAAGTGCGGGCTAGGCTTATGGCCGGGGCACAAGTGCGGGCTAGGCTTAAGGCCTGGCCACAAGTGCGGGCTAGGCTTAAGGCCTGGGCACAAGTGCGGGCTAGGCTAATGGCCGGGGCACAAGTGCGGGCTAGGCTTAAGGCCTGGGCACAAGTGCGGGCTAGGCTTAAGGCCTGGGCACAAGTGCGGGCTAGGCTTATGGCATGGGCACAAGTGCGGGCTAGGCTTAAGGCCGGGGCACAAGTGCGGGCTAGGCTTAAGTCCATGGCACAAGTGCGGGCTAGGCTTAAGGCCGGGGCACAAGTGCGGGCTAGGCTTAAGGCCGGGGCACAAGTGCGGGCTAGGCTTAAGGCCGGGGCACAAGTGCGGGCTAGGCTTAAGGCCGGGGCACAAGTGCGGGCTAGGCTTAAGGCCGGGGCACAAGTGCGGGCTAGGCTTAAGGCCGGGGCACAAGTGCGGGCTAGGCTTAAGGCCTGGGCACAAGTGCGGGCTAGGCTTAAGGCCGGGGCACAAGTGCGGGCTAGGCTTAAGGCCGGGGCACAAGTGCGGGCTAGGCTTAAGGCCGGGGCACAAGTGCGGGCTAGGCTTAAGGCCGGGGCACAAGTGCGGGCTAGGCTTAAGGCCGGGGCACAAGTGCGGGCTAGGCTTAAGGCCGGGGCACAAGTGCGGGCTAGGCTTAAGGCCGGGGCACAAGTGCGGGCTAGGCTTAAGGCCGGGGCACAAGTGCGGGCTAGGCTTAAGGCCGGGGCACAAGTGCGGGCTAGACTTAAGGCCGGGGCACAAGTGCGGGCTAGGCTTAAGGCCGGGGCACAAGTGCGGGCTAGGCTTAAGGCCGGGGCACAAGTGCGGGCTAGGCTTAAGGCCGGGGCACAAGTGCGGGCTAGGCTTAAGGCCGGGGCACAAGTGCGGGCTAGGCTTAAGGCCGGGGCACAAGTGCGGGCTAGGCTTAAGGCCGGGGCACAAGTGCGGGCTAGGCTTAAGGCCGGGGCACAAGTGCGGGCTAGGCTTAAGGCCGGGGCACAAGTGCGGGCTAGGCTTAAGGCCGGGGCACAAGTGCGGGCTAGGCTTAAGGCCGGGGCACAAGTGCAGTGCTGGCTAGGATCAAGGCAGGGGGCACAAGTGCTGGCTAGGCTTAAGGCATGGGCACAAGTGCCAGCTAGGCTTAAGGCCTGGGCACAAGTGCAAGCTAGGCTTAAGGCCTGGGCACAAGTGCAGGCTAGGCTTAAGGCCTGGGCACAAGTGCAGTGCTGGCTAGGATCAAGGCAAGGGGGCACAAGTGCTGGCTAGGCTTAAGGCATGGGCACAAGTGCTGGCTAGGCTTAAGGCATACAGCTAACTCTTTGCACTCTTTGCATAAAGGGTTAGGCACCCATAGGGGTGAAGAGCTAGCTTTCACCCCTCTACTCTGTACTTGGACATTTAGGACTAGATCCTTTGTTGTACAGTGCGGAGCCTCTCCATAACCCCATGCTCCAAGCGACCAGGCACTTCTTGTCTGTCCTCCGTAAATGGGTAATGCCTTCTTCCCCAATTACAGTCGTGCATGTGCATTCAGACGGGACAAGAGCGAAGAGCATAAAGCTGGCCCTATGTGCATAACCAACATGAAGCTGAAGACAAAAACAAACAAACAAGCATACAAGGGGCTCAAAAGTGCGGGCTGGGCTTAAGGCCTGGGCACAAGTGCGGGCTGGGCTTAAGGCCTGGGCACAAGTGCGGGCTGGGCTTAAGGCCTGGACACAAGTGCGGGCTGGGCTTAAGGCCTGGACACAAGTGCGGGCTGGGCTTAAGGCCTGGGCACAAGTGCGGGCTGGGCTTAAGGCCTGGGCACAAGTGCGGGCTAGGCTTAAGGCCTGGGCAAAAGTGCGGGCTAGGCTTAAGGCCTGGGCACAAGTGCGGGCTAGGCTTAAGGCTTGGGCACAAGTGCGGGCTAGGCTTAAGGCCTGAGCACAAGTGCGGGCTTGGCTTAAGTCCGTGGCACAAGTGCGGGCTAGGCTTAAGGCCGGGGGCACAAGTGCGGGCTAGGCTTAAGGCCGGGGCACAAGTGCGGGCTAGGCTTAAGGCCGGGGCACAAGTGCGAGCTAGGCTTAAGGCCGGGGCACAAGTGCGGGCTGGGCTTAAGGCCTGGGCACAAGTGCGGGCTAGGCTTAAGGCCGGGGCACAAGTGCAAGCTAGGCTTAAGGCCTGGGCACAAGTGCGGGCTAGGCTTAAGGCCTGGGCACAAGTGCGGGCTACGCTTAAGGCCGGGGGCACAAGTGCGGGCTAGGCTTAAGGCCTGGGCACAAGTGCGGGCTACGCTTAAGGCCGGGGGCACAAGTGCGGGCTAGGCTTAAGGCCGGGGGCACAAGTGCGGGCTAGGCATAAGGCCTGGGCACAAGTGCGGGCTAGGCTTAAGGCCGGGGGCACAAGTGCGGGCTAGGCTTAAGGCCTGGGCACAAGTGCGGGCTAGGCTTAAGGCAGGGGCACAAGTGCGGGCTAGGCTTAAGGCCGGGGCACAAGTGCGGGCTAGGCTTAAGGCCGGGGCACAAGTGCGGGCTAGGCTTAAGGCCGGGGCACAAGTGCGGGCTAGGCTTAAGGCCGGGGCACAAGTGCGGGCTAGGCTTAAGGCCGGGTCACAAGGGCGAGCTAGGCTTAAGGCCAGGGCACAAGTGCGGGCTAGGTTTAAGGCCAGGGCACAAGTGCGGGCTAGGTTTAAGGCCGGGGCACAAGTGCGGGCTACTCTGCACTTGGACAATTTAGGACTAGATCCTTTGTTGTACAGTGCGGAGCCTCTCCATAACCCCATGCTCCAAGCGACCAGGCACTTCTTGTCTGTCCTCCGTAAATGGGTAATGCCTTCTTCCCCAATTACAGTCGTGCATGCGCATTCAGATGGGACAAGAGCGAAGAGCGTAAAGCTGGCCCTATGTGCATAACCAACATGAAGCTGAAGACAAAAACAAACAAACAAGCATACAAGGGGCTCAAAAGTGTGGGCTAGGCTTAAGGCCGGGGCACAAGTGCGGGCTAGGCTTAAGTCCATGGCACAAGTGCGGGCTAGGCTTAAGGCCGGGGCACAAGTGCGGGCTAGGCTTAAGGCCGGGGCACAAGTGCGGGCTAGGCTTAAGGCCGGGGCACAAGTGCGGGCTAGGCTTAAGGCCGGGGCACAAGTGCGGGCTAGGCTTAAGGCCGGGGCACAAGTGCGGGCTAGGCTTAAGGCCTGGGCACAAGTGCGGGCTAGGCTTAAGGCCGGGGCACAAGTGCGGGCTAGGCTTAAGGCCGGGGCACAAGTGCGGGCTAGGCTTAAGGCCGGGGCACAAGTGCGGGCTAGGCTTAAGGCCGGGGCACAAGTGCGGGCTAGGCTTAAGGCCGGGGCACAAGTGCGGGCTAGGCTTAAGGCCGGGGCACAAGTGCGGGCTAGGCTTAAGGCCGGGGCACAAGTGCGGGCTAGGCTTAAGGCCGGGGCACAAGTGCGGGCTAGGCTTAAGGCCGGGGCACAAGTGCGGGCTAGGCTTAAGGCCGGGGCACAAGTGCGGGCTAGGCTTAAGGCCGGGGCACAAGTGCGGGCTAGGCTTAAGGCCGGGGCACAAGTGCGGGCTAGGCTTAAGGCCGGGGCACAAGTGCGGGCTAGGCTTAAGGCCGGGGCACAAGTGCGGGCTAGGCTTAAGGCCGGGGCACAAGTGCGGGCTAGGCTTAAGGCCGGGGCACAAGTGCGGGCTAGGCTTAAGGCCGGGGCACAAGTGCGGGCTAGGCTTAAGGCCGGGGCACAAGTGCGGGCTAGGCTTAAGGCCGGGGCACAAGTGCGGGCTAGGTTTAAGGCCGGGGCACAAGTGCGGGCTAGGCTTAAGGCCGGGGCACAAGTGCAGTGCTGGCTAGGATCAAGGCAGGGGGCACAAGTGCTGGCTAGGCTTAAGGCATGGGCACAAGTGCCAGCTAGGCTTAAGGCCTGGGCACAAGTGCAAGCTAGGCTTAAGGCCTGGGCACAAGTGCAGGCTAGGCTTAAGGCCTGGGCACAAGTGCAGTGCTGGCTAGGATCAAGGCAAGGGGGCACAAGTGCTGGCTAGGCTTAAGGCATGGGCACAAGTGCTGGCTAGGCTTAAGGCATACAGCTAACTCTTTGCACTCTTTGCATAAAGGGTTAGGCACCCATAGGGGTGAAGAGCTAGCTTTCACCCCTCTACTCTGTACTTGGACATTTAGGACTAGATCCTTTGTTGTACAGTGCGGAGCCTCTCCATAACCCCATGCTCCAAGCGACCAGGCACTTCTTGTCTGTCCTCCGTAAATGGGTAATGCCTTCTTCCCCAATTACAGTCGTGCATGTGCATTCAGACGGGACAAGAGCGAAGAGCATAAAGCTGGCCCTATGTGCATAACCAACATGAAGCTGAAGACAAAAACAAACAAACAAGCATACAAGGGGCTCAAAAGTGCGGGCTGGGCGTAAGGCCTGGGCACAAGTGCGGGCTGGGCTTAAGGCCTGGGCACAAGTGCGGGCTGGGCTTAAGGCCTGGGCACAAGTGCGGGCTGGGCTTAAGGCCTGGGCACAAGTGCGGGCTGGGCTTAAGGCCTGGGCACAAGTGCGGGCTAGGCTTAAGGCCTGGGCACAAGTGCGGGCTAGGCTTAAGGCCTGGGCACAAGTGCGGGCTAGGCTTAAGGCTTGGGCACAAGTGCGGGCTAGGCTTAAGGCCTGAGCACAAGTGCGGGCTTGGCTTAAGTCCGTGGCACAAGTGCGGGCTAGGCTTAAGGCCGGGGGCACAAGTGCGGGCTAGGCTTAAGGCCGGGGCACAAGTGCGGGCTAGGCTTAAGGCCGGGGCACAAGTGCGAGCTAGGCTTAAGGCCGGGGCACAAGTGCGGGCTGGGCTTAAGGCCTGGGCACAAGTGCGGGCTAGGCTTAAGGCCGGGGCACAAGTGCGGGCTAGGCTTAAGGCCTGGGCACAAGTGCGGGCTAGGCTTAAGGCCGGGGCACTAGTGCGGGCTAGGCTTAAGGCCTGGGCACAAGTGCGGGCTAGGCTTAAGGCCTGGGCACAAGTGCGGGCTAGGCTTAAGGCCTGGGCACAAGTGCGGGCTAGGCTTAAGGCCTGGGCACAAGTGCGGGCTACGCTTAAGGCCGGGGGCACAAGTGCGGGCTAGGCTTAAGGCCGGGGGCACAAGTGCGGGCTAGGCATAAGGCCTGGGCACAAGTGCGGGCTAGGCTTAAGGCCGGGGGCACAAGTGCGGGCTAGGCTTAAGGCCTGGGCACAAGTGCGGGCTAGGCTTAAGGCCTGGGCACAAGTGCGGGCTAGGCTTAAGGCCTGGGCACAAGTGCGGGCTAGGCTTAAGGCCTGGGCACAAGTGCGGGCTAGGCTTAAGGCCGGGGCACAAGTGCGGGCTAGGCTTAAGGCCTGGGCACAAGTGCGGGCTAGGCTTAAGGCCGGGGCACAAGTGCGGGCTAGGCTTAAGGCCTGGGCACAAGTGCGGGCTAGGCTTAAGGCCTGGCCACAAGTGCGGGCTAGGCTTAAGGCCTGGCCACAAGTGCGGGCTAGGCTTAAGGCCGGGGCACAAGTGCGGGCTAGGCTTAAGGCCTGGGCACAAGTGCGGGCTAGGCTTAAGGCCTGGGCACAAGTGCGGGCTAGGCTTATGGCCGGGGCACAAGTGCGGGCTAGGCTTAAGGCCGGGGCACAAGTGCGGGCTAGGCTTAAGTCCATGGCACAAGTGCGGGCTAGGCTTAAGTCCATGGCACAAGTGCGGGCTAGGCTTAAGGCCGGGGCACAAGTGCGGGCTAGGCTTAAGGCCGGGGCACAAGTGCGGGCTGGGCTTAAGGCCTGGGCACAAGTGCGGGCTAGGCTTAAGGCCGAGGCACAAGTGCGGGCTAGGCTTAAGGCCTGGGCACAAGTGCGGGCTAGGCTTAAGGCCGGGGCACTAGTGCGGGCTAGGCTTAAGGCCTGGGCACAAGTGCGGGCTAGGCTTAAGGCCTGGGCACAAGTGCGGGCTAGGCTTAAGGCCGGGGGCACAAGTGCGGGCTACGCTTAAGGCCGGGGGCACAAGTGCGGGCTAGGCTTAAGGCCGGGGGCACAAGTGCGGGCTAGGCATAAGGCCTGGGCACAAGTGCGGGCTAGGCTTAAGGCCGGGGGCACAAGTGCGGGCTAGGCTTAAGGCCTGGGCACAAGTGCGGGCTAGGCTTAAGGCCTGGGCACAAGTGCGGGCTAGGCTTAAGGCCTGGGCACAAATGCGGGCTAGGCTTAAGGCCGATGCACAAGTGCGGGCTAGGCTTAAGGCCGGGGCACAAGTGCGGGCTAGGCTTAAGGCCTGGGCACAAGTGCGGGCTAGGCTTAAGGCCTGGGCACAAGTGCGGGCTAGGCTTAAGGCCTGGCCACAAGTGCGGGCTAGGCTTAAGGCCTGGGCACAAGTGCGGGCTAGGCTTAAGGCCTGGTCACAAGTGCGGGCTAGGCTTAAGGCCTGGGCACAAGTGCGGGCTAGGCTTAAGGCCGGGGGCACAAGTGCGGGCTAGGCTTAAGGCCTGGGCACAAGTGCGGGCTAGGCTTATGGCCGGGGCACAAGTGCGGGCTAGGCTTAAGGCCTGGCCACAAGTGCGGGCTAGGCTTAAGGCCTGGGCACAAGTGCGGGCTAGGCTAATGGCCGGGGCACAAGTGCGGGCTAGGCTTAAGGCCTGGGCACAAGTGCGGGCTAGGCTTAAGGCCTGGGCACAAGTGCGGGCTAGGCTTATGGCATGGGCACAAGTGCGGGCTAGGCTTAAGGCCGGGGCACAAGTGCGGGCTAGGCTTAAGTCCATGGCACAAGTGCGGGCTAGGCTTAAGGCCGGGGCACAAGTGCGGGCTAGGCTTAAGGCCGGGGCACAAGTGCGGGCTAGGCTTAAGGCCGGGGCACAAGTGCGGGCTAGGCTTAAGGCCGGGGCACAAGTGCGGGCTAGGCTTAAGGCCGGGGCACAAGTGCGGGCTAGGCTTAAGGCCGGGGCACAAGTGCGGGCTAGGCTTAAGGCCTGGGCACAAGTGCGGGCTAGGCTTAAGGCCGGGGCAC
Source organism: Ranitomeya imitator (assembly GCF_032444005.1). Taxonomy (NCBI): domain Eukaryota; kingdom Metazoa; phylum Chordata; class Amphibia; order Anura; family Dendrobatidae; genus Ranitomeya; species Ranitomeya imitator. The sequence continues at coordinate 800,661 of NW_027194466.1, forward strand.
AAGTGCGGGCTAGGCTTAAGGCCGGGGCACAAGTGCGGGCTAGGCTTAAGGCCGGGGCACAAGTGCGGGCTAGGCTTAAGGCCGGGGCACAAGTGCGGGCTAGGCTTAAGGCCGGGGCACAAGTGCGGGCTAGGCTTAAGGCCGGGGCACAAGTGCGGGCTAGGCTTAAGGCCGGGGCACAAGTGCGGGCTAGGCTTAAGGCCGGGGCACAAGTGCGGGCTAGGCTTAAGGCCGGGGCACAAGTGCGGGCTAGACTTAAGGCCGGGGCACAAGTGCGGGCTAGGCTTAAGGCCGGGGCACAAGTGCGGGCTAGGCTTAAGGCCGGGGCACAAGTGCGGGCTAGGCTTAAGGCCGGGGCACAAGTGCGGGCTAGGCTTAAGGCCGGGGCACAAGTGCGGGCTAGGCTTAAGGCCGGGGCACAAGTGCGGGCTAGGCTTAAGGCCGGGGCACAAGTGCGGGCTAGGCTTAAGGCCGGGGCACAAGTGCGGGCTAGGCTTAAGGCCGGGGCACAAGTGCGGGCTAGGCTTAAGGCCGGGGCACAAGTGCGGGCTAGGCTTAAGGCCGGGGCACAAGTGCAGTGCTGGCTAGGATCAAGGCAGGGGGCACAAGTGCTGGCTAGGCTTAAGGCATGGGCACAAGTGCCAGCTAGGCTTAAGGCCTGGGCACAAGTGCAAGCTAGGCTTAAGGCCTGGGCACAAGTGCAGGCTAGGCTTAAGGCCTGGGCACAAGTGCAGTGCTGGCTAGGATCAAGGCAAGGGGGCACAAGTGCTGGCTAGGCTTAAGGCATGGGCACAAGTGCTGGCTAGGCTTAAGGCATACAGCTAACTCTTTGCACTCTTTGCATAAAGGGTTAGGCACCCATAGGGGTGAAGAGCTAGCTTTCACCCCTCTACTCTGTACTTGGACATTTAGGACTAGATCCTTTGTTGTACAGTGCGGAGCCTCTCCATAACCCCATGCTCCAAGCGACCAGGCACTTCTTGTCTGTCCTCCGTAAATGGGTAATGCCTTCTTCCCCAATTACAGTCGTGCATGTGCATTCAGACGGGACAAGAGCGAAGAGCATAAAGCTGGCCCTATGTGCATAACCAACATGAAGCTGAAGACAAAAACAAACAAACAAGCATACAAGGGGCTCAAAAGTGCGGGCTGGGCTTAAGGCCTGGGCACAAGTGCGGGCTGGGCTTAAGGCCTGGGCACAAGTGCGGGCTGGGCTTAAGGCCTGGACACAAGTGCGGGCTGGGCTTAAGGCCTGGACACAAGTGCGGGCTGGGCTTAAGGCCTGGGCACAAGTGCGGGCTGGGCTTAAGGCCTGGGCACAAGTGCGGGCTAGGCTTAAGGCCTGGGCAAAAGTGCGGGCTAGGCTTAAGGCCTGGGCACAAGTGCGGGCTAGGCTTAAGGCTTGGGCACAAGTGCGGGCTAGGCTTAAGGCCTGAGCACAAGTGCGGGCTTGGCTTAAGTCCGTGGCACAAGTGCGGGCTAGGCTTAAGGCCGGGGGCACAAGTGCGGGCTAGGCTTAAGGCCGGGGCACAAGTGCGGGCTAGGCTTAAGGCCGGGGCACAAGTGCGAGCTAGGCTTAAGGCCGGGGCACAAGTGCGGGCTGGGCTTAAGGCCTGGGCACAAGTGCGGGCTAGGCTTAAGGCCGGGGCACAAGTGCAAGCTAGGCTTAAGGCCTGGGCACAAGTGCGGGCTAGGCTTAAGGCCTGGGCACAAGTGCGGGCTACGCTTAAGGCCGGGGGCACAAGTGCGGGCTAGGCTTAAGGCCTGGGCACAAGTGCGGGCTACGCTTAAGGCCGGGGGCACAAGTGCGGGCTAGGCTTAAGGCCGGGGGCACAAGTGCGGGCTAGGCTTAAGGCCGGGGGCACAAGTGCGGGCTAGGCATAAGGCCTGGGCACAAGTGCGGGCTAGGCTTAAGGCCGGGGGCACAAGTGCGGGCTAGGCTTAAGGCCTGGGCACAAGTGCGGGCTAGGCTTAAGGCAGGGGCACAAGTGCGGGCTAGGCTTAAGGCCGGGGCACAAGTGCGGGCTAGGCTTAAGGCCGGGGCACAAGTGCGGGCTAGGCTTAAGGCCGGGGCACAAGTGCGGGCTAGGCTTAAGGCCGGGGCACAAGTGCGGGCTAGGCTTAAGGCCGGGTCACAAGGGCGAGCTAGGCTTAAGGCCAGGGCACAAGTGCGGGCTAGGTTTAAGGCCAGGGCACAAGTGCGGGCTAGGTTTAAGGCCGGGGCACAAGTGCGGGCTACTCTGCACTTGGACAATTTAGGACTAGATCCTTTGTTGTACAGTGCGGAGCCTCTCCATAACCCCATGCTCCAAGCGACCAGGCACTTCTTGTCTGTCCTCCGTAAATGGGTAATGCCTTCTTCCCCAATTACAGTCGTGCATGCGCATTCAGATGGGACAAGAGCGAAGAGCGTAAAGCTGGCCCTATGTGCATAACCAACATGAAGCTGAAGACAAAAACAAACAAACAAGCATACAAGGGGCTCAAAAGTGTGGGCTAGGCTTAAGGCCGGGGCACAAGTGCGGGCTAGGCTTAAGTCCATGGCACAAGTGCGGGCTAGGCTTAAGGCCGGGGCACAAGTGCGGGCTAGGCTTAAGGCCGGGGCACAAGTGCGGGCTAGGCTTAAGGCCGGGGCACAAGTGCGGGCTAGGCTTAAGGCCGGGGCACAAGTGCGGGCTAGGCTTAAGGCCGGGGCACAAGTGCGGGCTAGGCTTAAGGCCGGGGCACAAGTGCGGGCTAGGCTTAAGGCCGGGGCACAAGTGCGGGCTAGGCTTAAGGCCGGGGCACAAGTGCGGGCTAGGCTTAAGGCCGGGGCACAAGTGCGGGCTAGGCTTAAGGCCGGGGCACAAGTGCGGGCTAGGCTTAAGGCCGGGGCACAAGTGCGGGCTAGGCTTAAGGCCGGGGCACAAGTGCGGGCTAGGCTTAAGGCCGGGGCACAAGTGCGGGCTAGGCTTAAGGCCGGGGCACAAGTGCGGGCTAGGCTTAAGGCCGGGGCACAAGTGCGGGCTAGGCTTAAGGCCGGGGCACAAGTGCGGGCTAGGCTTAAGGCCGGGGCACAAGTGCGGGCTAGGCTTAAGGCCGGGGCACAAGTGCGGGCTAGGCTTAAGGCCGGGGCACAAGTGCGGGCTAGGCTTAAGGCCGGGGCACAAGTGCGGGCTAGGCTTAAGGCCGGGGCACAAGTGCGGGCTAGGCTTAAGGCCGGGGCACAAGTGCGGGCTAGGCTTAAGGCCGGGGCACAAGTGCGGGCTAGGTTTAAGGCCGGGGCACAAGTGCGGGCTAGGCTTAAGGCCGGGGCACAAGTGCAGTGCTGGCTAGGATCAAGGCAGGGGGCACAAGTGCTGGCTAGGCTTAAGGCATGGGCACAAGTGCCAGCTAGGCTTAAGGCCTGGGCACAAGTGCAAGCTAGGCTTAAGGCCTGGGCACAAGTGCAGGCTAGGCTTAAGGCCTGGGCACAAGTGCAGTGCTGGCTAGGATCAAGGCAAGGGGGCACAAGTGCTGGCTAGGCTTAAGGCATGGGCACAAGTGCTGGCTAGGCTTAGGGCATACAGCTAACTCTTTGCACTCTTTGCATAAAGGGTTAGGCACCCATAGGGGTGAAGAGCTAGCTTTCACCCCTCTACTCTGTACTTGGACATTTAGGACTAGATCCTTTGTTGTACAGTGCGGAGCCTCTCCATAACCCCATGCTCCAAGCGACCAGGCACTTCTTGTCTGTCCTCCGTAAATGGGTAATGCCTTCTTCCCCAATTACAGTCGTGCATGTGCATTCAGACGGGACAAGAGCGAAGAGCATAAAGCTGGCCCTATGTGCATAACCAACATGAAGCTGAAGACAAAAACAAACAAACAAGCATACAAGGGGCTCAAAAGTGCGGGCTGGGCGTAAGGCCTGGGCACAAGTGCGGGCTGGGCTTAAGGCCTGGGCACAAGTGCGGGCTGGGCTTAAGGCCTGGGCACAAGTGCGGGCTGGGCTTAAGGCCTGGGCACAAGTGCGGGCTGGGCTTAAGGCCTGGGCACAAGTGCGGGCTAGGCTTAAGGCCTGGGCACAAGTGCGGGCTAGGCTTAAGGCCTGGGCACAAGTGCGGGCTAGGCTTAAGGCTTGGGCACAAGTGCGGGCTAGGCTTAAGGCCTGAGCACAAGTGCGGGCTTGGCTTAAGTCCGTGGCACAAGTGCGGGCTAGGCTTAAGGCCGGGGGCACAAGTGCGGGCTAGGCTTAAGGCCGGGGCACAAGTGCGGGCTAGGCTTAAGGCCGGGGCACAAGTGCGAGCTAGGCTTAAGGCCGGGGCACAAGTGCGGGCTGGGCTTAAGGCCTGGGCACAAGTGCGGGCTAGGCTTAAGGCCGGGGCACAAGTGCGGGCTAGGCTTAAGGCCTGGGCACAAGTGCGGGCTAGGCTTAAGGCCGGGGCACTAGTGCGGGCTAGGCTTAAGGCCTGGGCACAAGTGCGGGCTAGGCTTAAGGCCTGGGCACAAGTGCGGGCTAGGCTTAAGGCCTGGGCACAAGTGCGGGCTAGGCTTAAGGCCTGGGCACAAGTGCGGGCTACGCTTAAGGCCGGGGGCACAAGTGCGGGCTAGGCTTAAGGCCGGGGGCACAAGTGCGGGCTAGGCATAAGGCCTGGGCACAAGTGCGGGCTAGGCTTAAGGCCGGGGGCACAAGTGCGGGCTAGGCTTAAGGCCTGGGCACAAGTGCGGGCTAGGCTTAAGGCCTGGGCACAAGTGCGGGCTAGGCTTAAGGCCTGGGCACAAGTGCGGGCTAGGCTTAAGGCCTGGGCACAAGTGCGGGCTAGGCTTAAGGCCGGGGCACAAGTGCGGGCTAGGCTTAAGGCCTGGGCACAAGTGCGGGCTAGGCTTAAGGCCGGGGCACAAGTGCGGGCTAGGCTTAAGGCCTGGGCACAAGTGCGGGCTAGGCTTCAGGCCTGGCCACAAGTGCGGGCTAGGCTTAAGGCCTGGCCACAAGTGCGGGCTAGGCTTAAGGCCGGGGCACAAGTGCGGGCTAGGCTTAAGGCCTGGGCACAAGTGCGGGCTAGGCTTAAGGCCTGGGCACAAGTGCGGGCTAGGCTTATGGCCGGGGCACAAGTGCAGGCTAGGCTTAAGGCCTGGGCACAAGTGCGGGCTAGGCTTAAGGCCTGGCCACAAGTGCGGGCTAGGCTTAAGGCCGGGGCACAAGTGCGGGCTAGGCTTAAGGCATGGGCACAAGTGCCAGCTAGGCTTAAGGCCTGGGCACAAGTGCAAGCTAGGCTTAAGGCCTGGGCACAAGTGCAGGCTAGGCTTAAGGCCTGGGCACAAGTGCAGTGCTGGCTAGGATCAAGGCAAGGGGGCACAAGTGCTGGCTAGGCTTAAGGCATGGGCACAAGTGCTGGCTAGGCTTAAGGCATACAGCTAACTCTTTGCACTCTTTGCATAAAGGGTTAGGCACCCATAGGGGTGAAGAGCTAGCTTTCACCCCTTTACTCTGTACTTGGACATTTAGGACTAGATCCTTTGTTGTACAGTGCGGAGCCTCTCCATAACCCCATGCTCCAAGCGACCAGGCACTTCTTGTCTGTCCTCCGTAAATGGGTAATGCCTTCTTCCCCAATTACAGTCGTGCATGTGCATTCAGACGGGACAAGAGCGAAGAGCATAAAGCTGGCCCTATGTGCATAACCAACATGAAGCTGAAGACAAAAACAAACAAACAAGCATACAAGGGGCTCAAAAGTGCGGGCTGGGCGTAAGGCCTGGGCACAAGTGCGGGCTGGGCTTAAGGCCTGGGCACAAGTGCGGGCTGGGCTTAAGGCCTGGGCACAAGTGCGGGCTGGGCTTAAGGCCTGGGCACAAGTGCGGGCTGGGCTTAAGGCCTGGGCACAAGTGCGGGCTAGGCTTAAGGCCTGGGCACAAGTGCGGGCTAGGCTTAAGGCCTGGGCACAAGTGCGGGCTAGGCTTAAGGCTTGGGCACAAGTGCGGGCTAGGCTTAAGGCCTGAGCACAAGTGCGGGCTTGGCTTAAGTCCGTGGCACAAGTGCGGGCTAGGCTTAAGGCCGGGGGCACAAGTGCGGGCTAGGCTTAAGGCCGGGGCACAAGTGCGGGCTAGGCTTAAGGCCGGGGCACAAGTGCGAGCTAGGCTTAAGGCCGGGGCACAAGTGCGGGCTGGGCTTAAGGCCTGGGCACAAGTGCGGGCTAGGCTTAAGGCCGGGGCACAAGTGCGGGCTAGGCTTAAGGCCTGGGCACAAGTGCGGGCTAGGCTTAAGGCCGGGGCACTAGTGCGGGCTAGGCTTAAGGCCTGGGCACAAGTGCGGGCTAGGCTTAAGGCCTGGGCACAAGTGCGGGCTAGGCTTAAGGCCTGGGCACAAGTGCGGGCTAGGCTTAAGGCCTGGGCACAAGTGCGGGCTACGCTTAAGGCCGGGGGCACAAGTGCGGGCTAGGCTTAAGGCCGGGGGCACAAGTGCGGGCTAGGCATAAGGCCTGGGCACAAGTGCGGGCTAGGCTTAAGGCCGGGGGCACAAGTGCGGGCTAGGCTTAAGGCCTGGGCACAAGTGCGGGCTAGGCTTAAGGCCTGGGCACAAGTGCGGGCTAGGCTTAAGGCCTGGGCACAAGTGCGGGCTAGGCTTAAGGCCTGGGCACAAGTGCGGGCTAGGCTTAAGGCCGGGGCACAAGTGCGGGCTAGGCTTAAGGCCTGGGCACAAGTGCGGGCTAGGCTTAAGGCCGGGGCACAAGTGCGGGCTAGGCTTAAGGCCTGGGCACAAGTGCGGGCTAGGCTTAAGGCCTGGCCACAAGTGCGGGCTAGGCTTAAGGCCTGGCCACAAGTGCGGGCTAGGCTTAAGGCCGGGGCACAAGTGCGGGCTAGGCTTAAGGCCTGGGCACAAGTGCGGGCTAGGCTTAAGGCCTGGGCACAAGTGCGGGCTAGGCTTATGGCCGGGGCACAAGTGCGGGCTAGGCTTAAGGCCGGGGCACAAGTGCGGGCTAGGCTTAAGTCCATGGCACAAGTGCGGGCTAGGCTTAAGTCCATGGCACAAGTGCGGGCTAGGCTTAAGGCCGGGGCACAAGTGCGGGCTAGGCTTAAGTCCATGGCACAAGTGCGGGCTAGGCTTAAGGCCGGGGCACAAGTGCGGGCTAGGCTTAAGGCCGGGGCACAAGTGCGGGCTAGGCTTAAGGCCGGGGCACAAGTGCGGGCTGGGCTTAAGGCCTGGGCACAAGTGCGGGCTAGGCTTAAGGCCGGGGCACAAGTGCGGGCTAGGCTTAAGGCCTGGGCACAAGTGCGGGCTAGGCTTAAGGCCGGGGCACTAGTGCGGGCTAGGCTTAAGGCCTGGGCACAAGTGCGGGCTAGGCTTAAGGCCTGGGCACAAGTGCGGGCTAGGCTTAAGGCCGGGGGCACAAGTGCGGGCTACGCTTAAGGCCGGGGGCACAAGTGCGGGCTAGGCTTAAGGCCGGGGGCACAAGTGCGGGCTAGGCATAAGGCCTGGGCACAAGTGCGGGCTAGGCTTAAGGCCGGGGGCACAAGTGCGGGCTAGGCTTAAGGCCTGGGCACAAGTGCGGGCTAGGCTTAAGGCCTGGGCACAAGTGCGGGCTAGGCTTAAGGCCTGGGCACAAATGCGGGCTAGGCTTAAGGCCGATGCACAAGTGCGGGCTAGGCTTAAGGCCGGGGCACAAGTGCGGGCTAGGCTTAAGGCCTGGGCACAAGTGCGGGCTAGGCTTAAGGCCTGGGCACAAGTGCGGGCTAGGCTTAAGGCCTGGCCACAAGTGCGGGCTAGGCTTAAGGCCTGGGCACAAGTGCGGGCTAGGCTTAAGGCCTGGTCACAAGTGCGGGCTAGGCTTAAGGCCTGGGCACAAGTGCGGGCTAGGCTTAAGGCCGGGGGCACAAGTGCGGGCTAGGCTTAAGGCCTGGGCACAAGTGCGGGCTAGGCTTATGGCCGGGGCACAAGTGCGGGCTAGGCTTAAGGCCTGGCCACAAGTGCGGGCTAGGCTTAAGGCCTGGGCACAAGTGCGGGCTAGGCTAATGGCCGGGGCACAAGTGCGGGCTAGGCTTAAGGCCTGGGCACAAGTGCGGGCTAGGCTTAAGGCCTGGGCACAAGTGCGGGCTAGGCTTATGGCATGGGCACAAGTGCGGGCTAGGCTTAAGGCCGGGGCACAAGTGCGGGCTAGGCTTAAGTCCATGGCACAAGTGCGGGCTAGGCTTAAGGCCGGGGCACAAGTGCGGGCTAGGCTTAAGGCCGGGGCACAAGTGCGGGCTAGGCTTAAGGCCGGGGCACAAGTGCGGGCTAGGCTTAAGGCCGGGGCACAAGTGCGGGCTAGGCTTAAGGCCGGGGCACAAGTGCGGGCTAGGCTTAAGGCCGGGGCACAAGTGCGGGCTAGGCTTAAGGCCTGGGCACAAGTGCGGGCTAGGCTTAAGGCCGGGGCACAAGTGCGGGCTAGGCTTAAGGCCGGGGCACAAGTGCGGGCTAGGCTTAAGGCCGGGGCACAAGTGCGGGCTAGGCTTAAGGCCGGGGCACAAGTGCGGGCTAGGCTTAAGGCCGGGGCACAAGTGCGGGCTAGGCTTAAGGCCGGGGCACAAGTGCGGGCTAGGCTTAAGGCCGGGGCACAAGTGCGGGCTAGGCTTAAGGCCGGGGCACAAGTGCGGGCTAGGCTTAAGGCCGGGGCACAAGTGCGGGCTAGACTTAAGGCCGGGGCACAAGTGCGGGCTAGGCTTAAGGCCGGGGCACAAGTGCGGGCTAGGCTTAAGGCCGGGGCACAAGTGCGGGCTAGGCTTAAGGCCGGGGCACAAGTGCGGGCTAGGCTTAAGGCCGGGGCACAAGTGCGGGCTAGGCTTAAGGCCGGGGCACAAGTGCGGGCTAGGCTTAAGGCCGGGGCACAAGTGCGGGCTAGGCTTAAGGCCGGGGCACAAGTGCGGGCTAGGCTTAAGGCCGGGGCACAAGTGCGGGCTAGGCTTAAGGCCGGGGCACAAGTGCGGGCTAGGCTTAAGGCCGGGGCACAAGTGCAGTGCTGGCTAGGATCAAGGCAGGGGGCACAAGTGCTGGCTAGGCTTAAGGCATGGGCACAAGTGCCAGCTAGGCTTAAGGCCTGGGCACAAGTGCAAGCTAGGCTTAAGGCCTGGGCACAAGTGCAGGCTAGGCTTAAGGCCTGGGCACAAGTGCAGTGCTGGCTAGGATCAAGGCAAGGGGGCACAAGTGCTGGCTAGGCTTAAGGCATGGGCACAAGTGCTGGCTAGGCTTAAGGCATACAGCTAACTCTTTGCACTCTTTGCATAAAGGGTTAGGCACCCATAGGGGTGAAGAGCTAGCTTTCACCCCTCTACTCTGTACTTGGACATTTAGGACTAGATCCTTTGTTGTACAGTGCGGAGCCTCTCCATAACCCCATGCTCCAAGCGACCAGGCACTTCTTGTCTGTCCTCCGTAAATGGGTAATGCCTTCTTCCCCAATTACAGTCGTGCATGTGCATTCAGACGGGACAAGAGCGAAGAGCATAAAGCTGGCCCTATGTGCATAACCAACATGAAGCTGAAGACAAAAACAAACAAACAAGCATACAAGGGGCTCAAAAGTGCGGGCTGGGCTTAAGGCCTGGGCACAAGTGCGGGCTGGGCTTAAGGCCTGGGCACAAGTGCGGGCTGGGCTTAAGGCCTGGACACAAGTGCGGGCTGGGCTTAAGGCCTGGACACAAGTGCGGGCTGGGCTTAAGGCCTGGGCACAAGTGCGGGCTGGGCTTAAGGCCTGGGCACAAGTGCGGGCTAGGCTTAAGGCCTGGGCAAAAGTGCGGGCTAGGCTTAAGGCCTGGGCACAAGTGCGGGCTAGGCTTAAGGCTTGGGCACAAGTGCGGGCTAGGCTTAAGGCCTGAGCACAAGTGCGGGCTTGGCTTAAGTCCGTGGCACAAGTGCGGGCTAGGCTTAAGGCCGGGGGCACAAGTGCGGGCTAGGCTTAAGGCCGGGGCACAAGTGCGGGCTAGGCTTAAGGCCGGGGCACAAGTGCGAGCTAGGCTTAAGGCCGGGGCACAAGTGCGGGCTGGGCTTAAGGCCTGGGCACAAGTGCGGGCTAGGCTTAAGGCCGGGGCACAAGTGCAAGCTAGGCTTAAGGCCTGGGCACAAGTGCGGGCTAGGCTTAAGGCCTGGGCACAAGTGCGGGCTACGCTTAAGGCCGGGGGCACAAGTGCGGGCTAGGCTTAAGGCCTGGGCACAAGTGCGGGCTACGCTTAAGGCCGGGGGCACAAGTGCGGGCTAGGCTTAAGGCCGGGGGCACAAGTGCGGGCTAGGCATAAGGCCTGGGCACAAGTGCGGGCTAGGCTTAAGGCCGGGGGCACAAGTGCGGGCTAGGCTTAAGGCCTGGGCACAAGTGCGGGCTAGGCTTAAGGCAGGGGCACAAGTGCGGGCTAGGCTTAAGGCCGGGGCACAAGTGCGGGCTAGGCTTAAGGCCGGGGCACAAGTGCGGGCTAGGCTTAAGGCCGGGGCACAAGTGCGGGCTAGGCTTAAGGCCGGGGCACAAGTGCGGGCTAGGCTTAAGGCCGGGTCACAAGGGCGAGCTAGGCTTAAGGCCAGGGCACAAGTGCGGGCTAGGTTTAAGGCCAGGGCACAAGTGCGGGCTAGGTTTAAGGCCGGGGCACAAGTGCGGGCTACTCTGCACTTGGACAATTTAGGACTAGATCCTTTGTTGTACAGTGCGGAGCCTCTCCATAACCCCATGCTCCAAGCGACCAGGCACTTCTTGTCTGTCCTCCGTAAATGGGTAATGCCTTCTTCCCCAATTACAGTCGTGCATGCGCATTCAGATGGGACAAGAGCGAAGAGCGTAAAGCTGGCCCTATGTGCATAACCAACATGAAGCTGAAGACAAAAACAAACAAACAAGCATACAAGGGGCTCAAAAGTGTGGGCTAGGCTTAAGGCCGGGGCACAAGTGCGGGCTAGGCTTAAGTCCATGGCACAAGTGCGGGCTAGGCTTAAGGCCGGGGCACAAGTGCGGGCTAGGCTTAAGGCCGGGGCACAAGTGCGGGCTAGGCTTAAGGCCGGGGCACAAGTGCGGGCTAGGCTTAAGGCCGGGGCACAAGTGCGGGCTAGGCTTAAGGCCGGGGCACAAGTGCGGGCTAGGCTTAAGGCCTGGGCACAAGTGCGGGCTAGGCTTAAGGCCGGGGCACAAGTGCGGGCTAGGCTTAAGGCCGGGGCACAAGTGCGGGCTAGGCTTAAGGCCGGGGCACAAGTGCGGGCTAGGCTTAAGGCCGGGGCACAAGTGCGGGCTAGGCTTAAGGCCGGGGCACAAGTGCGGGCTAGGCTTAAGGCCGGGGCACAAGTGCGGGCTAGGCTTAAGGCCGGGGCACAAGTGCGGGCTAGGCTTAAGGCCGGGGCACAAGTGCGGGCTAGGCTTAAGGCCGGGGCACAAGTGCGGGCTAGGCTTAAGGCCGGGGCACAAGTGCGGGCTAGGCTTAAGGCCGGGGCACAAGTGCGGGCTAGGCTTAAGGCCGGGGCACAAGTGCGGGCTAGGCTTAAGGCCGGGGCACAAGTGCGGGCTAGGCTTAAGGCCGGGGCACAAGTGCGGGCTAGGCTTAAGGCCGGGGCACAAGTGCGGGCTAGGCTTAAGGCCGGGGCACAAGTGCGGGCTAGGCTTAAGGCCGGGGCACAAGTGCGGGCTAGGCTTAAGGCCGGGGCACAAGTGCGGGCTAGGCTTAAGGCCGGGGCACAAGTGCGGGCTAGGTTTAAGGCCGGGGCACAAGTGCGGGCTAGGCTTAAGGCCGGGGCACAAGTGCAGTGCTGGCTAGGATCAAGGCAGGGAGCACAAGTGCTGGCTAGGCTTAAGGCATGGGCACAAGTGCCAGCTAGGCTTAAGGCCTGGGCACAAGTGCAAGCTAGGCTTAAGGCCTGGGCACAAGTGCAGGCTAGGCTTAAGGCCTGGGCACAAGTGCAGTGCTGGCTAGGATCAAGGCAAGGGGGCACAAGTGCTGGCTAGGCTTAAGGCATGGGCACAAGTGCTGGCTAGGCTTAAGGCATACAGCTAACTCTTTGCACTCTTTGCATAAAGGGTTAGGCACCCATAGGGGTGAAGAGCTAGCTTTCACCCCTCTACTCTGTACTTGGACATTTAGGACTAGATCCTTTGTTGTACAGTGCGGAGCCTCTCCATAACCCCATGCTCCAAGCGACCAGGCACTTCTTGTCTGTCCTCCGTAAATGGGTAATGCCTTCTTCCCCAATTACAGTCGTGCATGTGCATTCAGACGGGACAAGAGCGAAGAGCATAAAGCTGGCCCTATGTGCATAACCAACATGAAGCTGAAGACAAAAACAAACAAACAAGCATACAAGGGGCTCAAAAGTGCGGGCTGGGCGTAAGGCCTGGGCACAAGTGCGGGCTGGGCTTAAGGCCTGGGCACAAGTGCGGGCTGGGCTTAAGGCCTGGGCACAAGTGCGGGCTGGGCTTAAGGCCTGGGCACAAGTGCGGGCTGGGCTTAAGGCCTGGGCACAAGTGCGGGCTAGGCTTAAGGCCTGGGCACAAGTGCGGGCTAGGCTTAAGGCCTGGGCACAAGTGCGGGCTAGGCTTAAGGCTTGGGCACAAGTGCGGGCTAGGCTTAAGGCCTGAGCACAAGTGCGGGCTTGGCTTAAGTCCGTGGCACAAGTGCGGGCTAGGCTTAAGGCCGGGGGCACAAGTGCGGGCTAGGCTTAAGGCCGGGGCACAAGTGCGGGCTAGGCTTAAGGCCGGGGCACAAGTGCGAGCTAGGCTTAAGGCCGGGGCACAAGTGCGGGCTGGGCTTAAGGCCTGGGCACAAGTGCGGGCTAGGCTTAAGGCCGGGGCACAAGTGCGGGCTAGGCTTAAGGCCTGGGCACAAGTGCGGGCTAGGCTTAAGGCCGGGGCACTAGTGCGGGCTAGGCTTAAGGCCTGGGCACAAGTGCGGGCTAGGCTTAAGGCCTGGGCACAAGTGCGGGCTAGGCTTAAGGCCTGGGCACAAGTGCGGGCTAGGCTTAAGGCCGGGGCACAAGTGCGGGCTAGGCTTAAGGCCTGGGCACAAGTGCGGGCTAGGCTTAAGGCCGGGGCACAAGTGCGGGCTAGGCTTAAGGCCGGGGGCACAAGTGCGGGCTAGGCTTAAGGCCGGGGGCACAAGTGCGGGCTAGGCATAAGGCCTGGGCACAAGTGCGGGCTAGGCTTAAGGCCGGGGGCACAAGTGCGGGCTAGGCTTAAGGCCTGGGCACAAGTGCGGGCTAGGCTTAAGGCCTGGGCACAAGTGCGGGCTAGGCTTAAGGCCGGGGGCACAAGTGCGGGCTAGGCTTAAGGCCTGGGCACAAGTGCGGGCTAGGCTTAAGGCCTGGGCACAAGTGCGGGCTAGGCTTAAGGCCTGGGCACAAGTGCGGGCTAGGCTTAAGGCCTGGGCACAAGTGCGGGCTAGGCTTAAGGCCGGGGCACAAGTGCGGGCTAGGCTTAAGGCCTGGGCACAAGTGCGGGCTAGGCTTAAGGCCGGGGCACAAGTGCGGGCTAGGCTTAAGGCCTGGGCACAAGTGCGGGCTAGGCTTAAGGCCTGGCCACAAGTGCGGGCTAGGCTTAAGGCCTGGCCACAAGTGCGGGCTAGGCTTAAGGCCGGGGCACAAGTGCGGGCTAGGCTTAAGGCCTGGGCACAAGTGCGGGCTAGGCTTAAGGCCTGGGCACAAGTGCGGGCTAGGCTTATGGCCGGGGCACAAGTGCGGGCTAGGCTTAAGGCCGGGGCACAAGTGCGGGCTAGGCTTAAGTCCATGGCACAAGTGCGGGCTAGGCTTAAGTCCATGGCACAAGTGCGGGCTAGGCTTAAGGCCGGGGCACAAGTGCGGGCTAGGCTTAAGGCCGGGGCACAAGTGCGGGCTGGGCTTAAGGCCTGGGCACAAGTGCGGGCTAGGCTTAAGGCCGGGGCACAAGTGCGGGCTGGGCTTAAGGCCTGGGCACAAGTGCGGGCTAGGCTTAAGGCCGGGGCACAAGTGCGGGCTAGGCTTAAGGCCGGGGCACAAGTGCTGGCTAGGCTTAAGGCCGGGGCACAAGTGCTGGCTAGGCTTAAGGCCGGGGCACAAGTGCTGGCTAGGCTTAAGGCCGGGGCACAAGTGCTGGCTAGGCTTAAGGCCGGGGCACAAGTGCGGGCTAGGCTTAAGGCCTGGGCACAAGTGCAGTGCTGGCTAGGATCAAGGCAAGGGGGCACAAGTGCTGGCTAGGCTTAAGGCATGGGCACAAGTGCTGGCTAGGCTTAAGGCATACAGCTAACTGTTTGCACTCTTTGCATAAACGGTTAGGCACCCATAGGGGTGAAGAGCTAGCTTTCACCCCTCTACTCTGTACTTGGACATTTAGGACTAGATCCTTTGTTGTACAGTGCGGAGCCTCTCCATAACCCCATGCTCCAAGCGACCAGGCACTTCTTGTCTGTCCTCCGTAAATGGGTAATGCCTTCTTCCCCAATTACAGTCGTGCATGTGCATTCAGACGGGACAAGAGCGAAGAGCATAAAGCTGGCCCTATGTGCATAACCAACATGAAGCTGAAGACAAAAACAAACAAACAAGCATACAAGGGGCTCAAAAGTGCGGGCTGGGCGTAAGGCCTGGGCACAAGTGCGGGCTGGGCTTAAGGCCTGGGCACAAGTGCGGGCTGGGCTTAAGGCCTGGGCACAAGTGCGGGCTGGGCTTAAGGCCTGGGCACAAGTGCGGGCTGGGCTTAAGGCCTGGGCACAAGTGCGGGCTAGGCTTAAGGCCTGGGCACAAGTGCGGGCTAGGCTTAAGGCCTGGGCACAAGTGCGGGCTAGGCTTAAGGCTTGGGCACAAGTGCGGGCTAGGCTTAAGGCCTGAGCACAAGTGCGGGCTTGGCTTAAGTCCGTGGCACAAGTGCGGGCTAGGCTTAAGGCCGGGGGCACAAGTGCGGGCTAGGCTTAAGGCCGGGGCACAAGTGCGGGCTAGGCTTAAGGCCGGGGCACAAGTGCGAGCTAGGCTTAAGGCCGGGGCACAAGTGCGGGCTGGGCTTAAGGCCTGGGCACAAGTGCGGGCTAGGCTTAAGGCCGGGGCACAAGTGCGGGCTAGGCTTAAGGCCTGGGCACAAGTGCGGGCTAGGCTTAAGGCCGGGGCACTAGTGCGGGCTAGGCTTAAGGCCTGGGCACAAGTGCGGGCTAGGCTTAAGGCCTGGGCACAAGTGCGGGCTAGGCTTAAGGCCTGGGCACAAGTGCGGGCTAGGCTTAAGGCCGGGGCACAAGTGCGGGCTAGGCTTAAGGCCTGGGCACAAGTGCGGGCTAGGCTTAAGGCCGGGGCACAAGTGCGGGCTAGGCTTAAGGCCGGGGGCACAAGTGCGGGCTAGGCTTAAGGCCGGGGGCACAAGTGCGGGCTAGGCATAAGGCCTGGGCACAAGTGCGGGCTAGGCTTAAGGCCGGGGGCACAAGTGCGGGCTAGGCTTAAGGCCTGGGCACAAGTGCGGGCTAGGCTTAAGGCCTGGGCACAAGTGCGGGCTAGGCTTAAGGCCGGGGGCACAAGTGCGGGCTAGGCTTAAGGCCTGGGCACAAGTGCGGGCTAGGCTTAAGGCCTGGGCACAAGTGCGGGCTAGGCTTAAGGCCTGGGCACAAGTGCGGGCTAGGCTTAAGGCCTGGGCACAAGTGCGGGCTAGGCTTAAGGCCGGGGCACAAGTGCGGGCTAGGCTTAAGGCCTGGGCACAAGTGCGGGCTAGGCTTAAGGCCGGGGCACAAGTGCGGGCTAGGCTTAAGGCCTGGGCACAAGTGCGGGCTAGGCTTAAGGCCTGGCCACAAGTGCGGGCTAGGCTTAAGGCCTGGCCACAAGTGCGGGCTAGGCTTAAGGCCGGGGCACAAGTGCGGGCTAGGCTTAAGGCCTGGGCACAAGTGCGGGCTAGGCTTAAGGCCTGGGCACAAGTGCGGGCTAGGCTTATGGCCGGGGCACAAGTGCGGGCTAGGCTTAAGGCCGGGGCACAAGTGCGGGCTAGGCTTAAGTCCATGGCACAAGTGCGGGCTAGGCTTAAGTCCATGGCACAAGTGCGGGCTAGGCTTAAGGCCGGGGCACAAGTGCGGGCTAGGCTTAAGGCCGGGGCACAAGTGCGGGCTGGGCTTAAGGCCTGGGCACAAGTGCGGGCTAGGCTTAAGGCCGGGGCACAAGTGCGGGCTAGGCTTAAGGCCTGGGCACAAGTGCGGGCTAGGCTTAAGGCCGGGGCACTAGTGCGGGCTAGGCTTAAGGCCTGGGCACAAGTGCGGGCTAGGCTTAAGGCCTGGGCACAAGTGCGGGCTAGGCTTAAGGCCGGGGGCACAAGTGCGGGCTACGCTTAAGGCCGGGGGCACAAGTGCGGGCTAGGCTTAAGGCCGGGGGCACAAGTGCGGGCTAGGCATAAGGCCTGGGCACAAGTGCGGGCTAGGCTTAAGGCCGGGGGCACAAGTGCGGGCTAGGCTTAAGGCCTGGGCACAAGTGCGGGCTAGGCTTAAGGCCTGGGCACAAGTGCGGGCTAGGCTTAAGGCCTGGGCACAAATGCGGGCTAGGCTTAAGGCCGATGCACAAGTGCGGGCTAGGCTTAAGGCCGGGGCACAAGTGCGGGCTAGGCTTAAGGCCTGGGCACAAGTGCGGGCTAGGCTTAAGGCCTGGGCACAAGTGCGGGCTAGGCTTAAGGCCTGGCCACAAGTGCGGGCTAGGCTTAAGGCCTGGGCACAAGTGCGGGCTAGGCTTAAGGCCTGGTCACAAGTGCGGGCTAGGCTTAAGGCCTGGGCACAAGTGCGGGCTAGGCTTAAGGCCGGGGGCACAAGTGCGGGCTAGGCTTAAGGCCTGGGCACAAGTGCGGGCTAGGCTTATGGCCGGGGCACAAGTGCGGGCTAGGCTTAAGGCCTGGCCACAAGTGCGGGCTAGGCTTAAGGCCTGGGCACAAGTGCGGGCTAGGCTAATGGCCGGGGCACAAGTGCGGGCTAGGCTTAAGGCCTGGGCACAAGTGCGGGCTAGGCTTAAGGCCTGGGCACAAGTGCGGGCTAGGCTTATGGCATGGGCACAAGTGCGGGCTAGGCTTAAGGCCGGGGCACAAGTGCGGGCTAGGCTTAAGTCCATGGCACAAGTGCGGGCTAGGCTTAAGGCCGGGGCACAAGTGCGGGCTAGGCTTAAGGCCGGGGCACAAGTGCGGGCTAGGCTTAAGGCCGGGGCACAAGTGCGGGCTAGGCTTAAGGCCGGGGCACAAGTGCGGGCTAGGCTTAAGGCCGGGGCACAAGTGCGGGCTAGGCTTAAGGCCGGGGCACAAGTGCGGGCTAGGCTTAAGGCCTGGGCACAAGTGCGGGCTAGGCTTAAGGCCGGGGCACAAGTGCGGGCTAGGCTTAAGGCCGGGGCACAAGTGCGGGCTAGGCTTAAGGCCGGGGCACAAGTGCGGGCTAGGCTTAAGGCCGGGGCACAAGTGCGGGCTAGGCTTAAGGCCGGGGCACAAGTGCGGGCTAGGCTTAAGGCCGGGGCACAAGTGCGGGCTAGGCTTAAGGCCGGGGCACAAGTGCGGGCTAGGCTTAAGGCCGGGGCACAAGTGCGGGCTAGGCTTAAGGCCGGGGCACAAGTGCGGGCTAGACTTAAGGCCGGGGCACAAGTGCGGGCTAGGCTTAAGGCCGGGGCACAAGTGCGGGCTAGGCTTAAGGCCGGGGCACAAGTGCGGGCTAGGCTTAAGGCCGGGGCACAAGTGCGGGCTAGGCTTAAGGCCGGGGCACAAGTGCGGGCTAGGCTTAAGGCCGGGGCACAAGTGCGGGCTAGGCTTAAGGCCGGGGCACAAGTGCGGGCTAGGCTTAAGGCCGGGGCACAAGTGCGGGCTAGGCTTAAGGCCGGGGCACAAGTGCGGGCTAGGCTTAAGGCCGGGGCACAAGTGCGGGCTAGGCTTAAGGCCGGGGCACAAGTGCAGTGCTGGCTAGGATCAAGGCAGGGGGCACAAGTGCTGGCTAGGCTTAAGGCATGGGCACAAGTGCCAGCTAGGCTTAAGGCCTGGGCACAAGTGCAAGCTAGGCTTAAGGCCTGGGCACAAGTGCAGGCTAGGCTTAAGGCCTGGGCACAAGTGCAGTGCTGGCTAGGATCAAGGCAAGGGGGCACAAGTGCTGGCTAGGCTTAAGGCATGGGCACAAGTGCTGGCTAGGCTTAAGGCATACAGCTAACTCTTTGCACTCTTTGCATAAAGGGTTAGGCACCCATAGGGGTGAAGAGCTAGCTTTCACCCCTCTACTCTGTACTTGGACATTTAGGACTAGATCCTTTGTTGTACAGTGCGGAGCCTCTCCATAACCCCATGCTCCAAGCGACCAGGCACTTCTTGTCTGTCCTCCGTAAATGGGTAATGCCTTCTTCCCCAATTACAGTCGTGCATGTGCATTCAGACGGGACAAGAGCGAAGAGCATAAAGCTGGCCCTATGTGCATAACCAACATGAAGCTGAAGACAAAAACAAACAAACAAGCATACAAGGGGCTCAAAAGTGCGGGCTGGGCTTAAGGCCTGGGCACAAGTGCGGGCTGGGCTTAAGGCCTGGGCACAAGTGCGGGCTGGGCTTAAGGCCTGGACACAAGTGCGGGCTGGGCTTAAGGCCTGGACACAAGTGCGGGCTGGGCTTAAGGCCTGGGCACAAGTGCGGGCTGGGCTTAAGGCCTGGGCACAAGTGCGGGCTAGGCTTAAGGCCTGGGCAAAAGTGCGGGCTAGGCTTAAGGCCTGGGCACAAGTGCGGGCTAGGCTTAAGGCTTGGGCACAAGTGCGGGCTAGGCTTAAGGCCTGAGCACAAGTGCGGGCTTGGCTTAAGTCCGTGGCACAAGTGCGGGCTAGGCTTAAGGCCGGGGGCACAAGTGCGGGCTAGGCTTAAGGCCGGGGCACAAGTGCGGGCTAGGCTTAAGGCCGGGGCACAAGTGCGAGCTAGGCTTAAGGCCGGGGCACAAGTGCGGGCTGGGCTTAAGGCCTGGGCACAAGTGCGGGCTAGGCTTAAGGCCGGGGCACAAGTGCAAGCTAGGCTTAAGGCCTGGGCACAAGTGCGGGCTAGGCTTAAGGCCTGGGCACAAGTGCGGGCTACGCTTAAGGCCGGGGGCACAAGTGCGGGCTAGGCTTAAGGCCTGGGCACAAGTGCGGGCTACGCTTAAGGCCGGGGGCACAAGTGCGGGCTAGGCTTAAGGCCGGGGGCACAAGTGCGGGCTAGGCTTAAGGCCGGGGGCACAAGTGCGGGCTAGGCATAAGGCCTGGGCACAAGTGCGGGCTAGGCTTAAGGCCGGGGGCACAAGTGCGGGCTAGGCTTAAGGCCTGGGCACAAGTGCGGGCTAGGCTTAAGGCAGGGGCACAAGTGCGGGCTAGGCTTAAGGCCGGGGCACAAGTGCGGGCTAGGCTTAAGGCCGGGGCACAAGTGCGGGCTAGGCTTAAGGCCGGGGCACAAGTGCGGGCTAGGCTTAAGGCCGGGGCACAAGTGCGGGCTAGGCTTAAGGCCGGGTCACAAGGGCGAGCTAGGCTTAAGGCCAGGGCACAAGTGCGGGCTAGGTTTAAGGCCAGGGCACAAGTGCGGGCTAGGTTTAAGGCCGGGGCACAAGTGCGGGCTACTCTGCACTTGGACAATTTAGGACTAGATCCTTTGTTGTACAGTGCGGAGCCTCTCCATAACCCCATGCTCCAAGCGACCAGGCACTTCTTGTCTGTCCTCCGTAAATGGGTAATGCCTTCTTCCCCAATTACAGTCGTGCATGCGCATTCAGATGGGACAAGAGCGAAGAGCGTAAAGCTGGCCCTATGTGCATAACCAACATGAAGCTGAAGACAAAAACAAACAAACAAGCATACAAGGGGCTCAAAAGTGTGGGCTAGGCTTAAGGCCGGGGCACAAGTGCGGGCTAGGCTTAAGTCCATGGCACAAGTGCGGGCTAGGCTTAAGGCCGGGGCACAAGTGCGGGCTAGGCTTAAGGCCGGGGCACAAGTGCGGGCTAGGCTTAAGGCCGGGGCACAAGTGCGGGCTAGGCTTAAGGCCGGGGCACAAGTGCGGGCTAGGCTTAAGGCCGGGGCACAAGTGCGGGCTAGGCTTAAGGCCTGGGCACAAGTGCGGGCTAGGCTTAAGGCCGGGGCACAAGTGCGGGCTAGGCTTAAGGCCGGGGCACAAGTGCGGGCTAGGCTTAAGGCCGGGGCACAAGTGCGGGCTAGGCTTAAGGCCGGGGCACAAGTGCGGGCTAGGCTTAAGGCCGGGGCACAAGTGCGGGCTAGGCTTAAGGCCGGGGCACAAGTGCGGGCTGGGCTTAAGGCCTGGGCACAAGTGCGGGCTAGGCTTAAGGCCTGGGCACAAGTGCGGGCTGGGCTTAAGGCCGGGGCACAAGTGCGGGCTGGGCTTAAGGCCTGGGCACAAGTGCGGGCTGGGCTTAAGGCCTGGGCACAAGTGCGGGCTGGGCTTAAGGCCTGGGCACAAGTGCGGGCTAGGCTTAAGGCCTGGGCACAAGTGCGGGCTAGGCTTAAGGCCTGGGCACAAGTGCGGGCTAGGCTTAAGGCTTGGGCACAAGTGCGGGCTAGGCTTAAGGCCTGAGCACAAGTGCGGGCTTGGCTTAAGTCCGTGGCACAAGTGCGGGCTAGGCTTAAGGCCGGGGGCACAAGTGCGGGCTAGGCTTAAGGCCGGGGCACAAGTGCGGGCTAGGCTTAAGGCCGGGGCACAAGTGCGAGCTAGGCTTAAGGCCGGGGCACAAGTGCGGGCTGGGCTTAAGGCCTGGGCACAAGTGCGGGCTAGGCTTAAGGCCGGGGCACAAGTGCGGGCTAGGCTTAAGGCCTGGGCACAAGTGCGGGCTAGGCTTAAGGCCGGGGCACTAGTGCGGGCTAGGCTTAAGGCCTGGGCACAAGTGCGGGCTAGGCTTAAGGCCTGGGCACAAGTGCGGGCTAGGCTTAAGGCCTGGGCACAAGTGCGGGCTAGGCTTAAGGCCTGGGCACAAGTGCGGGCTACGCTTAAGGCCGGGGGCACAAGTGCGGGCTAGGCTTAAGGCCGGGGGCACAAGTGCGGGCTAGGCATAAGGCCTGGGCACAAGTGCGGGCTAGGCTTAAGGCCGGGGGCACAAGTGCGGGCTAGGCTTAAGGCCTGGGCACAAGTGCGGGCTAGGCTTAAGGCCTGGGCACAAGTGCGGGCTAGGCTTAAGGCCTGGGCACAAGTGCGGGCTAGGCTTAAGGCCTGGGCACAAGTGCGGGCTAGGCTTAAGGCCGGGGCACAAGTGCGGGCTAGGCTTAAGGCCTGGGCACAAGTGCGGGCTAGGCTTAAGGCCGGGGCACAAGTGCGGGCTAGGCTTAAGGCCTGGGCACAAGTGCGGGCTAGGCTTAAGGCCTGGCCACAAGTGCGGGCTAGGCTTAAGGCCTGGCCACAAGTGCGGGCTAGGCTTAAGGCCGGGGCACAAGTGCGGGCTAGGCTTAAGGCCTGGGCACAAGTGCGGGCTAGGCTTAAGGCCTGGGCACAAGTGCGGGCTAGGCTTATGGCCGGGGCACAAGTGCGGGCTAGGCTTAAGGCCGGGGCACAAGTGCGGGCTAGGCTTAAGTCCATGGCACAAGTGCGGGCTAGGCTTAAGTCCATGGCACAAGTGCGGGCTAGGCTTAAGGCCGGGGCACAAGTGCGGGCTAGGCTTAAGTCCATGGCACAAGTGCGGGCTAGGCTTAAGGCCGGGGCACAAGTGCGGGCTAGGCTTAAGGCCGGGGCACAAGTGCGGGCTAGGCTTAAGGCCGGGGCACAAGTGCGGGCTGGGCTTAAGGCCTGGGCACAAGTGCGGGCTAGGCTTAAGGCCGGGGCACAAGTGCGGGCTAGGCTTAAGGCCTGGGCACAAGTGCGGGCTAGGCTTAAGGCCGGGGCACTAGTGCGGGCTAGGCTTAAGGCCTGGGCACAAGTGCGGGCTAGGCTTAAGGCCTGGGCACAAGTGCGGGCTAGGCTTAAGGCCGGGGGCACAAGTGCGGGCTACGCTTAAGGCCGGGGGCACAAGTGCGGGCTAGGCTTAAGGCCGGGGGCACAAGTGCGGGCTAGGCATAAGGCCTGGGCACAAGTGCGGGCTAGGCTTAAGGCCGGGGGCACAAGTGCGGGCTAGGCTTAAGGCCTGGGCACAAGTGCGGGCTAGGCTTAAGGCCTGGGCACAAGTGCGGGCTAGGCTTAAGGCCTGGGCACAAATGCGGGCTAGGCTTAAGGCCGATGCACAAGTGCGGGCTAGGCTTAAGGCCGGGGCACAAGTGCGGGCTAGGCTTAAGGCCTGGGCACAAGTGCGGGCTAGGCTTAAGGCCTGGGCACAAGTGCGGGCTAGGCTTAAGGCCTGGCCACAAGTGCGGGCTAGGCTTAAGGCCTGGGCACAAGTGCGGGCTAGGCTTAAGGCCTGGTCACAAGTGCGGGCTAGGCTTAAGGCCTGGGCACAAGTGCGGGCTAGGCTTAAGGCCGGGGGCACAAGTGCGGGCTAGGCTTAAGGCCTGGGCACAAGTGCGGGCTAGGCTTATGGCCGGGGCACAAGTGCGGGCTAGGCTTAAGGCCTGGCCACAAGTGCGGGCTAGGCTTAAGGCCTGGGCACAAGTGCGGGCTAGGCTAATGGCCGGGGCACAAGTGCGGGCTAGGCTTAAGGCCTGGGCACAAGTGCGGGCTAGGCTTAAGGCCTGGGCACAAGTGCGGGCTAGGCTTATGGCATGGGCACAAGTGCGGGCTAGGCTTAAGGCCGGGGCACAAGTGCGGGCTAGGCTTAAGTCCATGGCACAAGTGCGGGCTAGGCTTAAGGCCGGGGCACAAGTGCGGGCTAGGCTTAAGGCCGGGGCACAAGTGCGGGCTAGGCTTAAGGCCGGGGCACAAGTGCGGGCTAGGCTTAAGGCCGGGGCACAAGTGCGGGCTAGGCTTAAGGCCGGGGCACAAGTGCGGGCTAGGCTTAAGGCCGGGGCACAAGTGCGGGCTAGGCTTAAGGCCTGGGCACAAGTGCGGGCTAGGCTTAAGGCCGGGGCACAAGTGCGGGCTAGGCTTAAGGCCGGGGCACAAGTGCGGGCTAGGCTTAAGGCCGGGGCACAAGTGCGGGCTAGGCTTAAGGCCGGGGCACAAGTGCGGGCTAGGCTTAAGGCCGGGGCACAAGTGCGGGCTAGGCTTAAGGCCGGGGCACAAGTGCGGGCTAGGCTTAAGGCCGGGGCACAAGTGCGGGCTAGGCTTAAGGCCGGGGCACAAGTGCGGGCTAGGCTTAAGGCCGGGGCACAAGTGCGGGCTAGACTTAAGGCCGGGGCACAAGTGCGGGCTAGGCTTAAGGCCGGGGCACAAGTGCGGGCTAGGCTTAAGGCCGGGGCACAAGTGCGGGCTAGGCTTAAGGCCGGGGCACAAGTGCGGGCTAGGCTTAAGGCCGGGGCACAAGTGCGGGCTAGGCTTAAGGCCGGGGCACAAGTGCGGGCTAGGCTTAAGGCCGGGGCACAAGTGCGGGCTAGGCTTAAGGCCGGGGCACAAGTGCGGGCTAGGCTTAAGGCCGGGGCACAAGTGCGGGCTAGGCTTAAGGCCGGGGCACAAGTGCGGGCTAGGCTTAAGGCCGGGGCACAAGTGCAGTGCTGGCTAGGATCAAGGCAGGGGGCACAAGTGCTGGCTAGGCTTAAGGCATGGGCACAAGTGCCAGCTAGGCTTAAGGCCTGGGCACAAGTGCAAGCTAGGCTTAAGGCCTGGGCACAAGTGCAGGCTAGGCTTAAGGCCTGGGCACAAGTGCAGTGCTGGCTAGGATCAAGGCAAGGGGGCACAAGTGCTGGCTAGGCTTAAGGCATGGGCACAAGTGCTGGCTAGGCTTAAGGCATACAGCTAACTCTTTGCACTCTTTGCATAAAGGGTTAGGCACCCATAGGGGTGAAGAGCTAGCTTTCACCCCTCTACTCTGTACTTGGACATTTAGGACTAGATCCTTTGTTGTACAGTGCGGAGCCTCTCCATAACCCCATGCTCCAAGCGACCAGGCACTTCTTGTCTGTCCTCCGTAAATGGGTAATGCCTTCTTCCCCAATTACAGTCGTGCATGTGCATTCAGACGGGACAAGAGCGAAGAGCATAAAGCTGGCCCTATGTGCATAACCAACATGAAGCTGAAGACAAAAACAAACAAACAAGCATACAAGGGGCTCAAAAGTGCGGGCTGGGCTTAAGGCCTGGGCACAAGTGCGGGCTGGGCTTAAGGCCTGGGCACAAGTGCGGGCTGGGCTTAAGGCCTGGACACAAGTGCGGGCTGGGCTTAAGGCCTGGACACAAGTGCGGGCTGGGCTTAAGGCCTGGGCACAAGTGCGGGCTGGGCTTAAGGCCTGGGCACAAGTGCGGGCTAGGCTTAAGGCCTGGGCAAAAGTGCGGGCTAGGCTTAAGGCCTGGGCACAAGTGCGGGCTAGGCTTAAGGCTTGGGCACAAGTGCGGGCTAGGCTTAAGGCCTGAGCACAAGTGCGGGCTTGGCTTAAGTCCGTGGCACAAGTGCGGGCTAGGCTTAAGGCCGGGGGCACAAGTGCGGGCTAGGCTTAAGGCCGGGGCACAAGTGCGGGCTAGGCTTAAGGCCGGGGCACAAGTGCGAGCTAGGCTTAAGGCCGGGGCACAAGTGCGGGCTGGGCTTAAGGCCTGGGCACAAGTGCGGGCTAGGCTTAAGGCCGGGGCACAAGTGCAAGCTAGGCTTAAGGCCTGGGCACAAGTGCGGGCTAGGCTTAAGGCCTGGGCACAAGTGCGGGCTACGCTTAAGGCCGGGGGCACAAGTGCGGGCTAGGCTTAAGGCCTGGGCACAAGTGCGGGCTACGCTTAAGGCCGGGGGCACAAGTGCGGGCTAGGCTTAAGGCCGGGGGCACAAGTGCGGGCTAGGCATAAGGCCTGGGCACAAGTGCGGGCTAGGCTTAAGGCCGGGGGCACAAGTGCGGGCTAGGCTTAAGGCCTGGGCACAAGTGCGGGCTAGGCTTAAGGCAGGGGCACAAGTGCGGGCTAGGCTTAAGGCCGGGGCACAAGTGCGGGCTAGGCTTAAGGCCGGGGCACAAGTGCGGGCTAGGCTTAAGGCCGGGGCACAAGTGCGGGCTAGGCTTAAGGCCGGGGCACAAGTGCGGGCTAGGCTTAAGGCCGGGTCACAAGGGCGAGCTAGGCTTAAGGCCAGGGCACAAGTGCGGGCTAGGTTTAAGGCCAGGGCACAAGTGCGGGCTAGGTTTAAGGCCGGGGCACAAGTGCGGGCTACTCTGCACTTGGACAATTTAGGACTAGATCCTTTGTTGTACAGTGCGGAGCCTCTCCATAACCCCATGCTCCAAGCGACCAGGCACTTCTTGTCTGTCCTCCGTAAATGGGTAATGCCTTCTTCCCCAATTACAGTCGTGCATGCGCATTCAGATGGGACAAGAGCGAAGAGCGTAAAGCTGGCCCTATGTGCATAACCAACATGAAGCTGAAGACAAAAACAAACAAACAAGCATACAAGGGGCTCAAAAGTGTGGGCTAGGCTTAAGGCCGGGGCACAAGTGCGGGCTAGGCTTAAGTCCATGGCACAAGTGCGGGCTAGGCTTAAGGCCGGGGCACAAGTGCGGGCTAGGCTTAAGGCCGGGGCACAAGTGCGGGCTAGGCTTAAGGCCGGGGCACAAGTGCGGGCTAGGCTTAAGGCCGGGGCACAAGTGCGGGCTAGGCTTAAGGCCGGGGCACAAGTGCGGGCTAGGCTTAAGGCCTGGGCACAAGTGCGGGCTAGGCTTAAGGCCGGGGCACAAGTGCGGGCTAGGCTTAAGGCCGGGGCACAAGTGCGGGCTAGGCTTAAGGCCGGGGCACAAGTGCGGGCTAGGCTTAAGGCCGGGGCACAAGTGCGGGCTAGGCTTAAGGCCGGGGCACAAGTGCGGGCTAGGCTTAAGGCCGGGGCACAAGTGCGGGCTAGGCTTAAGGCCGGGGCACAAGTGCGGGCTAGGCTTAAGGCCGGGGCACAAGTGCGGGCTAGGCTTAAGGCCGGGGCACAAGTGCGGGCTAGGCTTAAGGCCGGGGCACAAGTGCGGGCTAGGCTTAAGGCCGGGGCACAAGTGCGGGCTAGGCTTAAGGCCGGGGCACAAGTGCGGGCTAGGCTTAAGGCCGGGGCACAAGTGCGGGCTAGGCTTAAGGCCGGGGCACAAGTGCGGGCTAGGCTTAAGGCCGGGGCACAAGTGCGGGCTAGGCTTAAGGCCGGGGCACAAGTGCGGGCTAGGCTTAAGGCCGGGGCACAAGTGCGGGCTAGGCTTAAGGCCGGGGCACAAGTGCGGGCTAGGCTTAAGGCCGGGGCACAAGTGCGGGCTAGGTTTAAGGCCGGGGCACAAGTGCGGGCTAGGCTTAAGGCCGGGGCACAAGTGCAGTGCTGGCTAGGATCAAGGCAGGGGGCACAAGTGCTGGCTAGGCTTAAGGCATGGGCACAAGTGCCAGCTAGGCTTAAGGCCTGGGCACAAGTGCAAGCTAGGCTTAAGGCCTGGGCACAAGTGCAGGCTAGGCTTAAGGCCTGGGCACAAGTGCAGTGCTGGCTAGGATCAAGGCAAGGGGGCACAAGTGCTGGCTAGGCTTAAGGCATGGGCACAAGTGCTGGCTAGGCTTAAGGCATACAGCTAACTCTTTGCACTCTTTGCATAAAGGGTTAGGCACCCATAGGGGTGAAGAGCTAGCTTTCACCCCTCTACTCTGTACTTGGACATTTAGGACTAGATCCTTTGTTGTACAGTGCGGAGCCTCTCCATAACCCCATGCTCCAAGCGACCAGGCACTTCTTGTCTGTCCTCCGTAAATGGGTAATGCCTTCTTCCCCAATTACAGTCGTGCATGTGCATTCAGACGGGACAAGAGCGAAGAGCATAAAGCTGGCCCTATGTGCATAACCAACATGAAGCTGAAGACAAAAACAAACAAACAAGCATACAAGGGGCTCAAAAGTGCGGGCTGGGCGTAAGGCCTGGGCACAAGTGCGGGCTGGGCTTAAGGCCTGGGCACAAGTGCGGGCTAGGCTTAAGGCCGGGGCACAAGTGCGGGCTAGGCTTAAGGCCTGGGCACAAGTGCGGGCTAGGCTTAAGGCCGGGGCACTAGTGCGGGCTAGGCTTAAGGCCTGGGCACAAGTGCGGGCTAGGCTTAAGGCCTGGGCACAAGTGCGGGCTAGGCTTAAGGCCTGGGCACAAGTGCGGGCTAGGCTTAAGGCCTGGGCACAAGTGCGGGCTACGCTTAAGGCCGGGGGCACAAGTGCGGGCTAGGCTTAAGGCCGGGGGCACAAGTGCGGGCTAGGCATAAGGCCTGGGCACAAGTGCGGGCTAGGCTTAAGGCCGGGGGCACAAGTGCGGGCTAGGCTTAAGGCCTGGGCACAAGTGCGGGCTAGGCTTAAGGCCTGGGCACAAGTGCGGGCTAGGCTTAAGGCCTGGGCACAAGTGCGGGCTAGGCTTAAGGCCTGGGCACAAGTGCGGGCTAGGCTTAAGGCCGGGGCACAAGTGCGGGCTAGGCTTAAGGCCTGGGCACAAGTGCGGGCTAGGCTTAAGGCCGGGGCACAAGTGCGGGCTAGGCTTAAGGCCTGGGCACAAGTGCGGGCTAGGCTTAAGGCCTGGCCACAAGTGCGGGCTAGGCTTAAGGCCTGGCCACAAGTGCGGGCTAGGCTTAAGGCCGGGGCACAAGTGCGGGCTAGGCTTAAGGCCTGGGCACAAGTGCGGGCTAGGCTTAAGGCCTGGGCACAAGTGCGGGCTAGGCTTATGGCCGGGGCACAAGTGCGGGCTAGGCTTAAGGCCGGGGCACAAGTGCGGGCTAGGCTTAAGTCCATGGCACAAGTGCGGGCTAGGCTTAAGTCCATGGCACAAGTGCGGGCTAGGCTTAAGGCCGGGGCACAAGTGCGGGCTAGGCTTAAGTCCATGGCACAAGTGCGGGCTAGGCTTAAGGCCGGGGCACAAGTGCGGGCTAGGCTTAAGGCCGGGGCACAAGTGCGGGCTAGGCTTAAGGCCGGGGCACAAGTGCGGGCTGGGCTTAAGGCCTGGGCACAAGTGCGGGCTAGGCTTAAGGCCGGGGCACAAGTGCGGGCTAGGCTTAAGGCCTGGGCACAAGTGCGGGCTAGGCTTAAGGCCGGGGCACTAGTGCGGGCTAGGCTTAAGGCCTGGGCACAAGTGCGGGCTAGGCTTAAGGCCTGGGCACAAGTGCGGGCTAGGCTTAAGGCCGGGGGCACAAGTGCGGGCTACGCTTAAGGCCGGGGGCACAAGTGCGGGCTAGGCTTAAGGCCGGGGGCACAAGTGCGGGCTAGGCATAAGGCCTGGGCACAAGTGCGGGCTAGGCTTAAGGCCGGGGGCACAAGTGCGGGCTAGGCTTAAGGCCTGGGCACAAGTGCGGGCTAGGCTTAAGGCCTGGGCACAAGTGCGGGCTAGGCTTAAGGCCTGGGCACAAATGCGGGCTAGGCTTAAGGCCGATGCACAAGTGCGGGCTAGGCTTAAGGCCGGGGCACAAGTGCGGGCTAGGCTTAAGGCCTGGGCACAAGTGCGGGCTAGGCTTAAGGCCTGGGCACAAGTGCGGGCTAGGCTTAAGGCCTGGCCACAAGTGCGGGCTAGGCTTAAGGCCTGGGCACAAGTGCGGGCTAGGCTTAAGGCCTGGTCACAAGTGCGGGCTAGGCTTAAGGCCTGGGCACAAGTGCGGGCTAGGCTTAAGGCCGGGGGCACAAGTGCGGGCTAGGCTTAAGGCCTGGGCACAAGTGCGGGCTAGGCTTATGGCCGGGGCACAAGTGCGGGCTAGGCTTAAGGCCTGGCCACAAGTGCGGGCTAGGCTTAAGGCCTGGGCACAAGTGCGGGCTAGGCTAATGGCCGGGGCACAAGTGCGGGCTAGGCTTAAGGCCTGGGCACAAGTGCGGGCTAGGCTTAAGGCCTGGGCACAAGTGCGGGCTAGGCTTATGGCATGGGCACAAGTGCGGGCTAGGCTTAAGGCCGGGGCACAAGTGCGGGCTAGGCTTAAGTCCATGGCACAAGTGCGGGCTAGGCTTAAGGCCGGGGCACAAGTGCGGGCTAGGCTTAAGGCCGGGGCACAAGTGCGGGCTAGGCTTAAGGCCGGGGCACAAGTGCGGGCTAGGCTTAAGGCCGGGGCACAAGTGCGGGCTAGGCTTAAGGCCGGGGCACAAGTGCGGGCTAGGCTTAAGGCCGGGGCACAAGTGCGGGCTAGGCTTAAGGCCTGGGCACAAGTGCGGGCTAGGCTTAAGGCCGGGGCACAAGTGCGGGCTAGGCTTAAGGCCGGGGCACAAGTGCGGGCTAGGCTTAAGGCCGGGGCACAAGTGCGGGCTAGGCTTAAGGCCGGGGCACAAGTGCGGGCTAGGCTTAAGGCCGGGGCACAAGTGCGGGCTAGGCTTAAGGCCGGGGCACAAGTGCGGGCTAGGCTTAAGGCCGGGGCACAAGTGCGGGCTAGGCTTAAGGCCGGGGCACAAGTGCGGGCTAGGCTTAAGGCCGGGGCACAAGTGCGGGCTAGACTTAAGGCCGGGGCACAAGTGCGGGCTAGGCTTAAGGCCGGGGCACAAGTGCGGGCTAGGCTTAAGGCCGGGGCACAAGTGCGGGCTAGGCTTAAGGCCGGGGCACAAGTGCGGGCTAGGCTTAAGGCCGGGGCACAAGTGCGGGCTAGGCTTAAGGCCGGGGCACAAGTGCGGGCTAGGCTTAAGGCCGGGGCACAAGTGCGGGCTAGGCTTAAGGCCGGGGCACAAGTGCGGGCTAGGCTTAAGGCCGGGGCACAAGTGCGGGCTAGGCTTAAGGCCGGGGCACAAGTGCGGGCTAGGCTTAAGGCCGGGGCACAAGTGCAGTGCTGGCTAGGATCAAGGCAGGGGGCACAAGTGCTGGCTAGGCTTAAGGCATGGGCACAAGTGCCAGCTAGGCTTAAGGCCTGGGCACAAGTGCAAGCTAGGCTTAAGGCCTGGGCACAAGTGCAGGCTAGGCTTAAGGCCTGGGCACAAGTGCAGTGCTGGCTAGGATCAAGGCAAGGGGGCACAAGTGCTGGCTAGGCTTAAGGCATGGGCACAAGTGCTGGCTAGGCTTAAGGCATACAGCTAACTCTTTGCACTCTTTGCATAAAGGGTTAGGCACCCATAGGGGTGAAGAGCTAGCTTTCACCCCTCTACTCTGTACTTGGACATTTAGGACTAGATCCTTTGTTGTACAGTGCGGAGCCTCTCCATAACCCCATGCTCCAAGCGACCAGGCACTTCTTGTCTGTCCTCCGTAAATGGGTAATGCCTTCTTCCCCAATTACAGTCGTGCATGTGCATTCAGACGGGACAAGAGCGAAGAGCATAAAGCTGGCCCTATGTGCATAACCAACATGAAGCTGAAGACAAAAACAAACAAACAAGCATACAAGGGGCTCAAAAGTGCGGGCTGGGCTTAAGGCCTGGGCACAAGTGCGGGCTGGGCTTAAGGCCTGGGCACAAGTGCGGGCTGGGCTTAAGGCCTGGACACAAGTGCGGGCTGGGCTTAAGGCCTGGACACAAGTGCGGGCTGGGCTTAAGGCCTGGGCACAAGTGCGGGCTGGGCTTAAGGCCTGGGCACAAGTGCGGGCTAGGCTTAAGGCCTGGGCAAAAGTGCGGGCTAGGCTTAAGGCCTGGGCACAAGTGCGGGCTAGGCTTAAGGCTTGGGCACAAGTGCGGGCTAGGCTTAAGGCCTGAGCACAAGTGCGGGCTTGGCTTAAGTCCGTGGCACAAGTGCGGGCTAGGCTTAAGGCCGGGGGCACAAGTGCGGGCTAGGCTTAAGGCCGGGGCACAAGTGCGGGCTAGGCTTAAGGCCGGGGCACAAGTGCGAGCTAGGCTTAAGGCCGGGGCACAAGTGCGGGCTGGGCTTAAGGCCTGGGCACAAGTGCGGGCTAGGCTTAAGGCCGGGGCACAAGTGCAAGCTAGGCTTAAGGCCTGGGCACAAGTGCGGGCTAGGCTTAAGGCCTGGGCACAAGTGCGGGCTACGCTTAAGGCCGGGGGCACAAGTGCGGGCTAGGCTTAAGGCCTGGGCACAAGTGCGGGCTACGCTTAAGGCCGGGGGCACAAGTGCGGGCTAGGCTTAAGGCCGGGGGCACAAGTGCGGGCTAGGCATAAGGCCTGGGCACAAGTGCGGGCTAGGCTTAAGGCCGGGGGCACAAGTGCGGGCTAGGCTTAAGGCCTGGGCACAAGTGCGGGCTAGGCTTAAGGCAGGGGCACAAGTGCGGGCTAGGCTTAAGGCCGGGGCACAAGTGCGGGCTAGGCTTAAGGCCGGGGCACAAGTGCGGGCTAGGCTTAAGGCCGGGGCACAAGTGCGGGCTAGGCTTAAGGCCGGGGCACAAGTGCGGGCTAGGCTTAAGGCCGGGTCACAAGGGCGAGCTAGGCTTAAGGCCAGGGCACAAGTGCGGGCTAGGTTTAAGGCCAGGGCACAAGTGCGGGCTAGGTTTAAGGCCGGGGCACAAGTGCGGGCTACTCTGCACTTGGACAATTTAGGACTAGATCCTTTGTTGTACAGTGCGGAGCCTCTCCATAACCCCATGCTCCAAGCGACCAGGCACTTCTTGTCTGTCCTCCGTAAATGGGTAATGCCTTCTTCCCCAATTACAGTCGTGCATGCGCATTCAGATGGGACAAGAGCGAAGAGCGTAAAGCTGGCCCTATGTGCATAACCAACATGAAGCTGAAGACAAAAACAAACAAACAAGCATACAAGGGGCTCAAAAGTGTGGGCTAGGCTTAAGGTCGGGGCACAAGTGCGGGCTAGGCTTAAGTCCATGGCACAAGTGCGGGCTAGGCTTAAGGCCGGGGCACAAGTGCGGGCTAGGCTTAAGGCCGGGGCACAAGTGCGGGCTAGGCTTAAGGCCGGGGCACAAGTGCGGGCTAGGCTTAAGGCCGGGGCACAAGTGCGGGCTAGGCTTAAGGCCGGGGCACAAGTGCGGGCTAGGCTTAAGGCCTGGGCACAAGTGCGGGCTAGGCTTAAGGCCGGGGCACAAGTGCGGGCTAGGCTTAAGGCCGGGGCACAAGTGCGGGCTAGGCTTAAGGCCGGGGCACATGTGCGGGCTAGGCTTAAGGCCGGGGCACAAGTGCGGGCTAGGCTTAAGGCCGGGGCACAAGTGCGGGCTAGGCTTAAGGCCGGGGCACAAGTGCGGGCTAGGCTTAAGGCCGGGGCACAAGTGCGGGCTAGGCTTAAGGCCGGGGCACAAGTGCGGGCTAGGCTTAAGGCCGGGGCACAAGTGCGGGCTAGGCTTAAGGCCGGGGCACAAGTGCGGGCTAGGCTTAAGGCCGGGGCACAAGTGCGGGCTAGGCTTAAGGCCGGGGCACAAGTGCGGGCTAGGCTTAAGGCCGGGGCACAAGTGCGGGCTAGGCTTAAGGCCGGGGCACAAGTGCGGGCTAGGCTTAAGGCCGGGGCACAAGTGCGGGCTAGGCTTAAGGCCGGGGCACAAGTGCGGGCTAGGCTTAAGGCCGGGGCACAAGTGCGGGCTAGGCTTAAGGCCGGGGCACAAGTGCGGGCTAGGCTTAAGGCCGGGGCACAAGTGCGGGCTAGGTTTAAGGCCGGGGCACAAGTGCGGGCTAGGCTTAAGGCCGGGGCACAAGTGCAGTGCTGGCTAGGATCAAGGCAGGGGGCACAAGTGCTGGCTAGGCTTAAGGCATGGGCACAAGTGCCAGCTAGGCTTAAGGCCTGGGCACAAGTGCAAGCTAGGCTTAAGGCCTGGGCACAAGTGCAGGCTAGGCTTAAGGCCTGGGCACAAGTGCAGTGCTGGCTAGGATCAAGGCAAGGGGGCACAAGTGCTGGCTAGGCTTAAGGCATGGGCACAAGTGCTGGCTAGGCTTAAGGCATACAGCTAACTCTTTGCACTCTTTGCATAAAGGGTTAGGCACCCATAGGGGTGAAGAGCTAGCTTTCACCCCTCTACTCTGTACTTGGACATTTAGGACTAGATCCTTTGTTGTACAGTGCGGAGCCTCTCCATAACCCCATGCTCCAAGCGACCAGGCACTTCTTGTCTGTCCTCCGTAAATGGGTAATGCCTTCTTCCCCAATTACAGTCGTGCATGTGCATTCAGACGGGACAAGAGCGAAGAGCATAAAGCTGGCCCTATGTGCATAACCAACATGAAGCTGAAGACAAAAACAAACAAACAAGCATACAAGGGGCTCAAAAGTGCGGGCTGGGCGTAAGGCCTGGGCACAAGTGCGGGCTGGGCTTAAGGCCTGGGCACAAGTGCGGGCTGGGCTTAAGGCCTGGGCACAAGTGCGGGCTGGGCTTAAGGCCTGGGCACAAGTGCGGGCTGGGCTTAAGGCCTGGGCACAAGTGCGGGCTAGGCTTAAGGCCTGGGCACAAGTGCGGGCTAGGCTTAAGGCCTGGGCACAAGTGCGGGCTAGGCTTAAGGCTTGGGCACAAGTGCGGGCTAGGCTTAAGGCCTGAGCACAAGTGCGGGCTTGGCTTAAGTCCGTGGCACAAGTGCGGGCTAGGCTTAAGGCCGGGGGCACAAGTGCGGGCTAGGCTTAAGGCCGGGGCACAAGTGCGGGCTAGGCTTAAGGCCGGGGCACAAGTGCGAGCTAGGCTTAAGGCCGGGGCACAAGTGCGGGCTGGGCTTAAGGCCTGGGCACAAGTGCGGGCTAGGCTTAAGGCCGGGGCACAAGTGCGGGCTAGGCTTAAGGCCTGGGCACAAGTGCGGGCTAGGCTTAAGGCCGGGGCACTAGTGCGGGCTAGGCTTAAGGCCTGGGCACAAGTGCGGGCTAGGCTTAAGGCCTGGGCACAAGTGCGGGCTAGGCTTAAGGCCTGGGCACAAGTGCGGGCTAGGCTTAAGGCCTGGGCACAAGTGCGGGCTACGCTTAAGGCCGGGGGCACAAGTGCGGGCTAGGCTTAAGGCCGGGGGCACAAGTGCGGGCTAGGCATAAGGCCTGGGCACAAGTGCGGGCTAGGCTTAAGGCCGGGGGCACAAGTGCGGGCTAGGCTTAAGGCCTGGGCACAAGTGCGGGCTAGGCTTAAGGCCTGGGCACAAGTGCGGGCTAGGCTTAAGGCCTGGGCACAAGTGCGGGCTAGGCTTAAGGCCTGGGCACAAGTGCGGGCTAGGCTTAAGGCCGGGGCACAAGTGCGGGCTAGGCTTAAGGCCTGGGCACAAGTGCGGGCTAGGCTTAAGGCCGGGGCACAAGTGCGGGCTAGGCTTAAGGCCTGGGCACAAGTGCGGGCTAGGCTTAAGGCCTGGCCACAAGTGCGGGCTAGGCTTAAGGCCTGGCCACAAGTGCGGGCTAGGCTTAAGGCCGGGGCACAAGTGCGGGCTAGGCTTAAGGCCTGGGCACAAGTGCGGGCTAGGCTTAAGGCCTGGGCACAAGTGCGGGCTAGGCTTATGGCCGGGGCACAAGTGCGGGCTAGGCTTAAGGCCGGGGCACAAGTGCGGGCTAGGCTTAAGTCCATGGCACAAGTGCGGGCTAGGCTTAAGTCCATGGCACAAGTGCGGGCTAGGCTTAAGGCCGGGGCACAAGTGCGGGCTAGGCTTAAGGCCGGGGCACAAGTGCGGGCTGGGCTTAAGGCCTGGGCACAAGTGCGGGCTAGGCTTAAGGCCGGGGCACAAGTGCGGGCTAGGCTTAAGGCCTGGGCACAAGTGCGGGCTAGGCTTAAGGCCGGGGCACTAGTGCGGGCTAGGCTTAAGGCCTGGGCACAAGTGCGGGCTAGGCTTAAGGCCTGGGCACAAGTGCGGGCTAGGCTTAAGGCCGGGGGCACAAGTGCGGGCTACGCTTAAGGCCGGGGGCACAAGTGCGGGCTAGGCTTAAGGCCGGGGGCACAAGTGCGGGCTAGGCATAAGGCCTGGGCACAAGTGCGGGCTAGGCTTAAGGCCGGGGGCACAAGTGCGGGCTAGGCTTAAGGCCTGGGCACAAGTGCGGGCTAGGCTTAAGGCCTGGGCACAAGTGCGGGCTAGGCTTAAGGCCTGGGCACAAATGCGGGCTAGGCTTAAGGCCGATGCACAAGTGCGGGCTAGGCTTAAGGCCGGGGCACAAGTGCGGGCTAGGCTTAAGGCCTGGGCACAAGTGCGGGCTAGGCTTAAGGCCTGGGCACAAGTGCGGGCTAGGCTTAAGGCCTGGCCACAAGTGCGGGCTAGGCTTAAGGCCTGGGCACAAGTGCGGGCTAGGCTTAAGGCCTGGTCACAAGTGCGGGCTAGGCTTAAGGCCTGGGCACAAGTGCGGGCTAGGCTTAAGGCCGGGGGCACAAGTGCGGGCTAGGCTTAAGGCCTGGGCACAAGTGCGGGCTAGGCTTATGGCCGGGGCACAAGTGCGGGCTAGGCTTAAGGCCTGGCCACAAGTGCGGGCTAGGCTTAAGGCCTGGGCACAAGTGCGGGCTAGGCTAATGGCCGGGGCACAAGTGCGGGCTAGGCTTAAGGCCTGGGCAC
Source organism: Ranitomeya imitator (assembly GCF_032444005.1). Taxonomy (NCBI): domain Eukaryota; kingdom Metazoa; phylum Chordata; class Amphibia; order Anura; family Dendrobatidae; genus Ranitomeya; species Ranitomeya imitator. The sequence continues at coordinate 835,815 of NW_027194466.1, forward strand.
AAGTGCGGGCTAGGCTTAAGGCCTGGGCACAAGTGCGGGCTAGGCTTATGGCATGGGCACAAGTGCGGGCTAGGCTTAAGGCCGGGGCACAAGTGCGGGCTAGGCTTAAGTCCATGGCACAAGTGCGGGCTAGGCTTAAGGCCGGGGCACAAGTGCGGGCTAGGCTTAAGGCCGGGGCACAAGTGCGGGCTAGGCTTAAGGCCGGGGCACAAGTGCGGGCTAGGCTTAAGGCCGGGGCACAAGTGCGGGCTAGGCTTAAGGCCGGGGCACAAGTGCGGGCTAGGCTTAAGGCCGGGGCACAAGTGCGGGCTAGGCTTAAGGCCTGGGCACAAGTGCGGGCTAGGCTTAAGGCCGGGGCACAAGTGCGGGCTAGGCTTAAGGCCGGGGCACAAGTGCGGGCTAGGCTTAAGGCCGGGGCACAAGTGCGGGCTAGGCTTAAGGCCGGGGCACAAGTGCGGGCTAGGCTTAAGGCCGGGGCACAAGTGCGGGCTAGGCTTAAGGCCGGGGCACAAGTGCGGGCTAGGCTTAAGGCCGGGGCACAAGTGCGGGCTAGGCTTAAGGCCGGGGCACAAGTGCGGGCTAGGCTTAAGGCCGGGGCACAAGTGCGGGCTAGACTTAAGGCCGGGGCACAAGTGCGGGCTAGGCTTAAGGCCGGGGCACAAGTGCGGGCTAGGCTTAAGGCCGGGGCACAAGTGCGGGCTAGGCTTAAGGCCGGGGCACAAGTGCGGGCTAGGCTTAAGGCCGGGGCACAAGTGCGGGCTAGGCTTAAGGCCGGGGCACAAGTGCGGGCTAGGCTTAAGGCCGGGGCACAAGTGCGGGCTAGGCTTAAGGCCGGGGCACAAGTGCGGGCTAGGCTTAAGGCCGGGGCACAAGTGCGGGCTAGGCTTAAGGCCGGGGCACAAGTGCGGGCTAGGCTTAAGGCCGGGGCACAAGTGCAGTGCTGGCTAGGATCAAGGCAGGGGGCACAAGTGCTGGCTAGGCTTAAGGCATGGGCACAAGTGCCAGCTAGGCTTAAGGCCTGGGCACAAGTGCAAGCTAGGCTTAAGGCCTGGGCACAAGTGCAGGCTAGGCTTAAGGCCTGGGCACAAGTGCAGTGCTGGCTAGGATCAAGGCAAGGGGGCACAAGTGCTGGCTAGGCTTAAGGCATGGGCACAAGTGCTGGCTAGGCTTAAGGCATACAGCTAACTCTTTGCACTCTTTGCATAAAGGGTTAGGCACCCATAGGGGTGAAGAGCTAGCTTTCACCCCTCTACTCTGTACTTGGACATTTAGGACTAGATCCTTTGTTGTACAGTGCGGAGCCTCTCCATAACCCCATGCTCCAAGCGACCAGGCACTTCTTGTCTGTCCTCCGTAAATGGGTAATGCCTTCTTCCCCAATTACAGTCGTGCATGTGCATTCAGACGGGACAAGAGCGAAGAGCATAAAGCTGGCCCTATGTGCATAACCAACATGAAGCTGAAGACAAAAACAAACAAACAAGCATACAAGGGGCTCAAAAGTGCGGGCTGGGCTTAAGGCCTGGGCACAAGTGCGGGCTGGGCTTAAGGCCTGGGCACAAGTGCGGGCTGGGCTTAAGGCCTGGACACAAGTGCGGGCTGGGCTTAAGGCCTGGACACAAGTGCGGGCTGGGCTTAAGGCCTGGGCACAAGTGCGGGCTGGGCTTAAGGCCTGGGCACAAGTGCGGGCTAGGCTTAAGGCCTGGGCAAAAGTGCGGGCTAGGCTTAAGGCCTGGGCACAAGTGCGGGCTAGGCTTAAGGCTTGGGCACAAGTGCGGGCTAGGCTTAAGGCCTGAGCACAAGTGCGGGCTTGGCTTAAGTCCGTGGCACAAGTGCGGGCTAGGCTTAAGGCCGGGGGCACAAGTGCGGGCTAGGCTTAAGGCCGGGGCACAAGTGCGGGCTAGGCTTAAGGCCGGGGCACAAGTGCGAGCTAGGCTTAAGGCCGGGGCACAAGTGCGGGCTGGGCTTAAGGCCTGGGCACAAGTGCGGGCTAGGCTTAAGGCCGGGGCACAAGTGCAAGCTAGGCTTAAGGCCTGGGCACAAGTGCGGGCTAGGCTTAAGGCCTGGGCACAAGTGCGGGCTACGCTTAAGGCCGGGGGCACAAGTGCGGGCTAGGCTTAAGGCCTGGGCACAAGTGCGGGCTACGCTTAAGGCCGGGGGCACAAGTGCGGGCTAGGCTTAAGGCCGGGGGCACAAGTGCGGGCTAGGCTTAAGGCCGGGGGCACAAGTGCGGGCTAGGCATAAGGCCTGGGCACAAGTGCGGGCTAGGCTTAAGGCCGGGGGCACAAGTGCGGGCTAGGCTTAAGGCCTGGGCACAAGTGCGGGCTAGGCTTAAGGCAGGGGCACAAGTGCGGGCTAGGCTTAAGGCCGGGGCACAAGTGCGGGCTAGGCTTAAGGCCGGGGCACAAGTGCGGGCTAGGCTTAAGGCCGGGGCACAAGTGCGGGCTAGGCTTAAGGCCGGGGCACAAGTGCGGGCTAGGCTTAAGGCCGGGTCACAAGGGCGAGCTAGGCTTAAGGCCAGGGCACAAGTGCGGGCTAGGTTTAAGGCCAGGGCACAAGTGCGGGCTAGGTTTAAGGCCGGGGCACAAGTGCGGGCTACTCTGCACTTGGACAATTTAGGACTAGATCCTTTGTTGTACAGTGCGGAGCCTCTCCATAACCCCATGCTCCAAGCGACCAGGCACTTCTTGTCTGTCCTCCGTAAATGGGTAATGCCTTCTTCCCCAATTACAGTCGTGCATGCGCATTCAGATGGGACAAGAGCGAAGAGCGTAAAGCTGGCCCTATGTGCATAACCAACATGAAGCTGAAGACAAAAACAAACAAACAAGCATACAAGGGGCTCAAAAGTGTGGGCTAGGCTTAAGGCCGGGGCACAAGTGCGGGCTAGGCTTAAGTCCATGGCACAAGTGCGGGCTAGGCTTAAGGCCGGGGCACAAGTGCGGGCTAGGCTTAAGGCCGGGGCACAAGTGCGGGCTAGGCTTAAGGCCAGGGCACAAGTGCGGGCTAGGCTTAAGGCCGGGGCACAAGTGCGGGCTAGGCTTAAGGCCGGGGCACAAGTGCGGGCTAGGCTTAAGGCCTGGGCACAAGTGCGGGCTAGGCTTAAGGCCGGGGCACAAGTGCGGGCTAGGCTTAAGGCCGGGGCACAAGTGCGGGCTAGGCTTAAGGCCGGGGCACAAGTGCGGGCTAGGCTTAAGGCCGGGGCACAAGTGCGGGCTAGGCTTAAGGCCGGGGCACAAGTGCGGGCTAGGCTTAAGGCCGGGGCACAAGTGCGGGCTAGGCTTAAGGCCGGGGCACAAGTGCGGGCTAGGCTTAAGGCCGGGGCACAAGTGCGGGCTAGGCTTAAGGCCGGGGCACAAGTGCGGGCTAGGCTTAAGGCCGGGGCACAAGTGCGGGCTAGGCTTAAGGCCGGGGCACAAGTGCGGGCTAGGCTTAAGGCCGGGGCACAAGTGCGGGCTAGGCTTAAGGCCGGGGCACAAGTGCGGGCTAGGCTTAAGGCCGGGGCACAAGTGCGGGCTAGGCTTAAGGCCGGGGCACAAGTGCGGGCTAGGCTTAAGGCCGGGGCACAAGTGCGGGCTAGGCTTAAGGCCGGGGCACAAGTGCGGGCTAGGCTTAAGGCCGGGGCACAAGTGCGGGCTAGGCTTAAGGCCGGGGCACAAGTGCGGGCTAGGTTTAAGGCCGGGGCACAAGTGCGGGCTAGGCTTAAGGCCGGGGCACAAGTGCAGTGCTGGCTAGGATCAAGGCAGGGGGCACAAGTGCTGGCTAGGCTTAAGGCATGGGCACAAGTGCCAGCTAGGCTTAAGGCCTGGGCACAAGTGCAAGCTAGGCTTAAGGCCTGGGCACAAGTGCAGGCTAGGCTTAAGGCCTGGGCACAAGTGCAGTGCTGGCTAGGATCAAGGCAAGGGGGCACAAGTGCTGGCTAGGCTTAAGGCATGGGCACAAGTGCTGGCTAGGCTTAAGGCATACAGCTAACTCTTTGCACTCTTTGCATAAAGGGTTAGGCACCCATAGGGGTGAAGAGCTAGCTTTCACCCCTCTACTCTGTACTTGGACATTTAGGACTAGATCCTTTGTTGTACAGTGCGGAGCCTCTCCATAACCCCATGCTCCAAGCGACCAGGCACTTCTTGTCTGTCCTCCGTAAATGGGTAATGCCTTCTTCCCCAATTACAGTCGTGCATGTGCATTCAGACGGGACAAGAGCGAAGAGCATAAAGCTGGCCCTATGTGCATAACCAACATGAAGCTGAAGACAAAAACAAACAAACAAGCATACAAGGGGCTCAAAAGTGCGGGCTGGGCGTAAGGCCTGGGCACAAGTGCGGGCTGGGCTTAAGGCCTGGGCACAAGTGCGGGCTGGGCTTAAGGCCTGGGCACAAGTGCGGGCTGGGCTTAAGGCCTGGGCACAAGTGCGGGCTGGGCTTAAGGCCTGGGCACAAGTGCGGGCTAGGCTTAAGGCCTGGGCACAAGTGCGGGCTAGGCTTAAGGCCTGGGCACAAGTGCGGGCTAGGCTTAAGGCTTGGGCACAAGTGCGGGCTAGGCTTAAGGCCTGAGCACAAGTGCGGGCTTGGCTTAAGTCCGTGGCACAAGTGCGGGCTAGGCTTAAGGCCGGGGGCACAAGTGCGGGCTAGGCTTAAGGCCGGGGCACAAGTGCGGGCTAGGCTTAAGGCCGGGGCACAAGTGCGAGCTAGGCTTAAGGCCGGGGCACAAGTGCGGGCTGGGCTTAAGGCCTGGGCACAAGTGCGGGCTAGGCTTAAGGCCGGGGCACAAGTGCGGGCTAGGCTTAAGGCCTGGGCACAAGTGCGGGCTAGGCTTAAGGCCGGGGCACTAGTGCGGGCTAGGCTTAAGGCCTGGGCACAAGTGCGGGCTAGGCTTAAGGCCTGGGCACAAGTGCGGGCTAGGCTTAAGGCCTGGGCACAAGTGCGGGCTAGGCTTAAGGCCTGGGCACAAGTGCGGGCTACGCTTAAGGCCGGGGGCACAAGTGCGGGCTAGGCTTAAGGCCGGGGGCACAAGTGCGGGCTAGGCATAAGGCCTGGGCACAAGTGCGGGCTAGGCTTAAGGCCGGGGGCACAAGTGCGGGCTAGGCTTAAGGCCTGGGCACAAGTGCGGGCTAGGCTTAAGGCCTGGGCACAAGTGCGGGCTAGGCTTAAGGCCTGGGCACAAGTGCGGGCTAGGCTTAAGGCCTGGGCACAAGTGCGGGCTAGGCTTAAGGCCGGGGCACAAGTGCGGGCTAGGCTTAAGGCCTGGGCACAAGTGCGGGCTAGGCTTAAGGCCGGGGCACAAGTGCGGGCTAGGCTTAAGGCCTGGGCACAAGTGCGGGCTAGGCTTAAGGCCTGGCCACAAGTGCGGGCTAGGCTTAAGGCCTGGCCACAAGTGCGGGCTAGGCTTAAGGCCGGGGCACAAGTGCGGGCTAGGCTTAAGGCCTGGGCACAAGTGCGGGCTAGGCTTAAGGCCTGGGCACAAGTGCGGGCTAGGCTTATGGCCGGGGCACAAGTGCGGGCTAGGCTTAAGGCCGGGGCACAAGTGCGGGCTAGGCTTAAGTCCATGGCACAAGTGCGGGCTAGGCTTAAGTCCATGGCACAAGTGCGGGCTAGGCTTAAGGCCGGGGCACAAGTGCGGGCTAGGCTTAAGTCCATGGCACAAGTGCGGGCTAGGCTTAAGGCCGGGGCACAAGTGCGGGCTAGGCTTAAGGCCGGGGCACAAGTGCGGGCTAGGCTTAAGGCCGGGGCACAAGTGCGGGCTGGGCTTAAGGCCTGGGCACAAGTGCGGGCTAGGCTTAAGGCCGGGGCACAAGTGCGGGCTAGGCTTAAGGCCTGGGCACAAGTGCGGGCTAGGCTTAAGGCCGGGGCACTAGTGCGGGCTAGGCTTAAGGCCTGGGCACAAGTGCGGGCTAGGCTTAAGGCCTGGGCACAAGTGCGGGCTAGGCTTAAGGCCGGGGGCACAAGTGCGGGCTACGCTTAAGGCCGGGGGCACAAGTGCGGGCTAGGCTTAAGGCCGGGGGCACAAGTGCGGGCTAGGCATAAGGCCTGGGCACAAGTGCGGGCTAGGCTTAAGGCCGGGGGCACAAGTGCGGGCTAGGCTTAAGGCCTGGGCACAAGTGCGGGCTAGGCTTAAGGCCTGGGCACAAGTGCGGGCTAGGCTTAAGGCCTGGGCACAAATGCGGGCTAGGCTTAAGGCCGATGCACAAGTGCGGGCTAGGCTTAAGGCCGGGGCACAAGTGCGGGCTAGGCTTAAGGCCTGGGCACAAGTGCGGGCTAGGCTTAAGGCCTGGGCACAAGTGCGGGCTAGGCTTAAGGCCTGGCCACAAGTGCGGGCTAGGCTTAAGGCCTGGGCACAAGTGCGGGCTAGGCTTAAGGCCTGGTCACAAGTGCGGGCTAGGCTTAAGGCCTGGGCACAAGTGCGGGCTAGGCTTAAGGCCGGGGGCACAAGTGCGGGCTAGGCTTAAGGCCTGGGCACAAGTGCGGGCTAGGCTTATGGCCGGGGCACAAGTGCGGGCTAGGCTTAAGGCCTGGCCACAAGTGCGGGCTAGGCTTAAGGCCTGGGCACAAGTGCGGGCTAGGCTAATGGCCGGGGCACAAGTGCGGGCTAGGCTTAAGGCCTGGGCACAAGTGCGGGCTAGGCTTAAGGCCTGGGCACAAGTGCGGGCTAGGCTTATGGCATGGGCACAAGTGCGGGCTAGGCTTAAGGCCGGGGCACAAGTGCGGGCTAGGCTTAAGTCCATGGCACAAGTGCGGGCTAGGCTTAAGGCCGGGGCACAAGTGCGGGCTAGGCTTAAGGCCGGGGCACAAGTGCGGGCTAGGCTTAAGGCCGGGGCACAAGTGCGGGCTAGGCTTAAGGCCGGGGCACAAGTGCGGGCTAGGCTTAAGGCCGGGGCACAAGTGCGGGCTAGGCTTAAGGCCTGGGCACAAGTGCGGGCTAGGCTTAAGGCCGGGGCACAAGTGCGGGCTAGGCTTAAGGCCGGGGCACAAGTGCGGGCTAGGCTTAAGGCCGGGGCACAAGTGCGGGCTAGGCTTAAGGCCGGGGCACAAGTGCGGGCTAGGCTTAAGGCCGGGGCACAAGTGCGGGCTAGGCTTAAGGCCGGGGCACAAGTGCGGGCTAGGCTTAAGGCCGGGGCACAAGTGCGGGCTAGGCTTAAGGCCGGGGCACAAGTGCGGGCTAGGCTTAAGGCCGGGGCACAAGTGCGGGCTAGGCTTAAGGCCGGGGCACAAGTGCGGGCTAGGCTTAAGGCCGGGGCACAAGTGCGGGCTAGGCTTAAGGCCGGGGCACAAGTGCGGGCTAGACTTAAGGCCGGGGCACAAGTGCGGGCTAGGCTTAAGGCCGGGGCACAAGTGCGGGCTAGGCTTAAGGCCGGGGCACAAGTGCGGGCTAGGCTTAAGGCCGGGGCACAAGTGCGGGCTAGGCTTAAGGCCGGGGCACAAGTGCGGGCTAGGCTTAAGGCCGGGGCACAAGTGCGGGCTAGGCTTAAGGCCGGGGCACAAGTGCGGGCTAGGCTTAAGGCCGGGGCACAAGTGCGGGCTAGGCTTAAGGCCGGGGCACAAGTGCAGTGCTGGCTAGGATCAAGGCAGGGGGCACAAGTGCTGGCTAGGCTTAAGGCATGGGCACAAGTGCCAGCTAGGCTTAAGGCCTGGGCACAAGTGCAAGCTAGGCTTAAGGCCTGGGCACAAGTGCAGGCTAGGCTTAAGGCCTGGGCACAAGTGCAGTGCTGGCTAGGATCAAGGCAAGGGGGCACAAGTGCTGGCTAGGCTTAAGGCATGGGCACAAGTGCTGGCTAGGCTTAAGGCATACAGCTAACTCTTTGCACTCTTTGCATAAAGGGTTAGGCACCCATAGGGGTGAAGAGCTAGCTTTCACCCCTCTACTCTGTACTTGGACATTTAGGACTAGATCCTTTGTTGTACAGTGCGGAGCCTCTCCATAACCCCATGCTCCAAGCGACCAGGCACTTCTTGTCTGTCCTCCGTAAATGGGTAATGCCTTCTTCCCCAATTACAGTCGTGCATGTGCATTCAGACGGGACAAGAGCGAAGAGCATAAAGCTGGCCCTATGTGCATAACCAACATGAAGCTGAAGACAAAAACAAACAAACAAGCATACAAGGGGCTCAAAAGTGCGGGCTGGGCTTAAGGCCTGGGCACAAGTGCGGGCTGGGCTTAAGGCCTGGGCACAAGTGCGGGCTGGGCTTAAGGCCTGGACACAAGTGCGGGCTGGGCTTAAGGCCTGGGCACAAGTGCGGGCTGGGCTTAAGGCCTGGGCACAAGTGCGGGCTAGGCTTAAGGCCTGGGCAAAAGTGCGGGCTAGGCTTAAGGCCTGGGCACAAGTGCGGGCTAGGCTTAAGGCTTGGGCACAAGTGCGGGCTAGGCTTAAGGCCTGAGCACAAGTGCGGGCTTGGCTTAAGTCCGTGGCACAAGTGCGGGCTAGGCTTAAGGCCGGGGGCACAAGTGCGGGCTAGGCTTAAGGCCGGGGCACAAGTGCGGGCTAGGCTTAAGGCCGGGGCACAAGTGCGAGCTAGGCTTAAGGCCGGGGCACAAGTGCGGGCTGGGCTTAAGGCCTGGGCACAAGTGCGGGCTAGGCTTAAGGCCGGGGCACAAGTGCAAGCTAGGCTTAAGGCCTGGGCACAAGTGCGGGCTAGGCTTAAGGCCTGGGCACAAGTGCGGGCTACGCTTAAGGCCGGGGGCACAAGTGCGGGCTAGGCTTAAGGCCTGGGCACAAGTGCGGGCTACGCTTAAGGCCGGGGGCACAAGTGCGGGCTAGGCTTAAGGCCGGGGGCACAAGTGCGGGCTAGGCATAAGGCCTGGGCACAAGTGCGGGCTAGGCTTAAGGCCGGGGGCACAAGTGCGGGCTAGGCTTAAGGCCTGGGCACAAGTGCGGGCTAGGCTTAAGGCCTGGGCACAAGTGCGGGCTAGGCTTAAGGCCTGGGCACAAGTGCGGGCTAGGCTTAAGGCCTGGGCACAAGTGCGGGCTAGGCTTAAGGCCGGGGCACAAGTGCGGGCTAGGCTTAAGGCCTGGGCACAAGTGCGGGCTAGGCTTAAGGCCTGGGCACAAGTGCGGGCTAGGCTTAAGGCCTGGCCACAAGTGCGGGCTAGGCTTAAGGCCTGGCCACAAGTGCGGGCTAGGCTTAAGGCCGGGGCACAAGTGCGGGCTAGGCTTAAGGCCTGGGCACAAGTGCGGGCTAGGCTTAAGGCCTGGGCACAAGTGCGGGCTAGGCTTATGGCCGGGGCACAAGTGCGGGCTAGGCTTAAGGCCGGGGCACAAGTGCGGGCTAGGCTTAAGTCCATGGCACAAGTGCGGGCTAGGCTTAAGGCCGGGGCACAAGTGCGGGCTAGGCTTAAGTCCATGGCACAAGTGCGGGCTAGGCTTAAGGCCGGGGCACAAGTGCGGGCTAGGCTTAAGGCCGGGGCACAAGTGCGGGCTAGGCTTAAGGCCTGGGCACAAGTGCGGGCTAGGCTTAAGGCCGGGGCACAAGTGCGGGCTGGGCTTAAGGCCTGGGCACAAGTGCGGGCTAGGCTTAAGGCCGGGGCACAAGTGCGGGCTAGGCTTAAGGCCTGGGCACAAGTGCGGGCTAGGCTTAAGGCCGGGGCACTAGTGCGGGCTAGGCTTAAGGCCTGGGCACAAGTGCGGGCTAGGCTTAAGGCCTGGGCACAAGTGCGGGCTAGGCTTAAGGCCGGGGGCACAAGTGCGGGCTACGCTTAAGGCCGGGGGCACAAGTGCGGGCTAGGCTTAAGGCCGGGGGCACAAGTGCGGGCTAGGCATAAGGCCTGGGCACAAGTGCGGGCTAGGCTTAAGGCCGGGGGCACAAGTGCGGGCTAGGCTTAAGGCCTGGGCACAAGTGCGGGCTAGGCTTAAGGCCTGGGCACAAGTGCGGGCTAGGCTTAAGGCCTGGGCACAAATGCGGGCTAGGCTTAAGGCCGATGCACAAGTGCGGGCTAGGCTTAAGGCCGGGGCACAAGTGCGGGCTAGGCTTAAGGCCTGGGCACAAGTGCGGGCTAGGCTTAAGGCCTGGGCACAAGTGCGGGCTAGGCTTAAGGCCTGGCCACAAGTGCGGGCTAGGCTTAAGGCCTGGGCACAAGTGCGGGCTAGGCTTAAGGCCTGGTCACAAGTGCGGGCTAGGCTTAAGGCCTGGGCACAAGTGCGGGCTAGGCTTAAGGCCGGGGGCACAAGTGCGGGCTAGGCTTAAGGCCTGGGCACAAGTGCGGGCTAGGCTTATGGCCGGGGCACAAGTGCGGGCTAGGCTTAAGGCCTGGCCACAAGTGCGGGCTAGGCTTAAGGCCTGGGCACAAGTGCGGGCTAGGCTAATGGCCGGGGCACAAGTGCGGGCTAGGCTTAAGGCCTGGGCACAAGTGCGGGCTAGGCTTAAGGCCTGGGCACAAGTGCGGGCTAGGCTTATGGCATGGGCACAAGTGCGGGCTAGGCTTAAGGCCGGGGCACAAGTGCGGGCTAGGCTTAAGTCCATGGCACAAGTGCGGGCTAGGCTTAAGGCCGGGGCACAAGTGCGGGCTAGGCTTAAGGCCGGGGCACAAGTGCGGGCTAGGCTTAAGGCCGGGGCACAAGTGCGGGCTAGGCTTAAGGCCGGGGCACAAGTGCGGGCTAGGCTTAAGGCCGGGGCACAAGTGCGGGCTAGGCTTAAGGCCTGGGCACAAGTGCGGGCTAGGCTTAAGGCCGGGGCACAAGTGCGGGCTAGGCTTAAGGCCGGGGCACAAGTGCGGGCTAGGCTTAAGGCCGGGGCACAAGTGCGGGCTAGGCTTAAGGCCGGGGCACAAGTGCGGGCTAGGCTTAAGGCCGGGGCACAAGTGCGGGCTAGGCTTAAGGCCGGGGCACAAGTGCGGGCTAGGCTTAAGGCCGGGGGCACAAGTGCGGGCTAGGCATAAGGCCTGGGCACAAGTGCGGGCTAGGCTTAAGGCCGGGGGCACAAGTGCGGGCTAGGCTTAAGGCCTGGGCACAAGTGCGGGCTAGGCTTAAGGCCTGGGCACAAGTGCGGGCTACGCTTAAGGCCGGGGGCACAAGTGCGGGCTAGGCTTAAGGCCTGGGCACAAGTGCGGGCTACGCTTAAGGCCGGGGGCACAAGTGCGGGCTAGGCTTAAGGCCGGGGGCACAAGTGCGGGCTAGGCATAAGGCCTGGGCACAAGTGCGGGCTAGGCTTAAGGCCGGGGGCACAAGTGCGGGCTAGGCTTAAGGCCTGGGCACAAGTGCGGGCTAGGCTTAAGGCCTGGGCACAAGTGCGGGCTAGGCTTAAGGCCTGGGCACAAGTGCGGGCTAGGCTTAAGGCCTGGGCACAAGTGCGGGCTAGGCTTAAGGCCGGGGCACAAGTGCGGGCTAGGCTTAAGGCCTGGGCACAAGTGCGGGCTAGGCTTAAGGCCTGGGCACAAGTGCGGGCTAGGCTTAAGGCCTGGCCACAAGTGCGGGCTAGGCTTAAGGCCTGGCCACAAGTGCGGGCTAGGCTTAAGGCCGGGGCACAAGTGCGGGCTAGGCTTAAGGCCTGGGCACAAGTGCGGGCTAGGCTTAAGGCCTGGGCACAAGTGCGGGCTAGGCTTATGGCCGGGGCACAAGTGCGGGCTAGGCTTAAGGCCGGGGCACAAGTGCGGGCTAGGCTTAAGTCCATGGCACAAGTGCGGGCTAGGCTTAAGGCCGGGGCACAAGTGCGGGCTAGGCTTAAGTCCATGGCACAAGTGCGGGCTAGGCTTAAGGCCGGGGCACAAGTGCGGGCTAGGCTTAAGGCCTGGGCACAAGTGCGGGCTAGGCTTAAGGCCGGGGCACAAGTGCGGGCTGGGCTTAAGGCCTGGGCACAAGTGCGGGCTAGGCTTAAGGCCGGGGCACAAGTGCGGGCTAGGCTTAAGGCCTGGGCACAAGTGCGGGCTAGGCTTAAGGCCGGGGCACTAGTGCGGGCTAGGCTTAAGGCCTGGGCACAAGTGCGGGCTAGGCTTAAGGCCTGGGCACAAGTGCGGGCTAGGCTTAAGGCCGGGGGCACAAGTGCGGGCTACGCTTAAGGCCGGGGGCACAAGTGCGGGCTAGGCTTAAGGCCGGGGGCACAAGTGCGGGCTAGGCATAAGGCCTGGGCACAAGTGCGGGCTAGGCTTAAGGCCGGGGGCACAAGTGCGGGCTAGGCTTAAGGCCTGGGCACAAGTGCGGGCTAGGCTTAAGGCCTGGGCACAAGTGCGGGCTAGGCTTAAGGCCTGGGCACAAATGCGGGCTAGGCTTAAGGCCGATGCACAAGTGCGGGCTAGGCTTAAGGCCGGGGCACAAGTGCGGGCTAGGCTTAAGGCCTGGGCACAAGTGCGGGCTAGGCTTAAGGCCTGGGCACAAGTGCGGGCTAGGCTTAAGGCCTGGCCACAAGTGCGGGCTAGGCTTAAGGCCTGGGCACAAGTGCGGGCTAGGCTTAAGGCCTGGTCACAAGTGCGGGCTAGGCTTAAGGCCTGGGCACAAGTGCGGGCTAGGCTTAAGGCCGGGGGCACAAGTGCGGGCTAGGCTTAAGGCCTGGGCACAAGTGCGGGCTAGGCTTATGGCCGGGGCACAAGTGCGGGCTAGGCTTAAGGCCTGGCCACAAGTGCGGGCTAGGCTTAAGGCCTGGGCACAAGTGCGGGCTAGGCTAATGGCTGGGGCACAAGTGCGGGCTAGGCTTAAGGCCTGGGCACAAGTGCGGGCTAGGCTTAAGGCCTGGGCACAAGTGCGGGCTAGGCTTATGGCATGGGCACAAGTGCGGGCTAGGCTTAAGGCCGGGGCACAAGTGCGGGCTAGGCTTAAGTCCATGGCACAAGTGCGGGCTAGGCTTAAGGCCGGGGCACAAGTGCGGGCTAGGCTTAAGGCCGGGGCACAAGTGCGGGCTAGGCTTAAGGCCGGGGCACAAGTGCGGGCTAGGCTTAAGGCCGGGGCACAAGTGCGGGCTAGGCTTAAGGCCGGGGCACAAGTGCGGGCTAGGCTTAAGGCCTGGGCACAAGTGCGGGCTAGGCTTAAGGCCGGGGCACAAGTGCGGGCTAGGCTTAAGGCCGGGGCACAAGTGCGGGCTAGGCTTAAGGCCGGGGCACAAGTGCGGGCTAGGCTTAAGGCCGGGGCACAAGTGCGGGCTAGGCTTAAGGCCGGGGCACAAGTGCGGGCTAGGCTTAAGGCCGGGGCACAAGTGCGGGCTAGGCTTAAGGCCGGGGCACAAGTGCGGGCTAGGCTTAAGGCCGGGGCACAAGTGCGGGCTAGGCTTAAGGCCGGGGCACAAGTGCGGGCTAGGCTTAAGGCCGGGGCACAAGTGCGGGCTAGGCTTAAGGCCGGGGCACAAGTGCGGGCTAGGCTTAAGGCCGGGGCACAAGTGCGGGCTAGGCTTAAGGCCGGGGCACAAGTGCGGGCTAGGCTTAAGGCCGGGGCACAAGTGCGGGCTAGGCTTAAGGCCGGGGCACAAGTGCGGGCTAGGCTTAAGGCCGGGGCACAAGTGCGGGCTAGGCTTAAGGCCGGGGCACAAGTGCGGGCTAGGCTTAAGGCCGGGGCACAAGTGCGGGCTAGGCTTAAGGCCGGGGCACAAGTGCGGGCTAGGCTTAAGGCCGGGGCACAAGTGCGGGCTAGGCTTAAGGCCGGGGCACAAGTGCGGGCTAGGCTTAAGGCCGGGGCACAAGTGCGGGCTAGGCTTAAGGCCGGGGCACAAGTGCGGGCTAGGCTTAAGGCCGGGGCACAAGTGCGGGCTAGGCTTAAGGCCGGGGCACAAGTGCGGGCTAGGCTTAAGGCCGGGGCACAAGTGCGGGCTAGGCTTAAGGCCGGGGCACAAGTGCAGTGCTAGCTAGGATCAAGGCAGGGGGCACAAGTGCTGGCTAGGCTTAAGGCATGGGCACAAGTGCCAGCTAGGCTTAAGGCCTGGGCACAAGTGCAAGCTAGGCTTAAGGCCTGGGCACAAGTGCAGGCTAGGCTTAAGGCCTGGGCACAAGTGCAGTGCTGGCTAGGATCAAGGCAAGGGGGCACAAGTGCTGGCTAGGCTTAAGGCATGGGCACAAGTGCTGGCTAGGCTTAAGGCATACAGCTAACTCTTTGCACTCTTTGCATAAAGGGTTAGGCACCCATAGGGGTGAAGAGCTAGCTTTCACCCCTCTACTCTGTACTTGGACATTTAGGACTAGATCCTTTGTTGTACAGTGCGGAGCCTCTCCATAACCCCATGCTCCAAGCGACCAGGCACTTCTTGTCTGTCCTCCGTAAATGGGTAATGCCTTCTTCCCCAATTACAGTCGTGCATGTGCATTCAGACGGGACAAGAGCGAAGAGCATAAAGCTGGCCCTATGTGCATAACCAACATGAAGCTGAAGACAAAAACAAACAAACAAGCATACAAGGGGCTCAAAAGTGCGGGCTGGGCTTAAGGCCTGGGCACAAGTGCGGGCTGGGCTTAAGGCCTGGGCACAAGTGCGGGCTGGGCTTAAGGCCTGGACACAAGTGCGGGCTGGGCTTAAGGCCTGGGCACAAGTGCGGGCTGGGCTTAAGGCCTGGGCACAAGTGCGGGCTAGGCTTAAGGCCTGGGCAAAAGTGCGGGCTAGGCTTAAGGCCTGGGCACAAGTGCGGGCTAGGCTTAAGGCTTGGGCACAAGTGCGGGCTAGGCTTAAGGCCTGAGCACAAGTGCGGGCTTGGCTTAAGTCCGTGGCACAAGTGCGGGCTAGGCTTAAGGCCGGGGGCACAAGTGCGGGCTAGGCTTAAGGCCGGGGCACAAGTGCGGGCTAGGCTTAAGGCCGGGGCACAAGTGCGAGCTAGGCTTAAGGCCGGGGCACAAGTGCGGGCTGGGCTTAAGGCCTGGGCACAAGTGCGGGCTAGGCTTAAGGCCGGGGCACAAGTGCGGGCTAGGCTTAAGGCCTGGGCACAAGTGCGGGCTAGGCTTAAGGCCGGGGCACTAGTGCGGGCTAGGCTTAAGGCCTGGGCACAAGTGCGGGCTAGGCTTAAGGCCTGGGCACAAGTGCGGGCTAGGCTTAAGGCCTGGTCACAAGTGCGGGCTAGGCTTAAGGCCTGGGCACAAGTGCGGGCTACGCTTAAGGCCGGGGGCACAAGTGCGGGCTAGGCTTAAGGCCGGGGGCACAAGTGCGGGCTAGGCATAAGGCCTGGGCACAAGTGCGGGCTAGGCTTAAGGCCGGGGGCACAAGTGCGGGCTAGGCTTAAGGCCTGGGCACAAGTGCGGGCTAGGCTTAAGGCCTGGGCACAAGTGCGGGCTAGGCTTAAGGCCTGGGCACAAGTGCGGGCTAGGCTTAAGGCCTGGGCACAAGTGCGGGCTAGGCTTAAGGCCGGGGCACAAGTGCGGGCTAGGCTTAAGGCCTGGGCACAAGTGCGGGCTAGGCTTAAGGCCGGGGCACAAGTGCGGGCTAGGCTTAAGGCCTGGGCACAAGTGCGGGCTAGGCTTAAGGCCTGGCCACAAGTGCGGGTTAGGCTTAAGGCCTGGCCACAAGTGCGGGCTAGGCTTAAGGCCGGGGCACAAGTGCGGGCTAGGCTTAAGGCCTGGGCACAAGTGCGGGCTAGGCTTAAGGCCTGGGCACAAGTGCGGGCTAGGCTTATGGCCGGGGCACAAGTGCGGGCTAGGCTTAAGGCCGGGGCACAAGTGCGGGCTAGGCTTAAGTCCATGGCACAAGTGCGGGCTAGGCTTAAGGCCGGGGCACAAGTGCGGGCTAGGCTTAAGTCCATGGCACAAGTGCGGGCTAGGCTTAAGGCCGGGGCACAAGTGCGGGCTAGGCTTAAGGCCGGGGCACAAGTGCGGGCTAGGCTTAAGGCCTGGGCACAAGTGCGGGCTAGGCTTAAGGCCGGGGCACAAGTGCGGGCTGGGCTTAAGGCCTGGGCACAAGTGCGGGCTAGGCTTAAGGCCGGGGCACAAGTGCGGGCTAGGCTTAAGGCCGGGGCACTAGTGCGGGCTAGGCTTAAGGCCTGGGCACAAGTGCGGGCTAGGCTTAAGGCCTGGGCACAAGTGCGGGCTAGGCTTAAGGCCGGGGGCACAAGTGCGGGCTACGCTTAAGGCCGGGGGCACAAGTGCGGGCTAGGCTTAAGGCCGGGGGCACAAGTGCGGGCTAGGCATAAGGCCTGGGCACAAGTGCGGGCTAGGCTTAAGGCCAGGGGCACAAGTGCGGGCTAGGCTTAAGGCCTGGGCACAAGTGCGGGCTAGGCTTAAGGCCTGGGCACAAGTGCGGGCTAGGCTTAAGGCCTGGGCACAAATGCGGGCTAGGCTTAAGGCCGATGCACAAGTGCGGGCTAGGCTTAAGGCCGGGGCACAAGTGCGGGCTAGGCTTAAGGCCTGGGCACAAGTGCGGGCTAGGCTTAAGGCCTGGGCACAAGTGCGGGCTAGGCTTAAGGCCTGGCCACAAGTGCGGGCTAGGCTTAAGGCCTGGGCACAAGTGCGGGCTAGGCTTAAGGCCTGGTCACAAGTGCGGGCTAGGCTTAAGGCCTGGGCACAAGTGCGGGCTACGCTTAAGGCCGGGGGCACAAGTGCGGGCTAGGCTTAAGGCCGGGGGCACAAGTGCGGGCTAGGCATAAGGCCTGGGCACAAGTGCGGGCTAGGCTTAAGGCCGGGGGCACAAGTGCGGGCTAGGCTTAAGGCCTGGGCACAAGTTCGGGCTAGGCTTAAGGCCTGGGCACAAGTGCGGGCTAGGCTTAAGGCCTGGGCACAAGTGCGGGCTAGGCTTAAGGCCTGGGCACAAGTGCGGGCTAGGCTTAAGGCCGATGCACAAGTGCGGGCTAGGCTTAAGGCCGGGGCACAAGTGCGGGCTAGGCTTAAGGCCTGGGCACAAGTGCGGGCTAGGCTTAAGGCCGGGGCACAAGTGCGGGCTAGGCTTAAGGCCGGGGCACAAGTGCAGTGCTGGCTAGGATCAAGGCAGGGGGCACAAGTGCTGGCTAGGCTTACGGCATGGGCACAAGTGCCAGCTAGGCTTAAGGCCTGGGCACAAGTGCAGGCTAGGCTTAAGGCCTGGGCACAAGTGCAGGCTAGGCTTAAGGCCTGGGCACAAGTGCAGTGCTGGCTAGGATCAAGGCAAGGGGGCACAAGTGCTGGCTAGGCTTAAGGCATGGGCACAAGTGCTGGCTAGGCTTAAGGCATACAGCTAACTCTTTGCACTCTTTGCATAAAGGGTTAGGCACCCATAGGGGTGAAGAGCTAGCTTTCACCCCTCTACTCTGTACTTGGACATTTAGGACTAGATCCTTTGTTGTACAGTGCGGAGCCTCTCCATAACCCCATGCTCCAAGCGACCAGGCACTTCTTGTCTGTCCTCCGTAAATGGGTAATGCCTTCTTCCCCAATTACAGTCGTGCATGTGCATTCAGACGGGACAAGAGCGAAGAGCATAAAGCTGGCCCTATGTGCATAACCAACATGAAGCTGAAGACAAAAACAAACAAACAAGCATACAAGGGGCTCAAAAGTGCGGGCTGGGCTTAAGGCCTGGGCACAAGTGCGGGCTGGGCTTAAGGCCTGGGCACAAGTGCGGGCTGGGCTTAAGGCCTGGGCACAAGTGCGGGCTGGGCTTAAGGCCTGGGCACAAGTGCGGGCTGGGCTTAAGGCCTGGGCACAAGTGCGGGCTCGGCTTAAGGCCTGGGCAAAAGTGCGGGCTAGGCTTAAGGCCTGGGCACAAGTGCGGGCTAGGCTTAAGGCCTGGGCAAAAGTGCGGGCTAGGCTTAAGGCCTGGGCACAAGTGCGGGCTAGGCTTAAGGCCTGGGCACAAGTGCGGGCTAGGCTTAAGGCCTGGGCACAAGT
Source organism: Ranitomeya imitator (assembly GCF_032444005.1). Classification (NCBI taxonomy): domain Eukaryota; kingdom Metazoa; phylum Chordata; class Amphibia; order Anura; family Dendrobatidae; genus Ranitomeya; species Ranitomeya imitator. The sequence goes on from NW_027194466.1 coordinate 853,497, forward strand.
GCGGGCTAGGCTTATGGCCGGGGCACAAGTGCGGGCTAGGCTTAAGGCCGGGGCACAAGTGCGGGCTAGGCTTAAGTCCATGGCACAAGTGCGGGCTAGGCTTAAGGCCGGGGCACAAGTGCGGGCTAGGCTTAAGTCCATGGCACAAGTGCGGGCTAGGCTTAAGGCCGGGGCACAAGTGCGGGCTAGGCTTAAGGCCGGGGCACAAGTGCGGGCTAGGCTTAAGGCCTGGGCACAAGTGCGGGCTAGGCTTAAGGCCGGGGCACAAGTGCGGGCTGGGCTTAAGGCCTGGGCACAAGTGCGGGCTAGGCTTAAGGCCGGGGCACAAGTGCGGGCTAGGCTTAAGGCCGGGGCACTAGTGCGGGCTAGGCTTAAGGCCTGGGCACAAGTGCGGGCTAGGCTTAAGGCCTGGGCACAAGTGCGGGCTAGGCTTAAGGCCGGGGGCACAAGTGCGGGCTACGCTTAAGGCCGGGGGCACAAGTGCGGGCTAGGCTTAAGGCCGGGGGCACAAGTGCGGGCTAGGCATAAGGCCTGGGCACAAGTGCGGGCTAGGCTTAAGGCCAGGGGCACAAGTGCGGGCTAGGCTTAAGGCCTGGGCACAAGTGCGGGCTAGGCTTAAGGCCTGGGCACAAGTGCGGGCTAGGCTTAAGGCCTGGGCACAAATGCGGGCTAGGCTTAAGGCCGATGCACAAGTGCGGGCTAGGCTTAAGGCCGGGGCACAAGTGCGGGCTAGGCTTAAGGCCTGGGCACAAGTGCGGGCTAGGCTTAAGGCCTGGGCACAAGTGCGGGCTAGGCTTAAGGCCTGGCCACAAGTGCGGGCTAGGCTTAAGGCCTGGGCACAAGTGCGGGCTAGGCTTAAGGCCTGGTCACAAGTGCGGGCTAGGCTTAAGGCCTGGGCACAAGTGCGGGCTACGCTTAAGGCCGGGGGCACAAGTGCGGGCTAGGCTTAAGGCCGGGGGCACAAGTGCGGGCTAGGCATAAGGCCTGGGCACAAGTGCGGGCTAGGCTTAAGGCCGGGGGCACAAGTGCGGGCTAGGCTTAAGGCCTGGGCACAAGTTCGGGCTAGGCTTAAGGCCTGGGCACAAGTGCGGGCTAGGCTTAAGGCCTGGGCACAAGTGCGGGCTAGGCTTAAGGCCTGGGCACAAGTGCGGGCTAGGCTTAAGGCCGATGCACAAGTGCGGGCTAGGCTTAAGGCCGGGGCACAAGTGCGGGCTAGGCTTAAGGCCTGGGCACAAGTGCGGGCTAGGCTTAAGGCCGGGGCACAAGTGCGGGCTAGGCTTAAGGCCGGGGCACAAGTGCAGTGCTGGCTAGGATCAAGGCAGGGGGCACAAGTGCTGGCTAGGCTTACGGCATGGGCACAAGTGCCAGCTAGGCTTAAGGCCTGGGCACAAGTGCAGGCTAGGCTTAAGGCCTGGGCACAAGTGCAGGCTAGGCTTAAGGCCTGGGCACAAGTGCAGTGCTGGCTAGGATCAAGGCAAGGGGGCACAAGTGCTGGCTAGGCTTAAGGCATGGGCACAAGTGCTGGCTAGGCTTAAGGCATACAGCTAACTCTTTGCACTCTTTGCATAAAGGGTTAGGCACCCATAGGGGTGAAGAGCTAGCTTTCACCCCTCTACTCTGTACTTGGACATTTAGGACTAGATCCTTTGTTGTACAGTGCGGAGCCTCTCCATAACCCCATGCTCCAAGCGACCAGGCACTTCTTGTCTGTCCTCCGTAAATGGGTAATGCCTTCTTCCCCAATTACAGTCGTGCATGTGCATTCAGACGGGACAAGAGCGAAGAGCATAAAGCTGGCCCTATGTGCATAACCAACATGAAGCTGAAGACAAAAACAAACAAACAAGCATACAAGGGGCTCAAAAGTGCGGGCTGGGCTTAAGGCCTGGGCACAAGTGCGGGCTGGGCTTAAGGCCTGGGCACAAGTGCGGGCTGGGCTTAAGGCCTGGGCACAAGTGCGGGCTGGGCTTAAGGCCTGGGCACAAGTGCGGGCTGGGCTTAAGGCCTGGGCACAAGTGCGGGCTAGGCTTAAGGCCTGGGCAAAAGTGCGGGCTAGGCTTAAGGCCTGGGCACAAGTGCGGGCTAGGCTTAAGGCCTGGGCACAAGTGCGGGCTAGGCTTAAGGCCTGAGCACAAGTGCGGGCTTGGCTTAAGTCCGTGGCACAAGTGCGGGCTAGGCTTAAGGCCGGGGGCACAAGTGCGGGCTAGGCTTAAGGCCGGGGCACAAGTGCGGGCTAGGCTTAAGGCCGGGGCACAAGTGCGAGCTAGGCTTAAGGCCGGGGCACAAGTGCGGGCTGGGCTTAAGGCCTGGGCACAAGTGCGGGCTAGGCTTAAGGCCGGGGCACAAGTGCGGGCTAGGCTTAAGGCCTGGGCACAAGTGCGGGCTAGGCTTAAGGCCGGGGCACTAGTGCGGGCTAGGCTTAAGGCCTGGGCACAAGTGCGGGCTAGGCTTAAGGCCTGGGCACAAGTGCGGGCTAGGCTTAAGGCCTGGTCACAAGTGCGGGCTAGGCTTAAGGCCTGGGCACAAGTGCGGGCTACGCTTAAGGCCGGGGGCACAAGTGCGGGCTAGGCTTAAGGCCGGGGGCACAAGTGCGGGCTAGGCATAAGGCCTGGGCACAAGTGCGGGCTAGGCTTAAGGCCGGGGGCACAAGTGCGGGCTAGGCTTAAGGCCTGGGCACAAGTGCGGGCTAGGCTTAAGGCCTGGGCACAAGTGCGGGCTAGGCTTAAGGCCTGGGCACAAGTGCGGGCTAGGCTTAAGGCCTGGGCACAAGTGCGGGCTAGGCTTAAGGCCTGGGCACAAGTGCGGGCTAGGCTTAAGGCCTGGCCACAAGTGCGGGCTAGGCTTAAGGCCTGGGCACAAGTGCGGGCTAGGCTTAAGGCCTGGGCACAAGTGCGGGCTAGGCTTAAGGCCTGGGCACAAGTGCGGGCTAGGCTTATGGCCGGGGCACAAGTGCGGGCTAGGCTTAAGGCCTGGCCACAAGTGCGGGCTAGGCTTAAGGCCTGGGCACAAGTGCGGGCTAGGCTTAAGGCCGGGGCACAAGTGCGGGCTAGGCTTAAGGCCTGGGCACAAGTGCGGGCTAGGCTTAAGGCCTGGGCACAAGTGCGGGCTAGGCTTATGGCATGGGCACAAGTGCGGGCTAGGCTTAAGGCCGGGGCACAAGTGCGGGCTAGGCTTAAGTCCATGGCACAAGTGCGGGCTAGGCTTAAGGCCGGGGCACAAGTGCGGGCTAGGCTTAAGGCCGGGGCACAAGTGCGGGCTAGGCTTAAGGCCGGGGCACAAGTGCGGGCTAGGCTTAAGGCCGGGGCACAAGTGCGGGCTAGGCTTAAGGCCGGGGCACAAGTGCGGGCTAGGCTTAAGGCCTGGGCACAAGTGCGGGCTAGGCTTAAGGCCTGGGCACAAGTGCGGGCTAGGCTTAAGGCCGGGGCACAAGTGCGGGCTAGGCTTAAGGCCGGGGCACAAGTGCGGGCTAGGCTTAAGGCCGGGGCACAAGTGCGGGCTAGGCTTAAGGCCGGGGCACAAGTGCGGGCTAGGCTTAAGGCCGGGGCACAAGTGCGGGCTAGGCTTAAGGCCGGGGCACAAGTGCGGGCTAGGCTTAAGGCCGGGGCACAAGTGCGGGCTAGGCTTAAGGCCGGGGCACAAGTGCGGGCTAGGCTTAAGGCCGGGGCACAAGTGCGGGCTAGACTTAAGGCCGGGGCACAAGTGCGGGCTAGGCTTAAGGCCGGGGCACAAGTGCGGGCTAGGCTTAAGGCCGGGGCACAAGTGCGGGCTAGGCTTAAGGCCGGGGCACAAGTGCGGGCTAGGCTTAAGGCCGGGGCACAAGTGCGGGCTAGGCTTAAGGCCGGGGCACAAGTGCGGGCTAGGCTTAAGGCCGGGGCACAAGTGCGGGCTAGGCTTAAGGCCGGGGCACAAGTGCGGGCTAGGCTTAAGGCCGGGGCACAAGTGCGGGCTAGGCTTAAGGCCGGGGCACAAGTGCGGGCTAGGCTTAAGGCCGGGGCACAAGTGCGGGCTAGGCTTAAGGCCGGGGCACAAGTGCAGTGCTGGCTAGGATCAAGGCAGGGGGCACAAGTGCTGGCTAGGCTTAAGGCATGGGCACAAGTGCCAGCTAGGCTTAAGGCCTGGGCACAAGTGCAAGCTAGGCTTAAGGCCTGGGCACAAGTGCAGGCTAGGCTTAAGGCCTGGGCACAAGTGCAGTGCTGGCTAGGATCAAGGCAAGGGGGCACAAGTGCTGGCTAGGCTTAAGGCATGGGCACAAGTGCTGGCTAGGCTTAAGGCATACAGCTAACTCTTTGCACTCTTTGCATAAAGGGTTAGGCACCCATAGGGGTGAAGAGCTAGCTTTCACCCCTCTACTCTGTACTTGGACATTTAGGACTAGATCCTTTGTTGTACAGTGCGGAGCCTCTCCATAACCCCATGCTCCAAGCGACCAGGCACTTCTTGTCTGTCCTCCGTAAATGGGTAATGCCTTCTTCCCCAATTACAGTCGTGCATGTGCATTCAGACGGGACAAGAGCGAAGAGCATAAAGCTGGCCCTATGTGCATAACCAACATGAAGCTGAAGACAAAAACAAACAAACAAGCATACAAGGGGCTCAAAAGTGCGGGCTGGGCTTAAGGCCTGGGCACAAGTGCGGGCTGGGCTTAAGGCCTGGGCACAAGTGCGGGCTGGGCTTAAGGCCTGGGCACAAGTGCGGGCTGGGCTTAAGGCCTGGGCACAAGTGCGGGCTGGGCTTAAGGCCTGGGCACAAGTGCGGGCTAGGCTTAAGGCCTGGGCAAAAGTGCGGGCTAGGCTTAAGGCCTGGGCACAAGTGCGGGCTAGGCTTAAGGCTTGGGCACAAGTGCGGGCTAGGCTTAAGGCCTGAGCACAAGTGCGGGCTTGGCTTAAGTCCGTGGCACAAGTGCGGGCTAGGCTTAAGGCCGGGGGCACAAGTGCGGGCTAGGCTTAAGGCCGGGGCACAAGTGCGGGCTAGGCTTAAGGCCGGGGCACAAGTGCGAGCTAGGCTTAAGGCCGGGGCACAAGTGCGGGCTGGGCTTAAGGCCTGGGCACAAGTGCGGGCTAGGCTTAAGGCCGGGGCACAAGTGCGGGCTAGGCTTAAGGCCTGGGCACAAGTGCGGGCTAGGCTTAAGGCCGGGGCACTAGTGCGGGCTAGGCTTAAGGCCTGGGCACAAGTGCGGGCTAGGCTTAAGGCCTGGGCACAAGTGCGGGCTAGGCTTAAGGCCTGGTCACAAGTGCGGGCTAGGCTTAAGGCCTGGGCACAAGTGCGGGCTACGCTTAAGGCCGGGGGCACAAGTGCGGGCTAGGCTTAAGGCCGGGGGCACAAGTGCGGGCTAGGCATAAGGCCTGGGCACAAGTGCGGGCTAGGCTTAAGGCCGGGGGCACAAGTGCGGGCTAGGCTTAAGGCCTGGGCACAAGTGTGGGCTAGGCTTAAGGCCTGGGCACAAGTGCGGGCTAGGCTTAAGGCCTGGGCACAAGTGCGGGCTAGGCTTAAGGCCTGGGCACAAGTGCGGGCTAGGCTTAAGGCCGGGGCACAAGTGCGGGCTAGGCTTAAGGCCTGGGCACAAGTGCGGGCTAGGCTTAAGGCCGGGGCACAAGTGCGGGCTAGGCTTAAGGCCTGGGCACAAGTGCGGGCTAGGCTTAAGGCCTGGCCACAAGTGCGGGCTAGGCTTAAGGCCTGGCCACAAGTGCGGGCTAGGCTTAAGGCCGGGGCACAAGTGCGGGCTAGGCTTAAGGCCTGGGCACAAGTGCGGGCTAGGCTTAAGGCCTGGGCACAAGTGCGGGCTAGGCTTATGGCCGGGGCACAAGTGCGGGCTAGGCTTAAGGCCGGGGCACAAGTGCGGGCTAGGCTTAAGTCCATGGCACAAGTGCGGGCTAGGCTTAAGGCCGGGGCACAAGTGCGGGCTAGGCTTAAGTCCATGGCACAAGTGCGGGCTAGGCTTAAGGCCGGGGCACAAGTGCGGGCTAGGCTTAAGGCCGGGGCACAAGTGCGGGCTAGGCTTAAGGCCTGGGCACAAGTGCGGGCTAGGCTTAAGGCCGGGGCACAAGTGTGGGCTGGGCTTAAGGCCTGGGCACAAGTGCGGGCTAGGCTTAAGGCCGGGGCACAAGTGCGGGCTAGGCTTAAGGCCTGGGCACAAGTGCGGGCTAGGCTTAAGGCCGGGGCACTAGTGCGGGCTAGGCTTAAGGCCTGGGCACAATTGCGGGCTAGGCTTAAGGCCTGGGCACAAGTGCGGGCTAGGCTTAAGGCCTGGGCACAAGTGCGGGCTAGGCTTAAGGCCGGGGGCACAAGTGCGGGCTAGGCTTAAGGCCGGGGGCACAAGTGCGGGCTAGGCATAAGGCCTGGGCACAAGTGCGGGCTAGGCTTAAGGCCGGGGGCACAAGTGCGGGCTAGGCTTAAGGCCTGGGCACAAGTGCGGGCTAGGCTTAAGGCCTGGGCACAAGTGCGGGCTAGGCTTAAGGCCTGGGCACAAATGCGGGCTAGGCTTAAGGCCGATGCACAAGTGCGGGCTAGGCTTAAGGCCGGGGCACAAGTGCGGGCTAGGCTTAAGGCCTGGGCACAAGTGCGGGCTAGGCTTAAGGCCTGGGCACAAGTGCGGGCTAGGCTTAAGGCCTGGCCACAAGTGCGGGCTAGGCTTAAGGCCTGGGCACAAGTGCGGGCTAGGCTTAAGGCCTGGTCACAAGTGCGGGCTAGGCTTAAGGCCTGGGCACAAGTGCGGGCTACGCTTAAGGCCGGGGGCACAAGTGCGGGCTAGGCTTAAGGCCGGGGGCACAAGTGCGGGCTAGGCATAAGGCCTGGGCACAAGTGCGGGCTAGGCTTAAGGCCGGGGGCACAAGTGCGGGCTAGGCTTAAGGCCTGGGCACAAGTGCGGGCGAGGCTTAAGGCCTGGGCACAAGTGCGGGCTAGGCTTAAGGCCTGGGCACAAGTGCGGGCTAGGCTTAAGGCCTGGGCACAAGTGCGGGCTAGGCTTAAGGCCGATGCACAAGTGCGGGCTAGGCTTAAGGCCGGGGCACAAGTGCGGGCTTGGCTTAAGGCCTGGGCACAAGTGCGGGCTAGGCTTAAGGCCTGGGCACAAGTGCGGGCTAGGCTTAAGGCCTGGCCACAAGTGCGGGCTAGGCTTAAGGCCTGGGCACAAGTGCGGGCTAGGCTTAAGGCCTGGGCACAAGTGCGGGCTAGGCTTAAGGCCTGGGCACAAGTGCGGGCTAGGCTTATGGCCGGGGCACAAGTGCGGGCTAGGCTTAAGGCCTGGCCACAAGTGCGGGCTAGGCTTAAGGCCGGGGCACAAGTGCGGGCTAGGCTTAAGGCCTGGGCACAAGTGCGGGCTAGGCTTAAGGCCTGGGCACAAGTGCGGGCTAGGCTTATGGCCTGGGCACAAGTGCGGGCTAGGCTTAAGGCCGGGGCACAAGTGCGGGCTAGGCTTAAGTCCATGGCACAAGTGCGGGCTAGGCTTAAGGCCGGGGCACAAGTGCGGGCTAGGCTTAAGGCCTGGGCACAAGTGCGGGCTAGGCTTAAGGCCGGGGCACAAGTGCGGGCTAGGCTTAAGGCCTGGGCACAAGTGCGGGCTAGGCTTAAGGCCGGGGCACAAGTGCGGGCTGGGCTTAAGGCCTGGGCACAAGTGCGGGCTAGGCTTAAGGCCGGGGCACAAGTGCGGGCTAGGCTTAAGGCCTGGGCACAAGTGCGGGCTAGGCTTAAGGCCGGGGCACTAGTGCGGGCTAGGCTTAAGGCCTGGGCACAAGTGCGGGCTAGGCTTAAGGCCTGGGCACAAGTGCGGGCTAGGCTTAAGGCCGGGGGCACAAGTGCGGGCTACGCTTAAGGCCGGGGGCACAAGTGCGGGCTAGGCTTAAGGCCGGGGGCACAAGTGCGGGCTAGGCATAAGGCCTGGGCACAAGTGCGGGCTAGGCTTAAGGCCGGGGGCACAAGTGCGGGCTAGGCTTAAGGCCTGGGCACAAGTGCGGGCTACGCTTAAGGCCTGGGCACAAGTGCGGGCTAGGCTTAAGGCCTGGGCACAAGTGCGGGCTAGGCTTAAGGCCGATGCACAAGTGCGGGCTAGGCTTAAGGCCTGGGCACAAGTGCGGGCTAGGCTTAAGGCCTGGGCACAAGTGCGGGCTAGGCTTAAGGCCTGGGCACAAGTGCGGGCTGGGCTTAAGGCCTGGGCACAAGTGCGGGCTGGGCTTAAAGCCTCGGCACAAGTGCGGGCTGGGCTTAAGGCCTCGGCACAAGTGCGGGCTGGGCTTAAGGCCTCGGCACAAGTGCGGGCTGGGCTTAAGGCCTGGGCACAAGTGCGGGCTGGGCTTAAGGCCGGGGCACAAGTGCGGGCTAGGCTTAAGGCCGGGGCACAAGTGCGGGCTAGGCTTAAGGCCGGGGCACAAGTGCGGGCTAGGCTTAAGGCCGGGGCACAAGTGCGGGCTAGGCTTAAGGCCGGGGCACAAGTGCGGGCTAGGCTTAAGGCCGGGGCACAAGTGCGGGCTAGGCTTAAGGCCGGGGCACAAGTGCGGGCTAGGCTTAAGGCCGGGGCACAAGTGCGGGCTAGGCTTAAGGCCGGGGCACAAGTGCGGGCTAGGCTTAAGGCCGGGGCACAAGTGCGGGCTAGGCTTAAGGCCGGGGCACAAGTGCGGGCTAGGCTTAAGGCCGGGGCACAAGTGCGGGCTAGGCTTAAGGCCGGGGCACAAGTGCGGGCTAGGCTTAAGGCCGGGGCACAAGTGCGGGCTAGGCTTAAGGCCGGGGCACAAGTGCAGGCTAGGCTTAAGGCCGGGGCACAAGTGCGGGCTAGGCTTAAGGCCGGGGCACAAGTGCGGGCTAGGCTTAAGGCCGGGGCACAAGTGCGGGCTAGGCTTAAGGCCGGGGCACAAGTGCGGGCTAGGCTTAAGGCCGGGGCACAAGTGCGGGCTAGGCTTAAGGCCGGGGCACAAGTGCGGGCTAGGCTTAAGGCCGGGGCACAAGTGCAGTGCTGGCTAGGATCAAGGCAGGGGGCACAAGTGCTGGCTAGGCTTAAGGCATGGGCACAAGTGCCAGCTAGGCTTAAGGCCTGGGCACAAGTGCAGGCTAGGCTTAAGGCCTGGGCACAAGTGCAGGCTAGGCTTAAGGCCTGGGCACAAGTGCAGTGCTGGCTAGGATCAAGGCAAGGGGGCACAAGTGCTGGCTAGGCTTAAGGCATGGGCACAAGTGCTGGCTAGGCTTAAGGCATACAGCTAACTCTTTGCACTCTTTGCATAAAGGGTTAGGCACCCATAGGGGTGAAGAGCTAGCTTTCACCCCTCTACTCTGTACTTGGACATTTAGGACTAGATCCTTTGTTGTACAGTGCGGAGCCTCTCCATAACCCCATGCTCCAAGCGACCAGGCACTTCTTGTCTGTCCTCCGTAAATGGGTAATGCCTTCTTCCCCAATTACAGTCGTGCATGTGCATTCAGACGGGACAAGAGCGAAGAGCATAAAGCTGGCCCTATGTGCATAACCAACATGAAGCTGAAGACAAAAACAAACAAACAAGCATACAAGGGGCTCAAAAGTGCGGGCTGGGCTTAAGGCCTGGGCACAAGTGCGGGCTGGGCTTAAGGCCTGGGCACAAGTGCGGGCTGGGCTTAAGGCCTGGGCACAAGTGCGGGCTGGGCTTAAGGCCTGGGCACAAGTGCGGGCTGGGCTTAAGGCCTGGGCACAAGTGCGGGCTAGGCTTAAGGCCTGGGCAAAAGTGCGGGCTAGGCTTAAGGCCTGGGCACAAGTGCGGGCTAGGCTTAAGGCTTGGGCACAAGTGCGGGCTAGGCTTAAGGCCGGGGCACAAGTGCGAGCTAGGCTTAAGGCCGGGGCACAAGTGCGGGCTGGGCTTAAGGCCTGGGCACAAGTGCGGGCTAGGCTTAAGGCCGGGGCACAAGTGCGGGCTAGGCTTAAGGCCTGGGCACAAGTGCGGGCTAGGCTTAAGGCCGGGGCACTAGTGCGGGCTAGGCTTAAGGCCTGGGCACAAGTGCGGGCTAGGCTTAAGGCCTGGGCACAAGTGCGGGCTAGGCTTAAGGCCTGGGCACAAGTGCGGGCTAGGCTTAAGGCCTGGTCACAAGTGCGGGCTAGGCTTAAGGCCTGGGCACAAGTGCGGGCTACGCTTAAGGCCGGGGGCACAAGTGCGGGCTAGGCTTAAGGCCGGGGGCACAAGTGCGGGCTAGGCATAAGGCCTGGGCACAAGTGCGGGCTAGGCTTAAGGCCGGGGGCACAAGTGCGGGCTAGGCTTAAGGCCTGGGCACAAGTGCGGGCTAGGCTTAAGGCCTGGGCACAAGTGCGGGCTAGGCTTAAGGCCTGGGCACAAGTGCGGGCTAGGCTTAAGGCCTGGGCACAAGTGCGGGCTAGGCTTAAGGCCTGGGCACAAGTGCGGGCTAGGCTTAAGGCCGATGCACAAGTGCGGGCTAGGCTTAAGGCCGGGGCACAAGTGCGGGCTAGGCTTAAGGCCTGGGCACAAGTGCGGGCTAGGCTTAAGGCCTGGCCACAAGTGCGGGCTAGGCTTAAGGCCTGGCCACAAGTGCGGGCTAGGCTTAAGGCCGGGGCACAAGTGCGGGCTAGGCTTAAGGCCTGGGCACAAGTGCGGGCTAGGCTTAAGGCCTGGGCACAAGTGCGGGCTAGGCTTAAGGCCTGGGCACAAGTGCGGGCTAGGCTTATGGCCTGGGCACAAGTGCGGGCTAGGCTTAAGGCCGGGGCACAAGTGCGGGCTAGGCTTAAGTCCATGGCACAAGTGCGGGCTAGGCTTAAGGCCGGGGCACAAGTGCGGGCTAGGCTTAAGTCCATGGCACAAGTGCGGGCTAGGCTTAAGGCCGGGGCACTAGTGCGGGCTAGGCTTAAGGCCTGGGCACAAGTGCGGGCTAGGCTTAAGGCCTGGGCACAAGTGCGGGCTAGGCTTAAGGCCGGGGGCACAAGTGCGGGCTACGCTTAAGGCCGGGGGCACAAGTGCGGGCTAGGCTTAAGGCCGGGGGCACAAGTGCGGGCTAGGCATAAGGCCTGGGCACAAGTGCGGGCTAGGCTTAAGGCCGGGGGCACAAGTGCGGGCTAGGCTTAAGGCCTGGGCACAAGTGCGGGCTAGGCTTAAGGCCTGGGCACAAGTGCGGGCTAGGCTTAAGGCCTGGTCACAAGTGCGGGCTAGGCTTAAGGCCTGGGCACAAGTGCGGGCTACGCTTAAGGCCGGGGGCACAAGTGCGGGCTAGGCTTAAGGCCGGGGGCACAAGTGCGGGCTAGGCATAAGGCCTGGGCACAAGTGCGGGCTAGGCTTAAGGCCGGGGGCACAAGTGCGGGCTAGGCTTAAGGCCTGGGCACAAGTGCGGGCTAGGCTTAAGGCCTGGGCACAAGTGCGGGCTAGGCTTAAGGCCTGGGCACAAGTGCGGGCTAGGCTTAAGGCCTGGGCACAAGTGCGGGCTAGGCTTAAGGCCGATGCACAAGTGCGGGCTAGGCTTAAGGCCGGGGCACAAGTGCGGGCTAGGCTTAAGGCCTGGGCACAAGTGCGGGCTAGGCTTAAGGCCTGGGCACAAGTGCGGGCTAGGCTTAAGGCCTGGCCACAAGTGCGGGCTAGGCTTAAGGCCTGGGCACAAGTGCGGGCTAGGCTTAAGGCCGGGGGCACAAGTGCGGGCTAGGCTTAAGGCCTGGGCACAAGTGCGGGCTAGGCTTATGGCCGGGGCACAAGTGCGGGCTAGGCTTAAGGCCTGGCCACAAGTGCGGGCTAGGCTTAAGGCCGGGGCACAAGTGCGGGCTAGGCTTAAGGCCTGGGCACAAGTGCGGGCTAGGCTTAAGGCCTGGGCACAAGTGCGGGCTAGGCTTATGGCCTGGGCACAAGTGCGGGCTAGGCTTAAGGCCGGGGCACAAGTGCGGGCTAGGCTTAAGTCCATGGCACAAGTGCGGGCTAGGCTTAAGGCCGGGGCACAAGTGCGGGCTAGGCTTAAGGCCTGGGCACAAGTGCGGGCTAGGCTTAAGGCCGGGGCACAAGTGCGGGCTAGGCATAAGGCCTGGGCACAAGTGCGGGCTAGGCTTAAGGCCGGGGCACAAGTGCGGGCTGGGCTTAAGGCCTGGGCACAAGTGCGGGCTAGGCTTAAGGCCGGGGCACAAGTGCGGGCTAGGCTTAAGGCCTGGGCACAAGTGCGGGCTAGGCTTAAGGCCGGGGCACTAGTGCGGGCTAGGCTTAAGGCCTGGGCACAAGTGCGGGCTAGGCTTAAGGCCTGGGCACAAGTGCGGGCTAGGCTTAAGGCCGGGGGCACAAGTGCGGGCTACGCTTAAGGCCGGGGGCACAAGTGCGGGCTAGGCTTAAGGCCGGGGGCACAAGTGCGGGCTAGGCATAAGGCCTGGGCACAAGTGCGGGCTAGGCTTAAGGCCGGGGGCACAAGTGCGGGCTAGGCTTAAGGCCTGGGCACAAGTGCGGGCTAGGCTTAAGGCCTGGGCACAAGTGCGGGCTAGGCTTAAGGCCGATGCACAAGTGCGGGCTAGGCTTAAGGCCTGGGCACAAGTGCGGGCTAGGCTTAAGGCCTGGGCACAAGTGCGGGCTAGGCTTAAGGCCTGGGCACAAGTGCGGGCTGGGCTTAAGGCCTGGGCACAAGTGCGGGCTGGGCTTAAGGCCTGGGCACAAGTGCGGGCTGGGCTTAAAGCCTCGGCACAAGTGCGGGCTGGGCTTAAGGCCTCGGCACAAGTGCGGGCTGGGCTTAAGGCCTCGGCACAAGTGCGGGCTGGGCTTAAGGCCTGGGCACAAGTGCGGGCTGGGCTTAAGGCCTGGGCACAAGTGCGGGCTGGGCTTAAGGCCTGGGCACAAGTGCGGGCTGGGCTTAAGGCCTGGGCACAAGTGCGGGCTGGGCTTAAGGCCTGGGCACAAGTGCGGGCTGGGCTTAAGGCCTGGGCACAAGTGCGGGCTGGGCTTTAGGCCGGGGCACAAGTGCGGGCTAGGCTAAAGGCCGGGGCACAAGTGCGGGCTAGGCTTAAGGCCGGGGCACAAGTGCGGGCTAGGCTTAAGGCCGGGGCACAAGTGCGGACTAGGCTTAAGGCCGGGGCACAAGTGCGGGCTAGGCTTAAGGCCGGGGCAAAAGTGCGGACTAGGCTGAAGGCCGGGGCACAAGTGCGGGCTAGGCTGAAGGCCGGGGCACAAGTGCGGGCTAGGCTGAAGGCCGGGGCACAAGTGCGGGCTAGGCTTAAGGCCGGGGCACAAGTGCGGGCTAGGCTTAAGGCCGGGGCACAAGTGCGGGCTAGGCTTAAGGCCGGGGGCACAAGTGCGGGCTAGGCATAAGGCCTGGGCACAAGTGCGGGCTAGGCTTAAGGCCGATGCACAAGTGCGGGCTAGGCTTAAGGCCAGGGCACAAGTGCGGGCTAGGTTTAAGGCCTGGGCACAAGTGCGGGCTAGGCTTAAGGCCTGGGCACAAGTGCGGGCTAGGCTTAAGGCCTGGGCACAAGTGCGGGCTAGGCTTAAGGCCTGGGCACAAGTGCGGGCTAGGCTTAAGGCCGGGGCACAAGCGCGGGCTAGGCCTAAGGCCGGGGCACAAGCGCGGGCTAGGCCTAAGGCCGGGGCACAAGCGCGGGCTAGGCTTAAGGCCGGGGCACAAGCGCGGGCTAGGCTTAAGGCCGATGCACAAGCGCGGGCTAGGCTTAAGGCCGGGGCAAAAACGCGGGCTAGGCTTAAGGCCGGGGCACAAGCGCGGGCTAGGCTTAAGGCCTGGGCACAAGCGCGGGCTAGGCTTAAGGCCGGGGCACAAGTGCGGGCTAGGCTTAAGGCCTGGGCACAAGTGCGGGCTAGGCTTAAGGCCGGGGCACTAGTGCGGGCTAGGCTTAAGGCCTGGGCACAAGTGCGGGCTAGGCTTAAGGCCTGGGCACAAGTGCGGGTTAGGCTTAAGGCCTGGGCACAAGTGCGGGCTAGGCTTAAGGCCTGGGCACAAGTGCGGGCTAGGCTTAAGGCCTGAGCACAAGTGCGGGCTAGGCTTAAGGCCGGGGCACAAGTGCGGGCTAGGCCTAAGGCCGGGGCACATGTGCGGGCTAGGCATAAGGCCTGGGCACAAGTGCGGGCTAGGCTTAAGGCCGATGCACAAGTGCGGGCTAGGCTTAAGGCCGGGGCACAAGTGCGGGCTAGGCTTAAGGCCTGGGCACAAGTGCGGGCTAGGCTTAAGGCCGGGGCACAAGTGCGGGCTAGGCTTAAGGCCGGGGCACAAGTGCGGGCTAGGCTTAAGGCCGGGGCACAAGTGCGGGCTAGGCTTAATCCCGGGGCACAAGTGCGGGCTAGGCTTAAGGCCTGGGCACAAGTGCGGGCTAGGCTTAAGGCCTGGGCACAAGTGCGGGCTAGGCTTAAGGCCTGGGCACAAGTGCGGGCTAGGCTTAAGGCCTGGGCACAAGTGCGGGCTACGCTTAAGGCCGGGGGCACAAGTGCGGGCTAGGCTTAAGGCCGGGGGCACAAGTGCGGGCTAGGCATAAGGCCTGGGCACAAGTGCGGGCTAGGCTTAAGGCCGATGCACAAGTGCGGGCTAGGCTTAAGGCCGGGGCACAAGTGCGGGCTAGGTTTAAGGCCTGGGCACAAGTGCGGGCTAGGCTTAAGGCCTGGGCACAAGTGCGGGCTAGGCTTAAGGCCTGGGCACAAGTGCGGGCTAGGCTTAAGGCCTGAGCACAAGTGCGGGCTAGGCTTAAGGCCGGGGCACAAGTGCGGGCTAGGCCTAAGGCCGGGGCACAAGTGCGGGCTAGGCTTAAGGCCTGGGCACAAGTGCGGGCTACGCTTAAGGCCGGGGGCACAAGTGCGGGCTAGGCTTAAGGCCGGGGGCACAAGTGCGGGCTAGGCATAAGGCCTGGGCACAAGTGCGGGCTAGGCTTAAGGCCGATGCACAAGTGCGGGCTAGGCTTAAGGCCGGGGCACAAGTGCGGGCTAGGTTTAAGGCCTGGGCACAAGTGCGGGCTAGGCTTAAGGCCTGGGCACAAGTGCGGGCTAGGCTTAAGGCCTGAGCACAAGTGCGGGCTAGGCTTAAGGCCGGGGCACAAGTGCGGGCTGGGCGTAAGGTCGGGGCACAAGTGCGGGCTGGGCTTAAGGTCGGGGCACAAGTGCGGGCTAGGCTTAAGGCCGGGGCACAAGTGCGGGCTAGGCTTAAGGCCGGGGCACAAGTGCGGGCTAGGCTTAAGGCCGGGGCACAAGTGCGGGCTAGGCTTAAGGCCGGGGCACAAGTGCGGGCTAGGCTTAAGGCCGGGGCACAAGTGCGGGCTAGGCTTAAGGCCGGGGCACAAGTGCGGGCTAGGCTTAAGGCCGGGGCACAAGTGCGGGCTAGGCTTAAGGCCGGGGCACAAGTGCGGGCTAGGCTTAAGGCCGGGGCACAAGTGCGGGCTAGGCTTAAGGCCGGGGCACAAGTGCAGTGCTGGCTAGGATCAAGGCAGGGGGCACAAGTGCTGGCTAGGCTTAAGGCATGGGCACAAGTGCCAGCTAGGCTTAAGGCCTGGGCACAAGTGCAGGCTAGGCTTAAGGCCTGGGCACAAGTGCAGTGCTGGCTAGGATCACGGCAAGGGGGCACAAGTGCTGGCTAGGCTTAAGGCATGGGCACAAGTGCTGGCTAGGCTTAAGGCATACAGCTAACTCTTTGCACTCTTTGCATAAAGGGTTAGGCACCCATAGGGGTGAAGAGCTAGCTTTCACCCCTCTACTCTGTACTTGGACATTTAGGACTAGATCCTTTGTTGTACAGTGCGGAGCCTCTCCATAACCCCATGCTCCAAGCGACCAGGCACTTCTTGTCTGTCCTCCGTAAATGGGTAATGCCTTCTTCCCCAATTACAGTCGTGCATGTGCATTCAGACGGGACAAGAGCGAAGAGCATAAAGCTGGCCCTATGTGCATAACCAACATGAAGCTGAAGACAAAAACAAACAAACAAGCATACAAGGGGCTCAAAAGTGCGGGCTGGGCTTAAGGCCTGGGCACAAGTGCGGGCTGGGCTTAAGGCCTGGGCACAAGTGCGGGCTGGGCTTAAGGCCTGGGCACAAGTGCGGGCTGGGCTTTAGGCCGGGGCACAAGTGCGGGCTAGGCTAAAGGCCGGGGCACAAGTGCGGGCTAGGCTTAAGGCCGATGCACAAGTGCGGGCTAGGCTTAAGGCCTGGGCACAAGTGCGGGCTAGGCTTAAGGCCTGGGCACAAGTGCGGGCTAGGCTTAAGGCCTGGGCACAAGTGCGGGCTGGGCTTAAGGCCTGGGCACAAGTGCGGGCTGGGCTTAAGGCCTCGGCACAAGTGCGGGCTAGGCTTAAGGCCGGGGCACAAGTGCGGGCTAGGCTTAAGGCCGGGGCACAAGTGCGGGCTAGGCTTAAGGCCGGGGCACAAGTGCGGGCTAGGCTTAAGGCCGGGGCACAAGTGCAGGCTAGGCTTAAGGCCGGGGCACAAGTGCGGGCTAGGCTTAAGGCCGGGGCACAAGTGCGGGCTAGGCTTAAGGCCGGGGCACAAGTGCGGGCTAGGCTTAAGGCCGGGGCACAAGTGCGGGCTAGGCTTAAGGCCGGGGCACAAGTGCGGGCTAGGCTTAAGGCCGGGGCACAAGTGCGGGCTGGGCTTAAAGCCTCCTCACAAGTGCGGGCTGGGCTTAAGGCCTCGGCACAAGTGCGGGCTGGGCTTAAGGCCTCGGCACAAGTGCGGGCTGGGCTTAAGGCCTGGGCACAAGTGCGGGCTGGGCTTAAGGCCGGGGCACAAGTGCGGGCTAGGCTTAAGGCCGGGGCACAAGTGCGGGCTAGGCTTAAGGCCGGGGCACAAGTGCGGGCTAGGCTTAAGGCCGGGGCACAAGTGCGGGCTAGGCTTAAGGCCGGGGCACAAGTGCGGGCTAGGCTTAAGGCCGGGGCACAAGTGCGGGCTAGGCTTAAGGCCGGGGCACAAGTGCGGGCTAGGCTTAAGGCCGGGGCACAAGTGCGGGCTAGGCTTAAGGCCGGGGCACAAGTGCGGGCTAGGCTTAAGGCCGGGGCACAAGTGCGGGCTAGGCTTAAGGCCGGGGCACAAGTGCGGGCTAGGCTTAAGGCCGGGGCACAAGTGCGGGCTAGGCTTAAGGCCGGGGCACAAGTGCGGGCTAGGCTTAAGGCCGGGGCACAAGTGCGGGCTAGGCTTAAGGCCGGGGCACAAGTGCAGGCTAGGCTTAAGGCCGGGGCACAAGTGCGGGCTAGGCTTAAGGCCGGGGCACAAGTGCGGGCTAGGCTTAAGGCCGGGGCACAAGTGCGGGCTAGGCTTAAGGCCGGGGCACAAGTGCGGGCTAGGCTTAAGGCCGGGGCACAAGTGCGGGCTAGGCTTAAGGCCGGGGCACAAGTGCGGGCTAGGCTTAAGGCCGGGGCACAAGTGCAGTGCTGGCTAGGATCAAGGCAGGGGTCACAAGTGCTGGCTAGGCTTAAGGCATGGGCACAAGTGCCAGCTAGGCTTAAGGCCTGGGCACAAGTGCAGGCTAGGCTTAAGGCCTGGGCACAAGTGCAGGCTAGGCTTAAGGCCTGGGCACAAGTGCAGTGCTGGCTAGGATCAAGGCAAGGGGGCACAAGTGCTGGCTAGGCTTAAGGCATGGGCACAAGTGCTGGCTAGGCTTAAGGCATACAGCTAACTCTTTGCACTCTTTGCATAAAGGGTTAGGCACCCATAGGGGTGAAGAGCTAGCTTTCACCCCTCTACTCTGTACTTGGACATTTAGGACTAGATCCTTTGTTGTACAGTGCGGAGCCTCTCCATAACCCCATGCTCCAAGCGACCAGGCACTTCTTGTCTGTCCTCCGTAAATGGGTAATGCCTTCTTCCCCAATTACAGTCGTGCATGTGCATTCAGACGGGACAAGAGCGAAGAGCATAAAGCTGGCCCTATGTGCATAACCAACATGAAGCTGAAGACAAAAACAAACAAACAAGCATACAAGGGGCTCAAAAGTGCGGGCTGGGCTTAAGGCCTGGGCACAAGTGCGGGCTGGGCTTAAGGCCTGGGCACAAGTGCGGGCTGGGCTTAAGGCCTGGGCACAAGTGCGGGCTGGGCTTAAGGCCTGGGCACAAGTGCGGGCTGGGCTTAAGGCCTGGGCACAAGTGCGGGCTAGGCTTAAGGCCTGGGCAAAAGTGCGGGCTAGGCTTAAGGCCTGGGCACAAGTGCGGGCTAGGCTTAAGGCTTGGGCACAAGTGCGGGCTAGGCTTAAGGCCTGAGCACAAGTGCGGGCTTGGCTTAAGTCCGTGGCACAAGTGCGGGCTAGGCTTAAGGCCGGGGGCACAAGTGCGGGCTAGGCTTAAGGCCGGGGCACAAGTGCGGGCTAGGCTTAAGGCCGGGGCAC
This sequence comes from Ranitomeya imitator, assembly GCF_032444005.1. Lineage (NCBI taxonomy): Eukaryota > Metazoa > Chordata > Amphibia > Anura > Dendrobatidae > Ranitomeya > Ranitomeya imitator. Next base: position 871,719 of record NW_027194466.1, read on the forward strand.
AAGTGCGAGCTAGGCTTAAGGCCGGGGCACAAGTGCGGGCTGGGCTTAAGGCCTGGGCACAAGTGCTGGCTAGGCTTAAGGCCGGGGCACAAGTGCGGGCTAGGCTTAAGGCCTGGGCACAAGTGCGGGCTAGGCTTAAGGCCGGGGCACTAGTGCGGGCTAGGCTTAAGGCCTGGGCACAAGTGCGGGCTAGGCTTAAGGCCTGGGCACAAGTGCGGGCTAGGCTTAAGGCCTGGGCACAAGTGCGGGCTAGGCTTAAGGCCTGGTCACAAGTGCGGGCTAGGCTTAAGGCCTGGGCACAAGTGCGGGCTACGCTTAAGGCCGGGGGCACAAGTGCGGGCTAGGCTTAAGGCCGGGGGCACAAGTGCGGGCTAGGCATAAGGCCTGGGCACAAGTGCGGGCTAGGCTTAAGGCCGGGGGCACAAGTGCGGGCTAGGCTTAAGGCCTGGGCACAAGTGCGGGCTAGGCTTAAGGCCTGGGCACAAGTGCGGGCTAGGCTTAAGGCCTGGGCACAAGTGCGGGCTAGGCTTAAGGCCTGGGCACAAGTGCGGGCTAGGCTTAAGGCCTGGGCACAAGTGCGGGCTAGGCTTAAGGCCGATGCACAAGTGCGGGCTAGGCTTAAGGCCGATGCACAAGTGCGGGCTAGGCTTAAGGCCGGGGCACAAGTGCGGGCTAGGCTTAAGGCCTGGGCACAAGTGCGGGCTAGGCTTAAGGCCTGGCCACAAGTGCGGGCTAGGCTTAAGGCCTGGCCACAAGTGCGGGCTAGGCTTAAGGCCGGGGCACAAGTGCGGGCTAGGCTTAAGGCCTGGGCACAAGTGCGGGCTAGGCTTAAGGCCTGGGCACAAGTGCGGGCTAGGCTTAAGGCCTGGGCACAAGTGCGGGCTAGGCTTATGGCCTGGGCACAAGTGCGGGCTAGGCTTAAGGCCGGGGCACAAGTGCGGGCTAGGCTTAAGTCCATGGCACAAGTGCGGGCTAGGCTTAAGGCCGGGGCACAAGTGCGGGCTAGGCTTAAGTCCATGGCACAAGTGCGGGCTAGGCTTAAGGCCGGGGCACAAGTGCGGGCTAGGCTTAAGGCCGGGGCACAAGTGCGGGCTAGGCTTAAGGCCTGGGCACAAGTGCGGGCTAGGCTTAAGGCCGGGGCACAAGTGCGGGCTGGGCTTAAGGCCTGGGCACAAGTGCGGGCTAGGCTTAAGGCCGGGGCACAAGTGCGGGCTAGGCTTAAGGCCTGGGCACAAGTGCGGGCTAGGCTTAAGGCCGGGGCACTAGTGCGGGCTAGGCTTAAGGCCTGGGCACAAGTGCGGGCTAGGCTTAAGGCCTGGGCACAAGTGCGGGCTAGGCTTAAGGCCGGGGGCACAAGTGCGGGCTACGCTTAAGGCCGGGGGCACAAGTGCGGGCTAGGCTTAAGGCCGGGGGAACAAGTGCGGGCTAGGCATAAGGCCTGGGCACAAGTGCGGGCTAGGCTTAAGGCCTGGTCACAAGTGCGGGCTAGGCTTAAGGCCTGGGCACAAGTGCGGGCTACGCTTAAGGCCGGGGGCACAAGTGCGGGCTAGGCTTAAGGCCGGGGGCACAAGTGCGGGCTAGGCATAAGGCCTGGGCACAAGTGCGGGCTAGGCTTAAGGCCGGGGGCACAAGTGCGGGCTAGGCTTAAGGCCTGGGCACAAGTGCGGGCTAGGCTTAAGGCCTGGGCACAAGTGCGGGCTAGGCTTAAGGCCTGGGCACAAGTGCGGGCTAGGCTTAAGGCCTGGGCACAAGTGCGGGCTAGGCTTAAGGCCGATGCACAAGTGCGGGCTAGGCTTAAGGCCGGGGCACAAGTGCGGGCTAGGCTTAAGGCCTGGGCACAAGTGCGGGCTAGGCTTAAGGCCTGGGCACAAGTGCGGGCTAGGCTTAAGGCCTGGCCACAAGTGCGGGCTAGGCTTAAGGCCTGGGCACAAGTGCGGGCTAGGCTTAAGGCCGGGGGCACAAGTGCGGGCTAGGCTTAAGGCCTGGGCACAAGTGCGGGCTAGGCTTATGGCCGGGGCACAAGTGCGGGCTAGGCTTAAGGCCTGGCCACAAGTGCGGGCTAGGCTTAAGGCCGGGGCACAAGTGCGGGCTAGGCTTAAGGCCTGGGCACAAGTGCGGGCTAGGCTTAAGGCCTGGGCACAAGTGCGGGCTAGGCTTATGGCCTGGGCACAAGTGCGGGCTAGGCTTAAGGCCGGGGCACAAGTGCGGGCTAGGCTTAAGTCCATGGCACAAGTGCGGGCTAGGCTTAAGGCCGGGGCACAAGTGCGGGCTAGGCTTAAGGCCTGGGCACAAGTGCGGGCTAGGCTTAAGGCCGGGGCACAAGTGCGGGCTAGGCTTAAGGCCTGGGCACAAGTGCGGGCTAGGCTTAAGGCCGGGGCACAAGTGCGGGCTGGGCTTAAGGCCTGGGCACAAGTGCGGGCTAGGCTTAAGGCCGGGGCACAAGTGCGGGCTAGGCTTAAGGCCTGGGCACAAGTGCGGGCTAGGCTTAAGGCCGGGGCACTAGTGCGGGCTAGGCTTAAGGCCTGGGCACAAGTGCGGGCTAGGCTTAAGGCCTGGGCACAAGTGCGGGCTAGGCTTAAGGCCGGGGGCACAAGTGCGGGCTACGCTTAAGGCCGGGGGCACAAGTGCGGGCTAGGCTTAAGGCCGGGGGCACAAGTGCGGGCTAGGCATAAGGCCTGGGCACAAGTGCGGGCTAGGCTTAAGGCCGGGGGCACAAGTGCGGGCTAGGCTTAAGGCCTGGGCACAAGTGCGGGCTAGGCTTAAGGCCTGGGCACAAGTGCGGGCTAGGCTTAAGGCCGATGCACAAGTGCGGGCTAGGCTTAAGGCCTGGGCACAAGTGCGGGCTAGGCTTAAGGCCTGGGCACAAGTGCGGGCTAGGCTTAAGGCCTGGGCACAAGTGCGGGCTGGGCTTAAGGCCTGGGCACAAGTGCGGGCTGGGCTTAAGGCCTGGGCACAAGTGCGGGCTGGGCTTAAAGCCTCGGCACACGTGCGGGCTGGGCTTAAGGCCTCGGCACAAGTGCGGGCTGGGCTTAAGGCCTCGGCACAAGTGCGGGCTGGGCTTAAGGCCTGGGCACAAGTGCGGGCTGGGCTTAAGGCCTGGGCACAAGTGCGGGCTGGGCTTAAGGCCTGGGCACAAGTGCGGGCTGGGCTTAAGGCCTGGGCACAAGTGCGGGCTGGGCTTAAGGCCTGGGCACAAGTGCGGGCTGGGCTTAAGGCCTGGGCACAAGTGCGGGCTGGGCTTTAGGCCGGGGCACAAGTGCGGGCTAGGCTAAAGGCCGGGGCACAAGTGCGGGCTAGGCTTAAGGCCGGGGCACAAGTGCGGGCTAGGCTTAAGGCCGGGGCACAAGTGCGGGCTAGGCTTAAGGCCGGGGCACAAGTGCGGGCTAGGCTTAAGGCCGGGGCACAAGTGCGGGCTAGGCTTAAGGCCGGGGCACAAGTGCGGACTAGGCTGAAGGCCGGGGCACAAGTGCGGGCTAGGCTGAAGGCCGGGGCACAAGTGCGGGCTAGGCTGAAGGCCGGGGCACAAGTGCGGGCTAGGCTGAAGGCCGGGGCACAAGTGCGGGCTAGGCTTAAGGCCGGGGCACAAGTGCGGGCTAGGCTTAAGGCCGGGGGCACAAGTGCGGGCTAGGCATAAGGCCTGGGCACAAGTGCGGGCTAGGCTTAAGGCCGATGCACAAGTGCGGGCTAGGCTTAAGGCCAGGGCACAAGTGCGGGCTAGGTTTAAGGCCTGGGCACAAGTGCGGGCTAGGCTTAAGGCCTGGGCACAAGTGCGGGCTAGGCTTAAGGCCTGGGCACAAGTGCGGGCTAGGCTTAAGGCCTGGGCACAAGTGCGGGCTAGGCTTAAGGCCGGGGCACAAGCGCGGGCTAGGCCTAAGGCCGGGGCACAAGCGCGGGCTAGGCCTAAGGCCGGGGCACAAGCGCGGGCTAGGCTTAAGGCCGGGGCACAAGCGCGGGCTAGGCTTAAGGCCGATGCACAAGCGCGGGCTAGGCTTAAGGCCGGGGCACAAACGCGGGCTAGGCTTAAGGCCGGGGCACAAGCGCGGGCTAGGCTTAAGGCCTGGGCACAAGCGCGGGCTAGGCTTAAGGCCGGGGCACAAGTGCGGGCTAGGCTTAAGGCCTGGGCACAAGTGCGGGCTAGGCTTAAGGCCGGGGCACTAGTGCGGGCTAGGCTTAAGGCCTGGGCACAAGTGCGGGCTAGGCTTAAGGCCTGGGCACAAGTGCGGGTTAGGCTTAAGGCCTGGGCACAAGTGCGGGCTAGGCTTAAGACCTGGGCACAAGTGCGGGCTAGGCTTAAGGCCTGAGCACAAGTGCGGGCTAGGCTTAAGGCCGGGGCACAAGTGCGGGCTAGGCCTAAGGCCGGGGCACAAGTGCGGGCTAGGCATAAGGCCTGGGCACAAGTGCGGGCTAGGCTTAAGGCCGATGCACAAGTGCGGGCTAGGCTTAAGGCCGGGGCACAAGTGCGGGCTAGGCTTAAGGCCTGGGCACAAGTGCGGGCTAGGCTTAAGGCCGGGGCACAAGTGCGGGCTAGGCTTAAGGCCGGGGCACAAGTGCGGGCTAGGCTTAAGGCCGGGGCACAAGTGCGGGCTAGGCTTAATCCCGGGGCACAAGTGCGGGCTAGGCTTAAGGCCTGGGCACAAGTGCGGGCTAGGCTTAAGGCCTGGGCACAAGTGCGGGCTAGGCTTAAGGCCTGGGCACAAGTGCGGGCTAGGCTTAAGGCCTGGGCACAAGTGCGGGCTACGCTTAAGGCCGGGGGCACAAGTGCGGGCTAGGCTTAAGGCCGGGGGCACAAGTGCGGGCTAGGCATAAGGCCTGGGCACAAGTGCGGGCTAGGCTTAAGGCCGATGCACAAGTGCGGGCTAGGCTTAAGGCCGGGGCACAAGTGCGGGCTAGGTTTAAGGCCTGGGCACAAGTGCGGGCTAGGCTTAAGGCCTGGGCACAAGTGCGGGCTAGGCTTAAGGCCTGGGCACAAGTGCGGGCTAGGCTTAAGGCCTGAGCACAAGTGCGGGCTAGGCTTAAGGCCGGGGCACAAGTGCGGGCTAGGCCTAAGGCCGGGGCACAAGTGCGGGCTAGGCTTAAGGCCTGGGCACAAGTGCGGGCTACGCTTAAGGCCGGGGGCACAAGTGCGGGCTAGGCTTAAGGCCGGGGGCACAAGTGCGGGCTAGGCATAAGGCCTGGGCACAAGTGCGGGCTAGGCTTAAGGCCGATGCACAAGTGCGGGCTAGGCTTAAGGCCGGGGCACAAGTGCGGGCTAGGTTTAAGGCCTGGGCACAAGTGCGGGCTAGGCTTAAGGCCTGAGCACAAGTGCGGGCTGGGCTTAAGGCCGGGGCACAAGTGCGGGCTGGGCGTAAGGTCGGGGCACAAGTGCGGGCTGGGCTTAAGGTCGGGGCACAAGTGCGGGCTAGGCTTAAGGCCGGGGCACAAGTGCGGGCTAGGCTTAAGGCCGGGGCACAAGTGCGGGCTAGGCTTAAGGCCGGGGCACAAGTGCGGGCTAGGCTTAAGGCCGGGGCACAAGTGCGGGCTAGGCTTAAGGCCGGGGCACAAGTGCGGGCTAGGCTTAAGGCCGGGGCACAAGTGCGGGCTAGGCTTAAGGCCGGGGCACAAGTGCGGGCTAGGCTTAAGGCCGGGGCACAAGTGCGGGCTAGGCTTAAGGCCGGGGCACAAGTGCGGGCTAGGCTTAAGGCCGGGGCACAAGTGCAGTGCTGGCTAGGATCAAGGCAGGGGGCACAAGTGCTGGCTAGGCTTAAGGCATGGGCACAAGTGCCAGCTAGGCTTAAGGCCTGGGCACAAGTGCAGGCTAGGCTTAAGGCCTGGGCACAAGTGCAGTGCTGGCTAGGATCACGGCAAGGGGGCACAAGTGCTGGCTAGGCTTAAGGCATGGGCACAAGTGCTGGCTAGGCTTAAGGCATACAGCTAACTCTTTGCACTCTTTGCATAAAGGGTTAGGCACCCATAGGGGTGAAGAGCTAGCTTTCACCCCTCTACTCTGTACTTGGACATTTAGGACTAGATCCTTTGTTGTACAGTGCGGAGCCTCTCCATAACCCCATGCTCCAAGCGACCAGGCACTTCTTGTCTGTCCTCCGTAAATGGGTAATGCCTTCTTCCCCAATTACAGTCGTGCATGTGCATTCAGACGGGACAAGAGCGAAGAGCATAAAGCTGGCCCTATGTGCATAACCAACATGAAGCTGAAGACAAAAACAAACAAACAAGCATACAAGGGGCTCAAAAGTGCGGGCTGGGCTTAAGGCCTGGGCACAAGTGCGGGCTGGGCTTAAGGCCTGGGCACAAGTGCGGGCTGGGCTTAAGGCCTGGGCACAAGTGCGGGCTGGGCTTTAGGCCGGGGCACAAGTGCGGGCTAGGCTAAAGGCCGGGGCACAAGTGCGGGCTAGGCTTAAGGCCGATGCACAAGTGCGGGCTAGGCTTAAGGCCTGGGCACAAGTGCGGGCTAGGCTTAAGGCCTGGGCACAAGTGCGGGCTAGGCTTAAGGCCTGGGCACAAGTGCGGGCTGGGCTTAAGGCCTGGGCACAAGTGCGGGCTGGGCTTAAAGCCTCGGCACAAGTGCGGGCTGGGCTTAAGGCCTCGGCACAAGTGCGGGCTGGGCTTAAGGCCTCGGCACAAGTGCGGGCTGGGCTTAAGGCCTGGGCACAAGTGCGGGCTGGGCTTAAGGCCGGGGCACAAGTGCGGGCTAGGCTTAAGGCCGGGGCACAAGTGCGGGCTAGGCTTAAGGCCGGGGCACAAGTGCGGGCTAGGCTTAAGGCCGGGGCACAAGTGCGGGCTAGGCTTAAGGCCGGGGCACAAGTGCGGGCTAGGCTTAAGGCCGGGGCACAAGTGCGGGCTAGGCTTAAGGCCGGGGCACAAGTGCGGGCTAGGCTTAAGGCCGGGGCACAAGTGCGGGCTAGGCTTAAGGCCGGGGCACAAGTGCGGGCTAGGCTTAAGGCCGGGGCACAAGTGCGGGCTAGGCTTAAGGCCGGGGCACAAGTGCGGGCTAGGCTTAAGGCCGGGGCACAAGTGCGGGCTAGGCTTAAGGCCGGGGCACAAGTGCGGGCTAGGCTTAAGGCCGGGGCACAAGTGCGGGCTAGGCTTAAGGCCGGGGCACAAGTGCAGTGCTGGCTAGGATCAAGGCAGGGGGCACAAGTGCTGGCTAGGCTTAAGGCATGGGCACAAGTGCCAGCTAGGCTTAAGGCCTGGGCACAAGTGCAGGCTAGGCTTAAGGCCTGGGCACAAGTGCAGGCTAGGCTTAAGGCCTGGGCACAAGTGCAGTGCTGGCTAGGATCAAGGCAAGGGGGCACAAGTGCTGGCTAGGCTTAAGGCATGGGCACAAGTGCTGGCTAGGCTTAAGGCATACAGCTAACTCTTTGCACTCTTTGCATAAAGGGTTAGGCACCCATAGGGGTGAAGAGCTAGCTTTCACCCCTCTACTCTGTACTTGGACATTTAGGACTAGATCCTTTGTTGTACAGTGCGGAGCCTCTCCATAACCCCATGCTCCAAGCGACCAGGCACTTCTTGTCTGTCCTCCGTAAATGGGTAATGCCTTCTTCCCCAATTACAGTCGTGCATGTGCATTCAGACGGGACAAGAGCGAAGAGCATAAAGCTGGCCCTATGTGCATAACCAACATGAAGCTGAAGACAAAAACAAACAAACAAGCATACAAGGGGCTCAAAAGTGCGGGCTGGGCTTAAGGCCTGGGCACAAGTGCGGGCTGGGCTTAAGGCCTGGGCACAAGTGCGGGCTGGGCTTAAGGCCTGGGCACAAGTGCGGGCTGGGCTTAAGGCCTGGGCACAAGTGCGGGCTGGGCTTAAGGCCTGGGCACAAGTGCGGGCTAGGCTCAAGGCCTGGGCAAAAGTGCGGGCTAGGCTTAAGGCCTGGGCACACGTGCGGGCTAGGCTTAAGGCTTGGGCACAAGTGCGGGCTAGGCTTAAGGCCTGAGCACAAGTGCGGGCTTGGCTTAAGTCCGTGGCACAAGTGCGGGCTAGGCTTAAGGCCGGGGGCACAAGTGCGGGCTAGGCTTAAGGCCGGGGCACAAGTGCGGGCTAGGCTTAAGGCCGGGGCACAAGTGCGAGCTAGGCTTAAGGCCGGGGCACAAGTGCGGGCTGGGCTTAAGGCCTGGGCACAAGTGCGGGCTAGGCTTAAGGCCGGGGCACAAGTGCGGGCTAGGCTTAAGGCCTGGGCACAAGTGCGGGCTAGGCTTAAGGCCGGGGCACTAGTGCGGGCTAGGCTTAAGGCCTGGGCACAAGTGCGGGCTAGGCTTAAGGCCTGGGCACAAGTGCGGGCTAGGCTTAAGGCCTGGGCACAAGTGCGGGCTAGGCTTAAGGCCTGGTCACAAGTGCGGGCTAGGCTTAAGGCCTGGGCACAAGTGCGGGCTACGCTTAAGGCCGGGGGCACAAGTGCGGGCTAGGCTTAAGGCCGGGGGCACAAGTGCGGGCTAGGCATAAGGCCTGGGCACAAGTGCGGGCTAGGCTTAAGGCCGGGGGCACAAGTGCGGGCTAGGCTTAAGGCCTGGGCACAAGTGCGGGCTAGGCTTAAGGCCTGGGCACAAGTGCGGGCTAGGCTTAAGGCCTGGGCACAAGTGCGGGCTAGGCTTAAGGCCTGGGCACAAGTGCGGGCTAGGCTTAAGGCCTGGGCACAAGTGCGGGCTAGGCTTAAGGCCGATGCACAAGTGCGGGCTAGGCTTAAGGCCGGGGCACAAGTGCGGGCTAGGCTTAAGGCCTGGGCACAAGTGCGGGCTAGGCTTAAGGCCTGGCCACAAGTGCGGGCTAGGCTTAAGGCCTGGCCACAAGTGCGGGCTAGGCTTAAGGCCGGGGCACAAGTGCGGGCTAGGCTTAAGGCCTGGGCACAAGTGCGGGCTAGGCTTAAGGCCTGGGCACAAGTGCGGGCTAGGCTTAAGGCCTGGGCACAAGTGCGGGCTAGGCTTATGGCCTGGGCACAAGTGCGGGCTAGGCTTAAGGCCGGGGCACAAGTGCGGGCTAGGCTTAAGTCCATGGCACAAGTGCGGGCTAGGCTTAAGGCCGGGGCACAAGTGCGGGCTAGGCTTAAGGCCGGGGCACAAGTGCGGGCTAGGCTTAAGGCCTGGGCACAAGTGCGGGCTAGGCTTAAGGCCGGGGCACAAGTGCGGGCTAGGCTTAAGGCCGGGGCACAAGTGCGGGCTAGGCTTAAGGCCGGGGCACAAGTGCGGGCTAGGCTTAATCCCGGGGCACAAGTGCGGGCTAGGCTTAAGGCCTGGGCACAAGTGCGGGCTAGGCTTAAGGCCTGGGCACAAGTGCGGGCTAGGCTTAAGGCCTGGGCACAAGTGCGGGCTAGGCTTAAGGCCTGGGCACAAGTGCGGGCTAGGCTTAAGGCCTGGGCACAAGTGCGGGCTAGGCTTAAGGCCTGGGCACAAGTGCGGGCTAGGTTTAAGGCCTGGGCACAAGTGCGGGCTACGCTTAAGGCCGGGGGCACAAGTGCGGGCTAGGCTTAAGGCCGGGGGCACAAGTGCGGGCTAGGCATAAGGCCTGGGCACAAGTGCGGGCTAGGCTTAAGGCCGATGCACAAGTGCGGGCTAGGCTTAAGGCCGGGGCACAAGTGCGGGCTAGGTTTAAGGCCTGGGCACAAGTGCGGGCTAGGCTTAAGGCCTGGGCACAAGTGCGGGCTAGGCTTAAGGCCTGGGCACAAGTGCGGGCTAGGCTTAAGGCCTGAGCACAAGTGCGGGCTAGGCTTAAGGCCGGGGCACAAGTGCGGGCTAGGCCTAAGGCCGGGGCACAAGTGCGGGCTAGGCTTAAGGCCTGGGCACAAGTGCGGGCTACGCTTAAGGCCGGGGGCACAAGTGCGGGCTAGGCTTAAGGCCGGGGGCACAAGTGCGGGCTAGGCATAAGGCCTGGGCACAAGTGCGGGCTAGGCTTAAGGCCGATGCACAAGTGCGGGCTAGGCTTAAGGCCGGGGCACAAGTGCGGGCTAGGTTTAAGGCCTGGGCACAAGTGCGGGCTAGGCTTAAGGCCTGGGCACAAGTGCGGGCTAGGCTTAAGGCCTGAGCACAAGTGCGGGCTAGGCTTAAGGCCGGGGCACAAGTGCGGGCTGGGCGTAAGGTCGGGGCACAAGTGCGGGCTGGGCTTAAGGTCGGGGCACAAGTGCGGGCTAGGCTTAAGGCCGGGGCACAAGTGCGGGCTAGGCTTAAGGCCGGGGCACAAGTGCGGGCTAGGCTTAAGGCCGGGGCACAAGTGCGGGCTAGGCTTAAGGCCGGGGCACAAGTGCGGGCTAGGCTTAAGGCCGGGGCACAAGTGCGGGCTAGGCTTAAGGCCGGGGCACAAGTGCGGGCTAGGCTTAAGGCCGGGGCACAAGTGCGGGCTAGGCTTAAGGCCGGGGCACAAGTGCGGGCTAGGCTTAAGGCCGGGGCACAAGTGCGGGCTAGGCTTAAGGCCGGGGCACAAGTGCAGTGCTGGCTAGGATCAAGGCAGGGGGCACAAGTGCTGGCTAGGCTTAAGGCATGGGCACAAGTGCCAGCTAGGCTTAAGGCCTGGGCACAAGTGCAGGCTAGGCTTAAGGCCTGGGCACAAGTGCAGTGCTGGCTAGGATCACGGCAAGGGGGCACAAGTGCTGGCTAGGCTTAAGGCATGGGCACAAGTGCTGGCTAGGCTTAAGGCATACAGCTAACTCTTTGCACTCTTTGCATAAAGGGTTAGGCACCCATAGGGGTGAAGAGCTAGCTTTCACCCCTCTACTCTGTACTTGGACATTTAGGACTAGATCCTTTGTTGTACAGTGCGGAGCCTCTCCATAACCCCATGCTCCAAGCGACCAGGCACTTCTTGTCTGTCCTCCGTAAATGGGTAATGCCTTCTTCCCCAATTACAGTCGTGCATGTGCATTCAGACGGGACAAGAGCGAAGAGCATAAAGCTGGCCCTATGTGCATAACCAACATGAAGCTGAAGACAAAAACAAACAAACAAGCATACAAGGGGCTCAAAAGTGCGGGCTGGGCTTAAGGCCTGGGCACAAGTGCGGGCTGGGCTTAAGGCCTGGGCACAAGTGCGGGCTGGGCTTAAGGCCTGGGCACAAGTGCGGGCTGGGCTTTAGGCCGGGGCACAAGTGCGGGCTAGGCTAAAGGCCGGGGCACAAGTGCGGGCTAGGCTTAAGGCCGATGCACAAGTGCGGGCTAGGCTTAAGGCCTGGGCACAAGTGCGGGCTAGGCTTAAGGCCTGGGCACAAGTGCGGGCTAGGCTTAAGGCCTGGGCACAAGTGCGGGCTGGGCTTAAGGCCTGGGCACAAGTGCGGGCTGGGCTTAAAGCCTCGGCACAAGTGCGGGCTGGGCTTAAGGCCTCGGCACAAGTGCGGGCTGGGCTTAAGGCCTCGGCACAAGTGCGGGCTGGGCTTAAGGCCTGGGCACAAGTGCGGGCTGGGCTTAAGGCCGGGGCACAAGTGCGGGCTAGGCTTAAGGCCGGGGCACAAGTGCGGGCTAGGCTTAAGGCCGGGGCACAAGTGCGGGCTAGGCTTAAGGCCGGGGCACAAGTGCGGGCTAGGCTTAAGGCCGGGGCACAAGTGCGGGCTAGGCTTAAGGCCGGGGCACAAGTGCGGGCTAGGCTTAAGGCCGGGGCACAAGTGCGGGCTAGGCTTAAGGCCGGGGCACAAGTGCGGGCTAGGCTTAAGGCCGGGGCACAAGTGCGGGCTAGGCTTAAGGCCGGGGCACAAGTGCGGGCTAGGCTTAAGGCCGGGGCACAAGTGCGGGCTAGGCTTAAGGCCGGGGCACAAGTGCGGGCTAGGCTTAAGGCCGGGGCACAAGTGCGGGCTAGGCTTAAGGCCGGGGCACAAGTGCAGGCTAGGCTTAAGGCCGGGGCACAAGTGCGGGCTAGGCTTAAGGCCGGGGCACAAGTGCGGGCTAGGCTTAAGGCCGGGGCACAAGTGCGGGCTAGGCTTAAGGCCGGGGCACAAGTGCGGGCTAGGCTTAAGGCCGGGGCACAAGTGCGGGCTAGGCTTAAGGCCGGGGCACAAGTGCGGGCTAGGCTTAAGGCCGGGGCACAAGTGCAGTGCTGGCTAGGATCAAGGCAGGGGGCACAAGTGCTGGCTAGGCTTAAGGCATGGGCACAAGTGCCAGCTAGGCTTAAGGCCTGGGCACAAGTGCAGGCTAGGCTTAAGGCCTGGGCACAAGTGCAGGCTAGGCTTAAGGCCTGGGCACAAGTGCAGTGCTGGCTAGGATCAAGGCAAGGGGGCACAAGTGCTGGCTAGGCTTAAGGCATGGGCACAAGTGCTGGCTAGGCTTAAGGCATACAGCTAACTCTTTGCACTCTTTGCATAAAGGGTTAGGCACCCATAGGGGTGAAGAGCTAGCTTTCACCCCTCTACTCTGTACTTGGACATTTAGGACTAGATCCTTTGTTGTACAGTGCGGAGCCTCTCCATAACCCCATGCTCCAAGCGACCAGGCACTTCTTGTCTGTCCTCCGTAAATGGGTAATGCCTTCTTCCCCAATTACAGTCGTGCATGTGCATTCAGACGGGACAAGAGCGAAGAGCATAAAGCTGGCCCTATGTGCATAACCAACATGAAGCTGAAGACAAAAACAAACAAACAAGCATACAAGGGGCTCAAAAGTGCGGGCTGGGCTTAAGGCCTGGGCACAAGTGCGGGCTGGGCTTAAGGCCTGGGCACAAGTGCGGGCTGGGCTTAAGGCCTGGGCACAAGTGCGGGCTGGGCTTAAGGCCTGGGCACAAGTGCGGGCTGGGCTTAAGGCCTGGGCACAAGTGCGGGCTAGGCTTAAGGCCTGGGCAAAAGTGCGGGCTAGGCTTAAGGCCTGGGCACAAGTGCGGGCTAGGCTTAAGGCTTGGGCACAAGTGCGGGCTAGGCTTAAGGCCTGAGCACAAGTGCGGGCTTGGCTTAAGTCCGTGGCACAAGTGCGGGCTAGGCTTAAGGCCGGGGGCACAAGTGCGGGCTAGGCTTAAGGCCGGGGCACAAGTGCGGGCTAGGCTTAAGGCCGGGGCACAAGTGCGAGCTAGGCTTAAGGCCGGGGCACAAGTGCGGGCTGGGCTTAAGGCCTGGGCACAAGTGCGGGCTAGGCTTAAGGCAGGGGCACAAGTGCGGGCTAGGCTTAAGGCCTGGGCACAAGTGCGGGCTAGGCTTAAGGCCGGGGCACTAGTGCGGGCTAGGCTTAAGGCCTGGGCACAAGTGCGGGCTAGGCTTAAGGCCTGGGCACAAGTGCGGGCTAGGCTTAAGGCCTGGGCACAAGTGCGGGCTAGGCTTAAGGCCTGGTCACAAGTGCGGGCTAGGCTTAAGGCCTGGGCACAAGTGCGGGCTACGCTTAAGGCCGGGGGCACAAGTGCGGGCTAGGCTTAAGGCCGGGGGCACAAGTGCGGGCTAGGCATAAGGCCTGGGCACAAGTGCGGGCTAGGCTTAAGGCCGGGGGCACAAGTGCGGGCTAGGCTTAAGGCCTGGGCACAAGTGCGGGCTAGGCTTAAGGCCTGGGCACAAGTGCGGGCTAGGCTTAAGGCCTGGGCACAAGTGCGGGCTAGGCTTAAGGCCTGGGCACAAGTGCGGGCTAGGCTTAAGGCCGATGCACAAGTGCGGGCTAGGCTTAAGGCCGGGGCACAAGTGCGGGCTAGGCTTAAGGCCTGGGCACAAGTGCGGGCTAGGCTTAAGGCCTGGGCACAAGTGCGGGCTAGGCTTAAGGCCTGGCCACAAGTGCGGGCTAGGCTTAAGGCCTGGGCACAAGTGCGGGCTAGGCTTAAGGCCTGGGCACAAGTGCGGGCTAGGCTTAAGGCCTGGGCACAAGTGCGGGCTAGGCTTATGGCCGGGGCACAAGTGCGGGCTAGGCTTAAGGCCTGGCCACAAGTGCGGGCTGGGCTTAAAGCCTCGGCACAAGTGCGGGCTGGGCTTAAGGCCTCGGCACAAGTGCGGGCTGGGCTTAAGGCCTCGGCACAAGTGCGGGCTGGGCTTAAGGCCTGGGCACAAGTGCGGGCTGGGCTTAAGGCCTGGGCACAAGTGCGGGCTGGGCTTAAGGCCTGGGCACAAGTGCGGGCTGGGCTTAAGGCCTGGGCACAAGTGCGGGCTGGGCTTAAGGCCTGGGCACAAGTGCGGGCTGGGCTTAAGGCCTGGGCACAAGTGCGGGCTGGGCTTTAGGCCGGGGCACAAGTGCGGGCTAGGCTAAAGGCCGGGGCACAAGTGCGGGCTAGGCTTAAGGCCGGGGCACAAGTGCGGGCTAGGCTTAAGGCCGGGGCACAAGTGCGGGCTAGGCTTAAGGCCGGGGCACAAGTGCGGGCTAGGCTTAAGGCCGGGGCACAAGTGCGGACTAGGCTGAAGGCCGGGGCACAAGTGCGGGCTAGGCTGAAGGCCGGGGCACAAGTGCGGGCTAGGCTTAAGGCCGGGGCACAAGTGCGGGCTAGGCTTAAGGCCGGGGGCACAAGTGCGGGCTAGGCATAAGGCCTGGGCACAAGTGCGGGCTAGGCTTAAGGCCGATGCACAAGTGCGGGCTAGGCTTAAGGCCAGGGCACAAGTGCGGGCTAGGTTTAAGGCCTGGGCACAAGTGCGGGCTAGGCTTAAGGCCTGGGCACAAGTGCGGGCTAGGCTTAAGGCCTGGGCACAAGTGCGGGCTAGGCTTAAGGCCTGGGCACAAGTGCGGGCTAGGCTTAAGGCCGGGGCACAAGCGCGGGCTAGGCCTAAGGCCGGGGCACAAGTGCGGGCTAGGCCTAAGGCCGGGGCACAAGCGCGGGCTAGGCTTAAGGCCGGGGCACAAGCGCGGGCTAGGCTTAAGGCCGATGCACAAGCGCGGGCTAGGCTTAAGGCCGGGGCACAAACGCGGGCTAGGCTTAAGGCCGGGGCACAAGCGCGGGCTAGGCTTAAGGCCTGGGCACAAGCGCGGGCTATGCTTAAGGCCGGGGCACAAGTGCGGGCTAGGCTTAAGGCCTGGGCACAAGTGCGGGCTAGGCTTAAGGCCGGGGCACTAGTGCGGGCTAGGCTTAAGGCCTGGGCACAAGTGCGGGCTAGGCTTAAGGCCTGGGCACAAGTGCGGGTTAGGCTTAAGGCCTGGGCACAAGTGCGGGCTAGGCTTAAGACCTGGGCACAAGTGCGGGCTAGGCTTAAGGCCTGAGCACAAGTGCGGGCTAGGCTTAAGGCCGGGGCACAAGTGCGGGCTAGGCCTAAGGCCGGGGCACAAGTGCGGGCTAGGCATAAGGCCTGGGCACAAGTGCGGGCTAGGCTTAAGGCCGATGCACAAGTGCGGGCTAGGCTTAAGGCCGGGGCACAAGTGCGGGCTAGGCTTAAGGCCTGGGCACAAGTGCGGGCTAGGCTTAAGGCCGGGGCACAAGTGCGGGCTAGGCTTAAGGCCGGGGCACAAGTGCGGGCTAGGCTTAAGGCCGGGGCACAAGTGCGGGCTAGGCTTAATCCCGGGGCACAAGTGCGGGCTAGGCTTAAGGCCTGGGCACAAGTGCGGGCTAGGCTTAAGGCCTGGGCACAAGTGCGGGCTAGGCTTAAGGCCTGGGCACAAGTGCGGGCTAGGCTTAAGGCCTGGGCACAAGTGCGGGCTACGCTTAAGGCCGGGGGCACAAGTGCGGGCTAGGCTTAAGGCCGGGGGCACAAGTGCGGGCTAGGCATAAGGCCTGGGCACAAGTGCGGGCTAGGCTTAAGGCCGATGCACAAGTGCGGGCTAGGCTTAAGGCCGGGGCACAAGTGCGGGCTAGGTTTAAGGCCTGGGCACAAGTGCGGGCTAGGCTTAAGGCCTGGGCACAAGTGCGGGCTAGGCTTAAGGCCTGGGCACAAGTGCGGGCTAGGCTTAAGGCCTGAGCACAAGTGCGGGCTAGGCTTAAGGCCGGGGCACAAGTGCGGGCTAGGCCTAAGGCCGGGGCATAAGTGCGGGCTAGGCTTAAGGCCTGGGCACAAGTGCGGGCTACGCTTAAGGCCGGGGGCACAAGTGCGGGCTAGGCTTAAGGCCGGGGGCACAAGTGCGGGCTAGGCATAAGGCCTGGGCACAAGTGCGGGCTAGGCTTAAGGCCGCTGCACAAGTGCGGGCTAGGCTTAAGGCCGGGGCACAAGTGCGGGCTAGGTTTAAGGCCTGGGCACAAGTGCGGGCTAGGCTTAAGGCCTGGGCACAAGTGCGGGCTAGGCTTAAGGCCTGAGCACAAGTGCGGGCTAGGCTTAAGGCCGGGGCACAAGTGCGGGCTGGGCGTAAGGTCGGGGCACAAGTGCGGGCTGGGCTTAAGGTCGGGGCACAAGTGCGGGCTAGGCTTAAGGCCGGGGCACAAGTGCGGGCTAGGCTTAAGGCCGGGGCACAAGTGCGGGCTAGGCTTAAGGCCGGGGCACAAGTGCGGGCTAGGCTTAAGGCCGGGGCACAAGTGCGGGCTAGGCTTAAGGCCGGGGCACAAGTGCGGGCTAGGCTTAAGGCCGGGGCACAAGTGCGGGCTAGGCTTAAGGCCGGGGCACAAGTGCGGGCTAGGCTTAAGGCCGGGGCACAAGTGCGGGCTAGGCTTAAGGCCGGGGCACAAGTGCGGGCTAGGCTTAAGGCCGGGGCACAAGTGCAGTGCTGGCTAGGATCAAGGCAGGGGGCACAAGTGCTGGCTAGGCTTAAGGCATGGGCACAAGTGCCAGCTAGGCTTAAGGCCTGGGCACAAGTGCAGGCTAGGCTTAAGGCCTGGGCACAAGTGCAGTGCTGGCTAGGATCACGGCAAGGGGGCACAAGTGCTGGCTAGGCTTAAGGCATGGGCACAAGTGCTGGCTAGGCTTAAGGCATACAGCTAACTCTTTGCACTCTTTGCATAAAGGGTTAGGCACCCATAGGGGTGAAGAGCTAGCTTTCACCCCTCTACTCTGTACTTGGACATTTAGGACTAGATCCTTTGTTGTACAGTGCGGAGCCTCTCCATAACCCCATGCTCCAAGCGACCAGGCACTTCTTGTCTGTCCTCCGTAAATGGGTAATGCCTTCTTCCCCAATTACAGTCGTGCATGTGCATTCAGACGGGACAAGAGCGAAGAGCATAAAGCTGGCCCTATGTGCATAACCAACATGAAGCTGAAGACAAAAACAAACAAACAAGCATACAAGGGGCTCAAAAGTGCGGGCTGGGCTTAAGGCCTGGGCACAAGTGCGGGCTGGGCTTAAGGCCTGGGCACAAGTGCGGGCTGGGCTTAAGGCCTGGGCACAAGTGCGGGCTGGGCTTTAGGCCGGGGCACAAGTGCGGGCTAGGCTAAAGGCCGGGGCACAAGTGCGGGCTAGGCTTAAGGCCGATGCACAAGTGCGGGCTAGGCTTAAGGCCTGGGCACAAGTGCGGGCTAGGCTTAAGGCCTGGGCACAAGTGCGGGCTAGGCTTAAGGCCTGGGCACAAGTGCGGGCTGGGCTTAAGGCCTGGGCACAAGTGCGGGCTGGGCTTAAAGCCTCGGCACAAGTGCGGGCTGGGCTTAAGGCCTCGGCACAAGTGCGGGCTGGGCTTAAGGCCTCGGCACAAGTGCGGGCTGGGCTTAAGGCCTGGGCACAAGTGCGGGCTGGGCTTAAGGCCGGGGCACAAGTGCGGGCTAGGCTTAAGGCCGGGGCACAAGTGCGGGCTAGGCTTAAGGCCGGGGCACAAGTGCGGGCTAGGCTTAAGGCCGGGGCACAAGTGCGGGCTAGGCTTAAGGCCGGGGCACAAGTGCGGGCTAGGCTTAAGGCCGGGGCACAAGTGCGGGCTAGGCTTAAGGCCGGGGCACAAGTGCGGGCTAGGCTTAAGGCCGGGGCACAAGTGCGGGCTAGGCTTAAGGCCGGGGCACAAGTGCGGGCTAGGCTTAAGGCCGGGGCACAAGTGCGGGCTAGGCTTAAGGCCGGGGCACAAGTGCGGGCTAGGCTTAAGGCCGGGGCACAAGTGCGGGCTAGGCTTAAGGCCGGGGCACAAGTGCGGGCTAGGCTTAAGGCCGGGGCACAAGTGCAGGCTAGGCTTAAGGCCGGGGCACAAGTGCGGGCTAGGCTTAAGGCCGGGGCACAAGTGCGGGCTAGGCTTAAGGCCGGGGCACAAGTGCGGGCTAGGCTTAAGGCCGGGGCACAAGTGCGGGCTAGGCTTAAGGCCGGGGCACAAGTGCGGGCTAGGCTTAAGGCCGGGGCACAAGTGCGGGCTAGGCTTAAGGCCGGGGCACAAGTGCAGTGCTGGCTAGGATCAAGGCAGGGGGCACAAGTGCTGGCTAGGCTTAAGGCATGGGCACAAGTGCCAGCTAGGCTTAAGGCCTGGGCACAAGTGCAGGCTAGGCTTAAGGCCTGGGCACAAGTGCAGGCTAGGCTTAAGGCCTGGGCACAAGTGCAGTGCTGGCTAGGATCAAGGCAAGGGGGCACAAGTGCTGGCTAGGCTTAAGGCATGGGCACAAGTGCTGGCTAGGCTTAAGGCATACAGCTAACTCTTTGCACTCTTTGCATAAAGGGTTAGGCACCCGTAGGGGTGAAGAGCTAGCTTTCACCCCTCTACTCTGTACTTGGACATTTAGGACTAGATCCTTTGTTGTACAGTGCGGAGCCTCTCCATAACCCCATGCTCCAAGCGACCAGGCACTTCTTGTCTGTCCTCCGTAAATGGGTAATGCCTTCTTCCCCAATTACAGTCGTGCATGTGCATTCAGACGGGACAAGAGCGAAGAGCATAAAGCTGGCCCTATGTGCATAACCAACATGAAGCTGAAGACAAAAACAAACAAACAAGCATACAAGGGGCTCAAAAGTGCGGGCTGGGCTTAAGGCCTGGGCACAAGTGCGGGCTGGGCTTAAGGCCTGGGCACAAGTGCGGGCTGGGCTTAAGGCCTGGGCACAAGTGCGGGCTGGGCTTAAGGCCTGGGCACAAGTGCGGGCTGGGCTTAAGGCCTGGGCACAAGTGCGGGCTAGGCTTAAGGCCTGGGCAAAAGTGCGGGCTAGGCTTAAGGCCTGGGCACAAGTGCGGGCTAGGCTTAAGGCTTGGGCACAAGTGCGGGCTAGGCTTAAGGCCTGAGCACAAGTGCGGGCTTGGCTTAAGTCCGTGGCACAAGTGCGGGCTAGGCTTAAGGCCGGGGGCACAAGTGCGGGCTAGGCTTAAGGCCGGGGCACAAGTGCGGGCTAGGCTTAAGGCCGGGGCACAAGTGCGAGCTAGGCTTAAGGCCGGGGCACAAGTGCGGGCTGGGCTTAAGGCCTGGGCACAAGTGCGGGCTAGGCTTAAGGCAGGGGCACAAGTGCGGGCTAGGCTTAAGGCCTGGGCACAAGTGCGGGCTAGGCTTAAGGCCGGGGCACTAGTGCGGGCTAGGCTTAAGGCCTGGGCACAAGTGCGGGCTAGGCTTAAGGCCTGGGCACAAGTGCGGGCTAGGCTTAAGGCCTGGGCACAAGTGCGGGCTAGGCTTAAGGCCTGGTCACAAGTGCGGGCTAGGCTTAAGGCCTGGGCACAAGTGCGGGCTACGCTTAAGGCCGGGGGCACAAGTGCGGGCTAGGCTTAAGGCCGGGGGCACAAGTGCGGGCTAGGCATAAGGCCTGGGCACAAGTGCGGGCTAGGCTTAAGGCCGGGGGCACAAGTGCGGGCTAGGCTTAAGGCCTGGGCACAAGTGCGGGCTAGGCTTAAGGCCTGGGCACAAGTGCGGGCTAGGCTTAAGGCCTGGGCACAAGTGCGGGCTAGGCTTAAGGCCTGGGCACAAGTGCGGGCTAGGCTTAAGGCCTGGGCACAAGTGCGGGCTAGGCTTAAGGCCGATGCACAAGTGCGGGCTAGGCTTAAGGCCGGGGCACAAGTGCGGGCTAGGCTTAAGGCCTGGGCACAAGTGCGGGCTAGGCTTAAGGCCTGGCCACAAGTGCGGGCTAGGCTTAAGGCCTGGCCACAAGTGCGGGCTAGGCTTAAGGCCGGGGCACAAGTGCGGGCTAGGCTTAAGGCCTGGGCACAAGTGCGGGCTAGGCTTAAGGCCTGGGCACAAGTGCGGGCTAGGCTTAAGGCCTGGGCACAAGTGCGGGCTAGGCTTATGGCCTGGGCACAAGTGCGGGCTAGGCTTAAGGCCGGGGCACAAGTGCGGGCTAGGCTTAAGTCCATGGCACAAGTGCGGGCTAGGCTTAAGGCCGGGGCACAAGTGCGGGCTAGGCTTAAGTCCATGGCACAAGTGCGGGCTAGGCTTAAGGCCGGGGCACAAGTGCGGGCTAGGCTTAAGGCCGGGGCACAAGTGCGGGCTAGGCTTAAGGCCTGGGCACAAGTGCGGGCTAGGCTTAAGGCCGGGGCACAAGTGCGGGCTGGGCTTAAGGCCTGGGCACAAGTGCGGGCTAGGCTTAAGGCCGGGGCACAAGTGCGGGCTAGGCTTAAGGCCTGGGCACAAGTGCGGGCTAGGCTTAAGGCCGGGGCACTAGTGCGGGCTAGGCTTAAGGCCTGGGCACAAGTGCGGGCTAGGCTTAAGGCCTGGGCACAAGTGCGGGCTAGGCTTAAGGCCGGGGGCACAAGTGCGGGCTACGCTTAAGGCCGGGGGCACAAGTGCGGGCTAGGCTTAAGGCCGGGGGCACAAGTGCGGGCTAGGCATAAGGCCTGGGCACAAGTGCGGGCTAGGCTTAAGGCCGGGGGCACAAGTGCGGGCTAGGCTTAAGGCCTGGGCACAAGTGCGGGCTAGGCTTAAGGCCTGGGCACAAGTGCGGGCTAGGCTTAAGGCCTGGGCACAAGTGCGGGCTAGGCTTAAGGCCGATGCACAAGTGCGGGCTAGGCTTAAGGCCGGGGCACAAGTGCGGGCTAGGCTTAAGGCCTGGGCACAAGTGCGGGCTAGGCTTAAGGCCTGGGCACAAGTGCGGGCTAGGCTTAAGGCCTGGCCACAAGTGCGGGCTAGGCTTAAGGCCTGGGCACAAGTGCGGGCTAGGCTTAAGGCCTGGTCACAAGTGCGGGCTAGGCTTAAGGCCTGGGCACAAGTGCGGGCTACGCTTAAGGCCGGGGGCACAAGTGCGGGCTAGGCTTAAGGCCGGGGGCACAAGTGCGGGCTAGGCTTAAGGCCGGGGGCACAAGTGCGGGCTAGGCATAAGGCCTGGGCACAAGTGCGGGCTAGGCTTAAGGCCGGGGGCACAAGTGC
The DNA here is from genome assembly GCF_032444005.1 of Ranitomeya imitator. Taxonomy (NCBI): domain Eukaryota; kingdom Metazoa; phylum Chordata; class Amphibia; order Anura; family Dendrobatidae; genus Ranitomeya; species Ranitomeya imitator. Next base: position 892,683 of record NW_027194466.1, read on the forward strand.
GGGCTAGGCTTAAGGCCTGGGCACAAGTGCGGGCTAGGCTTAAGGCCTGGGCACAAGTGCGGGCTAGGCTTAAGGCCTGGGCACAAGTGCGGGCTAGGCTTAAGGCCTGGGCACAAGTGCGGGCTAGGCTTAAGGCCGATGCACAAGTGCGGGCTAGGCTTAAGGCCGGGGCACAAGTGCGGGCTAGGCTTAAGGCCTGGGCACAAGTGCGGGCTAGGCTTAAGGCCTGGGCACAAGTGCGGGCTAGGCTTAAGGCCTGGCCACAAGTGCGGGCTAGGCTTAAGGCCTGGGCACAAGTGCGGGCTAGGCTTAAGGCCTGGGCACAAGTGCGGGCTAGGCTTAAGGCCTGGGCACAAGTGCGGGCTAGGCTTATGGCCGGGGCACAAGTGCGGGCTAGGCTTAAGGCCTGGCCACAAGTGCGGGCTAGGCTTAAGGCCGGGGCACAAGTGCGGGCTAGGCTTAAGGCCTGGGCACAAGTGCGGGCTAGGCTTAAGGCCTGGTCACAAGTGCGGGCTAGGCTTAAGGCCTGGGCACAAGTGCGGGCTACGCTTAAGGCCGGGGGCACAAGTGCGGGCTAGGCTTAAGGCCGGGGGCACAAGTGCGGGCTAGGCATAAGGCCTGGGCACAAGTGCGGGCTAGGCTTAAGGCCGGGGGCACAAGTGCGGGCTAGGCTTAAGGCCTGGGCACAAGTGCGGGCTAGGCTTAAGGCCTGGGCACAAGTGCGGGCTAGGCTTAAGGCCTGGGCACAAGTGCGGGCTAGGCTTAAGGCCTGGGCACAAGTGCGGGCTAGGCTTAAGGCCGATGCACAAGTGCGGGCTAGGCTTAAGGCCGGGGCACAAGTGCGGGCTAGGCTTAAGGCCTGGGCACAAGTGCGGGCTAGGCTTAAGGCCTGGGCACAAGTGCGGGCTAGGCTTAAGGCCTGGCCACAAGTGCGGGCTAGGCTTAAGGCCTGGGCACAAGTGCGGGCTAGGCTTAAGGCCTGGGCACAAGTGCGGGCTAGGCTTAAGGCCTGGGCACAAGTGCGGGCTAGGCTTATGGCCGGGGCACAAGTGCGGGCTAGGCTTAAGGCCTGGCCACAAGTGCGGGCTGGGCTTAAAGCCTCGGCACAAGTGCGGGCTGGGCTTAAGGCCTCGGCACAAGTGCGGGCTGGGCTTAAGGCCTCGGCACAAGTGCGGGCTGGGCTTAAGGCCTGGGCACAAGTGCGGGCTGGGCTTAAGGCCTGGGCACAAGTGCGGGCTGGGCTTAAGGCCTGGGCACAAGTGCGGGCTGGGCTTAAGGCCTGGGCACAAGTGCGGGCTGGGCTTAAGGCCTGGGCACAAGTGCGGGCTGGGCTTAAGGCCTGGGCACAAGTGCGGGCTGGGCTTTAGGCCGGGGCACAAGTGCGGGCTAGGCTAAAGGCCGGGGCACAAGTGCGGGCTAGGCTTAAGGCCGGGGCACAAGTGCGGGCTAGGCTTAAGGCCGGGGCACAAGTGCGGGCTAGGCTTAAGGCCGGGGCACAAGTGCGGGCTAGGCTTAAGGCCGGGGCACAAGTGCGGACTAGGCTGAAGGCCGGGGCACAAGTGCGGGCTAGGCTGAAGGCCGGGGCACAAGTGCGGGCTAGGCTTAAGGCCGGGGCACAAGTGCGGGCTAGGCTTAAGGCCGGGGGCACAAGTGCGGGCTAGGCATAAGGCCTGGGCACAAGTGCGGGCTAGGCTTAAGGCCGATGCACAAGTGCGGGCTAGGCTTAAGGCCAGGGCACAAGTGCGGGCTAGGTTTAAGGCCTGGGCACAAGTGCGGGCTAGGCTTAAGGCCTGGGCACAAGTGCGGGCTAGGCTTAAGGCCTGGGCACAAGTGCGGGCTAGGCTTAAGGCCTGGGCACAAGTGCGGGCTAGGCTTAAGGCCGGGGCACTAGTGCGGGCTAGGCTTAAGGCCTGGGCACAAGTGCGGGCTAGGCTTAAGGCCTGGGCACAAGTGCGGGTTAGGCTTAAGGCCTGGGCACAAGTGCGGGCTAGGCTTAAGACCTGGGCACAAGTGCGGGCTAGGCTTAAGGCCTGAGCACAAGTGCGGGCTAGGCTTAAGGCCGGGGCACAAGTGCGGGCTAGGCCTAAGGCCGGGGCACAAGTGCGGGCTAGGCATAAGGCCTGGGCACAAGTGCGGGCTAGGCTTAAGGCCGATGCACAAGTGCGGGCTAGGCTTAAGGCCGGGGCACAAGTGCGGGCTAGGCTTAAGGCCTGGGCACAAGTGCGGGCTAGGCTTAAGGCCGGGGCACAAGTGCGGGCTAGGCTTAAGGCCGGGGCACAAGTGCGGGCTAGGCTTAAGGCCGGGGCACAAGTGCGGGCTAGGCTTAATCCCGGGGCACAAGTGCGGGCTAGGCTTAAGGCCTGGGCACAAGTGCGGGCTAGGCTTAAGGCCTGGGCACAAGTGCGGGCTAGGCTTAAGGCCTGGGCACAAGTGCGGGCTAGGCTTAAGGCCTGGGCACAAGTGCGGGCTACGCTTAAGGCCGGGGGCACAAGTGCGGGCTAGGCTTAAGGCCGGGGGCACAAGTGCGGGCTAGGCATAAGGCCTGGGCACAAGTGCGGGCTAGGCTTAAGGCCGATGCACAAGTGCGGGCTAGGCTTAAGGCCGGGGCACAAGTGCGGGCTAGGTTTAAGGCCTGGGCACAAGTGCGGGCTAGGCTTAAGGCCTGGGCACAAGTGCGGGCTAGGCTTAAGGCCTGGGCACAAGTGCGGGCTAGGCTTAAGGCCTGAGCACAAGTGCGGGCTAGGCTTAAGGCCGGGGCACAAGTGCGGGCTAGGCCTAAGGCCGGGGCACAAGTGCGGGCTAGGCTTAAGGCCTGGGCACAAGTGCGGGCTACGCTTAAGGCCGGGGGCACAAGTGCGGGCTAGGCTTAAGGCCGGGGGCACAAGTGCGGGCTAGGCATAAGGCCTGGGCACAAGTGCGGGCTAGGCTTAAGGCCGATGCACAAGTGCGGGCTAGGCTTAAGGCCGGGGCACAAGTGCGGGCTAGGTTTAAGGCCTGGGCACAAGTGCGGGCTAGGCTTAAGGCCTGGGCACAAGTGCGGGCTAGGCTTAAGGCCTGAGCACAAGTGCGGGCTAGGCTTAAGGCCGGGGCACAAGTGCGGGCTGGGCGTAAGGTCGGGGCACAAGTGCAGTGCTGGCTAGGATCAAGGCAGGGGGCACAAGTGCTGGCTAGGCTTAAGGCATGGGCACAAGTGCCAGCTAGGCTTAAGGCCTGGGCACAAGTGCAGGCTAGGCTTAAGGCCTGGGCACAAGTGCAGTGCTGGCTAGGATCACGGCAAGGGGGCACAAGTGCTGGCTAGGCTTAAGGCATGGGCACAAGTGCTGGCTAGGCTTAAGGCATACAGCTAACTCTTTGCACTCTTTGCATAAAGGGTTAGGCACCCATAGGGGTGAAGAGCTAGCTTTCACCCCTCTACTCTGTACTTGGACATTTAGGACTAGATCCTTTGTTGTACAGTGCGGAGCCTCTCCATAACCCCATGCTCCAAGCGACCAGGCACTTCTTGTCTGTCCTCCGTAAATGGGTAATGCCTTCTTCCCCAATTACAGTCGTGCATGTGCATTCAGACGGGACAAGAGCGAAGAGCATAAAGCTGGCCCTATGTGCATAACCAACATGAAGCTGAAGACAAAAACAAACAAACAAGCATACAAGGGGCTCAAAAGTGCGGGCTGGGCTTAAGGCCTGGGCACAAGTGCGGGCTGGGCTTAAGGCCTGGGCACAAGTGCGGGCTGGGCTTAAGGCCTGGGCACAAGTGCGGGCTGGGCTTTAGGCCGGGGCACAAGTGCGGGCTAGGCTAAAGGCCGGGGCACAAGTGCGGGCTAGGCTTAAGGCCGATGCACAAGTGCGGGCTAGGCTTAAGGCCTGGGCACAAGTGCGGGCTAGGCTTAAGGCCTGGGCACAAGTGCGGGCTAGGCTTAAGGCCTGGGCACAAGTGCGGGCTGGGCTTAAGGCCTGGGCACAAGTGCGGGCTGGGCTTAAAGCCTCGGCACAAGTGCGGGCTGGGCTTAAGGCCTCGGCACAAGTGCGGGCTGGGCTTAAGGCCTGGGCACAAGTGCGGGCTGGGCTTAAGGCCTGGGCACAAGTGCGGGCTGGGCTTAAGGCCGGGGCACAAGTGCGGGCTAGGCTTAAGGCCGGGGCACAAGTGCGGGCTAGGCTTAAGGCCGGGGCACAAGTGCGGGCTAGGCTTAAGGCCGGGGCACAAGTGCGGGCTAGGCTTAAGGCCGGGGCACAAGTGCGGGCTAGGCTTAAGGCCGGGGCACAAGTGCGGGCTAGGCTTAAGGCCGGGGCACAAGTGCGGGCTAGGCTTAAGGCCGGGGCACAAGTGCGGGCTAGGCTTAAGGCCGGGGCACAAGTGCGGGCTAGGCTTAAGGCCGGGGCACAAGTGCGGGCTAGGCTTAAGGCCGGGGCACAAGTGCGGGCTAGGCTTAAGGCCGGGGCACAAGTGCGGGCTAGGCTTAAGGCCGGGGCACAAGTGCGGGCTAGGCTTAAGGCCGGGGCACAAGTGCGGGCTAGGCTTAAGGCCGGGGCACAAGTGCGGGCTAGGCTTAAGGCCGGGGCACAAGTGCAGGCTAGGCTTAAGGCCGGGGCACAAGTGCGGGCTAGGCTTAAGGCCGGGGCACAAGTGCGGGCTAGGCTTAAGGCCGGGGCACAAGTGCGGGCTAGGCTTAAGGCCGGGGCACAAGTGCGGGCTAGGCTTAAGGCCGGGGCACAAGTGCGGGCTAGGCTTAAGGCCGGGGCACAAGTGCGGGCTAGGCTTAAGGCCGGGGCACAAGTGCAGTGCTGGCTAGGATCAAGGCAGGGGGCACAAGTGCTGGCTAGGCTTAAGGCATGGGCACAAGTGCCAGCTAGGCTTAAGGCCTGGGCACAAGTGCAGGCTAGGCTTAAGGCCTGGGCACAAGTGCAGGCTAGGCTTAAGGCCTGGGCACAAGTGCAGTGCTGGCTAGGATCAAGGCAAGGGGGCACAAGTGCTGGCTAGGCTTAAGGCATGGGCACAAGTGCTGGCTAGGCTTAAGGCATACAGCTAACTCTTTGCACTCTTTGCATAAAGGGTTAGGCACCCATAGGGGTGAAGAGCTAGCTTTCACCCCTCTACTCTGTACTTGGACATTTAGGACTAGATCCTTTGTTGTACAGTGCGGAGCCTCTCCATAACCCCATGCTCCAAGCGACCAGGCACTTCTTGTCTGTCCTCCGTAAATGGGTAATGCCTTCTTCCCCAATTACAGTCGTGCATGTGCATTCAGACGGGACAAGAGCGAAGAGCATAAAGCTGGCCCTATGTGCATAACCAACATGAAGCTGAAGACAAAAACAAACAAACAAGCATACAAGGGGCTCAAAAGTGCGGGCTGGGCTTAAGGCCTGGGCACAAGTGCGGGCTGGGCTTAAGGCCTGGGCACAAGTGCGGGCTGGGCTTAAGGCCTGGGCACAAGTGCGGGCTGGGCTTAAGGCCTGGGCACAAGTGCGGGCTAGGCTTAAGGCCTGGGCACAAGTGCGGGCTAGGCTTAAGGCCTGGGCACAAGTGCGGGCTAGGCTTAAGGCCTGGGCACAAGTGCGGGCTAGGCTTAAGGCCTGGGCACAAGTGCGGGCTACGCTTAAGGCCGGGGGCACAAGTGCGGGCTAGGCTTAAGGCCGGGGGCACAAGTGCGGGCTAGGCATAAGGCCTGGGCACAAGTGCGGGCTAGGCTTAAGGCCGATGCACAAGTGCGGGCTAGGCTTAAGGCCGGGGCACAAGTGCGGGCTAGGTTTAAGGCCTGGGCACAAGTGCGGGCTAGGCTTAAGGCCTGGGCACAAGTGCGGGCTAGGCTTAAGGCCTGGGCACAAGTGCGGGCTAGGCTTAAGGCCTGAGCACAAGTGCGGGCTAGGCTTAAGGCCGGGGCACAAGTGCGGGCTAGGCCTAAGGCCGGGGCATAAGTGCGGGCTAGGCTTAAGGCCTGGGCACAAGTGCGGGCTACGCTTAAGGCCGGGGGCACAAGTGCGGGCTAGGCTTAAGGCCGGGGGCACAAGTGCGGGCTAGGCATAAGGCCTGGGCACAAGTGCGGGCTAGGCTTAAGGCCGCTGCACAAGTGCGGGCTAGGCTTAAGGCCGGGGCACAAGTGCGGGCTAGGTTTAAGGCCTGGGCACAAGTGCGGGCTAGGCTTAAGGCCTGGGCACAAGTGCGGGCTAGGCTTAAGGCCTGAGCACAAGTGCGGGCTAGGCTTAAGGCCGGGGCACAAGTGCGGGCTGGGCGTAAGGTCGGGGCACAAGTGCGGGCTGGGCTTAAGGTCGGGGCACAAGTGCGGGCTAGGCTTAAGGCCGGGGCACAAGTGCGGGCTAGGCTTAAGGCCGGGGCACAAGTGCGGGCTAGGCTTAAGGCCGGGGCACAAGTGCGGGCTAGGCTTAAGGCCGGGGCACAAGTGCGGGCTAGGCTTAAGGCCGGGGCACAAGTGCGGGCTAGGCTTAAGGCCGGGGCACAAGTGCGGGCTAGGCTTAAGGCCGGGGCACAAGTGCGGGCTAGGCTTAAGGCCGGGGCACAAGTGCGGGCTAGGCTTAAGGCCGGGGCACAAGTGCGGGCTAGGCTTAAGGCCGGGGCACAAGTGCAGTGCTGGCTAGGATCAAGGCAGGGGGCACAAGTGCTGGCTAGGCTTAAGGCATGGGCACAAGTGCCAGCTAGGCTTAAGGCCTGGGCACAAGTGCAGGCTAGGCTTAAGGCCTGGGCACAAGTGCAGTGCTGGCTAGGATCACGGCAAGGGGGCACAAGTGCTGGCTAGGCTTAAGGCATGGGCACAAGTGCTGGCTAGGCTTAAGGCATACAGCTAACTCTTTGCACTCTTTGCATAAAGGGTTAGGCACCCATAGGGGTGAAGAGCTAGCTTTCACCCCTCTACTCTGTACTTGGACATTTAGGACTAGATCCTTTGTTGTACAGTGCGGAGCCTCTCCATAACCCCATGCTCCAAGCGACCAGGCACTTCTTGTCTGTCCTCCGTAAATGGGTAATGCCTTCTTCCCCAATTACAGTCGTGCATGTGCATTCAGACGGGACAAGAGCGAAGAGCATAAAGCTGGCCCTATGTGCATAACCAACATGAAGCTGAAGACAAAAACAAACAAACAAGCATACAAGGGGCTCAAAAGTGCGGGCTGGGCTTAAGGCCTGGGCACAAGTGCGGGCTGGGCTTAAGGCCTGGGCACAAGTGCGGGCTGGGCTTAAGGCCTGGGCACAAGTGCGGGCTGGGCTTTAGGCCGGGGCACAAGTGCGGGCTAGGCTAAAGGCCGGGGCACAAGTGCGGGCTAGGCTTAAGGCCGATGCACAAGTGCGGGCTAGGCTTAAGGCCTGGGCACAAGTGCGGGCTAGGCTTAAGGCCTGGGCACAAGTGCGGGCTAGGCTTAAGGCCTGGGCACAAGTGCGGGCTGGGCTTAAGGCCTGGGCACAAGTGCGGGCTGGGCTTAAAGCCTCGGCACAAGTGCGGGCTGGGCTTAAGGCCTCGGCACAAGTGCGGGCTGGGCTTAAGGCCTCGGCACAAGTGCGGGCTGGGCTTAAGGCCTGGGCACAAGTGCGGGCTGGGCTTAAGGCCGGGGCACAAGTGCGGGCTAGGCTTAAGGCCGGGGCACAAGTGCGGGCTAGGCTTAAGGCCGGGGCACAAGTGCGGGCTAGGCTTAAGGCCGGGGCACAAGTGCGGGCTAGGCTTAAGGCCGGGGCACAAGTGCGGGCTAGGCTTAAGGCCGGGGCACAAGTGCGGGCTAGGCTTAAGGCCGGGGCACAAGTGCGGGCTAGGCTTAAGGCCGGGGCACAAGTGCGGGCTAGGCTTAAGGCCGGGGCACAAGTGCGGGCTAGGCTTAAGGCCGGGGCACAAGTGCGGGCTAGGCTTAAGGCCGGGGCACAAGTGCGGGCTAGGCTTAAGGCCGGGGCACAAGTGCGGGCTAGGCTTAAGGCCGGGGCACAAGTGCGGGCTAGGCTTAAGGCCGGGGCACAAGTGCAGGCTAGGCTTAAGGCCGGGGCACAAGTGCGGGCTAGGCTTAAGGCCGGGGCACAAGTGCGGGCTAGGCTTAAGGCCGGGGCACAAGTGCGGGCTAGGCTTAAGGCCGGGGCACAAGTGCGGGCTAGGCTTAAGGCCGGGGCACAAGTGCGGGCTAGGCTTAAGGCCGGGGCACAAGTGCGGGCTAGGCTTAAGGCCGGGGCACAAGTGCAGTGCTGGCTAGGATCAAGGCAGGGGGCACAAGTGCTGGCTAGGCTTAAGGCATGGGCACAAGTGCCAGCTAGGCTTAAGGCCTGGGCACAAGTGCAGGCTAGGCTTAAGGCCTGGGCACAAGTGCAGGCTAGGCTTAAGGCCTGGGCACAAGTGCAGTGCTGGCTAGGATCAAGGCAAGGGGGCACAAGTGCTGGCTAGGCTTAAGGCATGGGCACAAGTGCTGGCTAGGCTTAAGGCATACAGCTAACTCTTTGCACTCTTTGCATAAAGGGTTAGGCACCCGTAGGGGTGAAGAGCTAGCTTTCACCCCTCTACTCTGTACTTGGACATTTAGGACTAGATCCTTTGTTGTACAGTGCGGAGCCTCTCCATAACCCCATGCTCCAAGCGACCAGGCACTTCTTGTCTGTCCTCCGTAAATGGGTAATGCCTTCTTCCCCAATTACAGTCGTGCATGTGCATTCAGACGGGACAAGAGCGAAGAGCATAAAGCTGGCCCTATGTGCATAACCAACATGAAGCTGAAGACAAAAACAAACAAACAAGCATACAAGGGGCTCAAAAGTGCGGGCTGGGCTTAAGGCCTGGGCACAAGTGCGGGCTGGGCTTAAGGCCTGGGCACAAGTGCGGGCTGGGCTTAAGGCCTGGGCACAAGTGCGGGCTGGGCTTAAGGCCTGGGCACAAGTGCGGGCTGGGCTTAAGGCCTGGGCACAAGTGCGGGCTAGGCTTAAGGCCTGGGCAAAAGTGCGGGCTAGGCTTAAGGCCTGGGCACAAGTGCGGGCTAGGCTTAAGGCTTGGGCACAAGTGCGGGCTAGGCTTAAGGCCTGAGCACAAGTGCGGGCTTGGCTTAAGTCCGTGGCACAAGTGCGGGCTAGGCTTAAGGCCGGGGGCACAAGTGCGGGCTAGGCTTAAGGCCGGGGCACAAGTGCGGGCTAGGCTTAAGGCCGGGGCACAAGTGCGAGCTAGGCTTAAGGCCGGGGCACAAGTGCGGGCTGGGCTTAAGGCCTGGGCACAAGTGCGGGCTAGGCTTAAGGCAGGGGCACAAGTGCGGGCTAGGCTTAAGGCCTGGGCACAAGTGCGGGCTAGGCTTAAGGCCGGGGCACTAGTGCGGGCTAGGCTTAAGGCCTGGGCACAAGTGCGGGCTAGGCTTAAGGCCTGGGCACAAGTGCGGGCTAGGCTTAAGGCCTGGGCACAAGTGCGGGCTAGGCTTAAGGCCTGGTCACAAGTGCGGGCTAGGCTTAAGGCCTGGGCACAAGTGCGGGCTACGCTTAAGGCCGGGGGCACAAGTGCGGGCTAGGCTTAAGGCCGGGGGCACAAGTGCGGGCTAGGCATAAGGCCTGGGCACAAGTGCGGGCTAGGCTTAAGGCCGGGGGCACAAGTGCGGGCTAGGCTTAAGGCCTGGGCACAAGTGCGGGCTAGGCTTAAGGCCTGGGCACAAGTGCGGGCTAGGCTTAAGGCCTGGGCACAAGTGCGGGCTAGGCTTAAGGCCTGGGCACAAGTGCGGGCTAGGCTTAAGGCCTGGGCACAAGTGCGGGCTAGGCTTAAGGCCGATGCACAAGTGCGGGCTAGGCTTAAGGCCGGGGCACAAGTGCGGGCTAGGCTTAAGGCCTGGGCACAAGTGCGGGCTAGGCTTAAGGCCTGGCCACAAGTGCGGGCTAGGCTTAAGGCCTGGCCACAAGTGCGGGCTAGGCTTAAGGCCGGGGCACAAGTGCGGGCTAGGCTTAAGGCCTGGGCACAAGTGCGGGCTAGGCTTAAGGCCTGGGCACAAGTGCGGGCTAGGCTTAAGGCCTGGGCACAAGTGCGGGCTAGGCTTATGGCCTGGGCACAAGTGCGGGCTAGGCTTAAGGCCGGGGCACAAGTGCGGGCTAGGCTTAAGTCCATGGCACAAGTGCGGGCTAGGCTTAAGGCCGGGGCACAAGTGCGGGCTAGGCTTAAGTCCATGGCACAAGTGCGGGCTAGGCTTAAGGCCGGGGCACAAGTGCGGGCTAGGCTTAAGGCCGGGGCACAAGTGCGGGCTAGGCTTAAGGCCTGGGCACAAGTGCGGGCTAGGCTTAAGGCCGGGGCACAAGTGCGGGCTGGGCTTAAGGCCTGGGCACAAGTGCGGGCTAGGCTTAAGGCCGGGGCACAAGTGCGGGCTAGGCTTAAGGCCTGGGCACAAGTGCGGGCTAGGCTTAAGGCCGGGGCACTAGTGCGGGCTAGGCTTAAGGCCTGGGCACAAGTGCGGGCTAGGCTTAAGGCCTGGGCACAAGTGCGGGCTAGGCTTAAGGCCGGGGGCACAAGTGCGGGCTACGCTTAAGGCCGGGGGCACAAGTGCGGGCTAGGCTTAAGGCCGGGGGCACAAGTGCGGGCTAGGCATAAGGCCTGGGCACAAGTGCGGGCTAGGCTTAAGGCCGGGGGCACAAGTGCGGGCTAGGCTTAAGGCCTGGGCACAAGTGCGGGCTAGGCTTAAGGCCTGGGCACAAGTGCGGGCTAGGCTTAAGGCCTGGGCACAAGTGCGGGCTAGGCTTAAGGCCGATGCACAAGTGCGGGCTAGGCTTAAGGCCGGGGCACAAGTGCGGGCTAGGCTTAAGGCCTGGGCACAAGTGCGGGCTAGGCTTAAGGCCTGGGCACAAGTGCGGGCTAGGCTTAAGGCCTGGCCACAAGTGCGGGCTAGGCTTAAGGCCTGGGCACAAGTGCGGGCTAGGCTTAAGGCCTGGTCACAAGTGCGGGCTAGGCTTAAGGCCTGGGCACAAGTGCGGGCTACGCTTAAGGCCGGGGGCACAAGTGCGGGCTAGGCTTAAGGCCGGGGGCACAAGTGCGGGCTAGGCTTAAGGCCGGGGGCACAAGTGCGGGCTAGGCATAAGGCCTGGGCACAAGTGCGGGCTAGGCTTAAGGCCGGGGGCACAAGTGCGGGCTAGGCTTAAGGCCTGGGCACAAGTGCGGGCTAGGCTTAAGGCCTGGGCACAAGTGCGGGCTAGGCTTAAGGCCTGGGCACAAGTGCGGGCTAGGCTTAAGGCCTGGGCACAAGTGCGGGCTAGGCTTAAGGCCGATGCACAAGTGCGGGCTAGGCTTAAGGCCGGGGCACAAGTGCGGGCTAGGCTTAAGGCCTGGGCACAAGTGCGGGCTAGGCTTAAGGCCTGGGCACAAGTGCGGGCTAGGCTTAAGGCCTGGCCACAAGTGCGGGCTAGGCTTAAGGCCTGGGCACAAGTGCGGGCTAGGCTTAAGGCCTGGGCACAAGTGCGGGCTAGGCTTAAGGCCTGGGCACAAGTGCGGGCTAGGCTTATGGCCGGGGCACAAGTGCGGGCTAGGCTTAAGGCCTGGCCACAAGTGCGGGCTAGGCTTAAGGCCGGGGCACAAGTGCGGGCTAGGCTTAAGGCCTGGGCACAAGTGCGGGCTAGGCTTAAGGCCTGGTCACAAGTGCGGGCTAGGCTTAAGGCCTGGGCACAAGTGCGGGCTACGCTTAAGGCCGGGGGCACAAGTGCGGGCTAGGCTTAAGGCCGGGGGCACAAGTGCGGGCTAGGCATAAGGCCTGGGCACAAGTGCGGGCTAGGCTTAAGGCCGGGGGCACAAGTGCGGGCTAGGCTTAAGGCCTGGGCACAAGTGCGGGCTAGGCTTAAGGCCTGGGCACAAGTGCGGGCTAGGCTTAAGGCCTGGGCACAAGTGCGGGCTAGGCTTAAGGCCTGGGCACAAGTGCGGGCTAGGCTTAAGGCCGATGCACAAGTGCGGGCTAGGCTTAAGGCCGGGGCACAAGTGCGGGCTAGGCTTAAGGCCTGGGCACAAGTGCGGGCTAGGCTTAAGGCCTGGGCACAAGTGCGGGCTAGGCTTAAGGCCTGGCCACAAGTGCGGGCTAGGCTTAAGGCCTGGGCACAAGTGCGGGCTAGGCTTAAGGCCTGGGCACAAGTGCGGGCTAGGCTTAAGGCCTGGGCACAAGTGCGGGCTAGGCTTATGGCCGGGGCACAAGTGCGGGCTAGGCTTAAGGCCTGGCCACAAGTGCGGGCTGGGCTTAAAGCCTCGGCACAAGTGCGGGCTGGGCTTAAGGCCTCGGCACAAGTGCGGGCTGGGCTTAAGGCCTCGGCACAAGTGCGGGCTGGGCTTAAGGCCTGGGCACAAGTGCGGGCTGGGCTTAAGGCCTGGGCACAAGTGCGGGCTGGGCTTAAGGCCTGGGCACAAGTGCGGGCTGGGCTTAAGGCCTGGGCACAAGTGCGGGCTGGGCTTAAGGCCTGGGCACAAGTGCGGGCTGGGCTTAAGGCCTGGGCACAAGTGCGGGCTGGGCTTTAGGCCGGGGCACAAGTGCGGGCTAGGCTAAAGGCCGGGGCACAAGTGCGGGCTAGGCTTAAGGCCGGGGCACAAGTGCGGGCTAGGCTTAAGGCCGGGGCACAAGTGCGGGCTAGGCTTAAGGCCGGGGCACAAGTGCGGGCTAGGCTTAAGGCCGGGGCACAAGTGCGGACTAGGCTGAAGGCCGGGGCACAAGTGCGGGCTAGGCTGAAGGCCGGGGCACAAGTGCGGGCTAGGCTTAAGGCCGGGGCACAAGTGCGGGCTAGGCTTAAGGCCGGGGGCACAAGTGCGGGCTAGGCATAAGGCCTGGGCACAAGTGCGGGCTAGGCTTAAGGCCGATGCACAAGTGCGGGCTAGGCTTAAGGCCAGGGCACAAGTGCGGGCTAGGTTTAAGGCCTGGGCACAAGTGCGGGCTAGGCTTAAGGCCTGGGCACAAGTGCGGGCTAGGCTTAAGGCCTGGGCACAAGTGCGGGCTAGGCTTAAGGCCTGGGCACAAGTGCGGGCTAGGCTTAAGGCCGGGGCACTAGTGCGGGCTAGGCTTAAGGCCTGGGCACAAGTGCGGGCTAGGCTTAAGGCCTGGGCACAAGTGCGGGTTAGGCTTAAGGCCTGGGCACAAGTGCGGGCTAGGCTTAAGACCTGGGCACAAGTGCGGGCTAGGCTTAAGGCCTGAGCACAAGTGCGGGCTAGGCTTAAGGCCGGGGCACAAGTGCGGGCTAGGCCTAAGGCCGGGGCACAAGTGCGGGCTAGGCATAAGGCCTGGGCACAAGTGCGGGCTAGGCTTAAGGCCGATGCACAAGTGCGGGCTAGGCTTAAGGCCGGGGCACAAGTGCGGGCTAGGCTTAAGGCCTGGGCACAAGTGCGGGCTAGGCTTAAGGCCGGGGCACAAGTGCGGGCTAGGCTTAAGGCCGGGGCACAAGTGCGGGCTAGGCTTAAGGCCGGGGCACAAGTGCGGGCTAGGCTTAATCCCGGGGCACAAGTGCGGGCTAGGCTTAAGGCCTGGGCACAAGTGCGGGCTAGGCTTAAGGCCTGGGCACAAGTGCGGGCTAGGCTTAAGGCCTGGGCACAAGTGCGGGCTAGGCTTAAGGCCTGGGCACAAGTGCGGGCTACGCTTAAGGCCGGGGGCACAAGTGCGGGCTAGGCTTAAGGCCGGGGGCACAAGTGCGGGCTAGGCATAAGGCCTGGGCACAAGTGCGGGCTAGGCTTAAGGCCGATGCACAAGTGCGGGCTAGGCTTAAGGCCGGGGCACAAGTGCGGGCTAGGTTTAAGGCCTGGGCACAAGTGCGGGCTAGGCTTAAGGCCTGGGCACAAGTGCGGGCTAGGCTTAAGGCCTGGGCACAAGTGCGGGCTAGGCTTAAGGCCTGAGCACAAGTGCGGGCTAGGCTTAAGGCCGGGGCACAAGTGCGGGCTAGGCCTAAGGCCGGGGCACAAGTGCGGGCTAGGCTTAAGGCCTGGGCACAAGTGCGGGCTACGCTTAAGGCCGGGGGCACAAGTGCGGGCTAGGCTTAAGGCCGGGGGCACAAGTGCGGGCTAGGCATAAGGCCTGGGCACAAGTGCGGGCTAGGCTTAAGGCCGATGCACAAGTGCGGGCTAGGCTTAAGGCCGGGGCACAAGTGCGGGCTAGGTTTAAGGCCTGGGCACAAGTGCGGGCTAGGCTTAAGGCCTGGGCACAAGTGCGGGCTAGGCTTAAGGCCTGAGCACAAGTGCGGGCTAGGCTTAAGGCCGGGGCACAAGTGCGGGCTGGGCGTAAGGTCGGGGCACAAGTGCAGTGCTGGCTAGGATCAAGGCAGGGGGCACAAGTGCTGGCTAGGCTTAAGGCATGGGCACAAGTGCCAGCTAGGCTTAAGGCCTGGGCACAAGTGCAGGCTAGGCTTAAGGCCTGGGCACAAGTGCAGTGCTGGCTAGGATCACGGCAAGGGGGCACAAGTGCTGGCTAGGCTTAAGGCATGGGCACAAGTGCTGGCTAGGCTTAAGGCATACAGCTAACTCTTTGCACTCTTTGCATAAAGGGTTAGGCACCCATAGGGGTGAAGAGCTAGCTTTCACCCCTCTACTCTGTACTTGGACATTTAGGACTAGATCCTTTGTTGTACAGTGCGGAGCCTCTCCATAACCCCATGCTCCAAGCGACCAGGCACTTCTTGTCTGTCCTCCGTAAATGGGTAATGCCTTCTTCCCCAATTACAGTCGTGCATGTGCATTCAGACGGGACAAGAGCGAAGAGCATAAAGCTGGCCCTATGTGCATAACCAACATGAAGCTGAAGACAAAAACAAACAAACAAGCATACAAGGGGCTCAAAAGTGCGGGCTGGGCTTAAGGCCTGGGCACAAGTGCGGGCTGGGCTTAAGGCCTGGGCACAAGTGCGGGCTGGGCTTAAGGCCTGGGCACAAGTGCGGGCTGGGCTTTAGGCCGGGGCACAAGTGCGGGCTAGGCTAAAGGCCGGGGCACAAGTGCGGGCTAGGCTTAAGGCCGATGCACAAGTGCGGGCTAGGCTTAAGGCCTGGGCACAAGTGCGGGCTAGGCTTAAGGCCTGGGCACAAGTGCGGGCTAGGCTTAAGGCCTGGGCACAAGTGCGGGCTGGGCTTAAGGCCTGGGCACAAGTGCGGGCTGGGCTTAAAGCCTCGGCACAAGTGCGGGCTGGGCTTAAGGCCTCGGCACAAGTGCGGGCTGGGCTTAAGGCCTGGGCACAAGTGCGGGCTGGGCTTAAGGCCTGGGCACAAGTGCGGGCTGGGCTTAAGGCCGGGGCACAAGTGCGGGCTAGGCTTAAGGCCGGGGCACAAGTGCGGGCTAGGCTTAAGGCCGGGGCACAAGTGCGGGCTAGGCTTAAGGCCGGGGCACAAGTGCGGGCTAGGCTTAAGGCCGGGGCACAAGTGCGGGCTAGGCTTAAGGCCGGGGCACAAGTGCGGGCTAGGCTTAAGGCCGGGGCACAAGTGCGGGCTAGGCTTAAGGCCGGGGCACAAGTGCGGGCTAGGCTTAAGGCCGGGGCACAAGTGCGGGCTAGGCTTAAGGCCGGGGCACAAGTGCGGGCTAGGCTTAAGGCCGGGGCACAAGTGCGGGCTAGGCTTAAGGCCGGGGCACAAGTGCGGGCTAGGCTTAAGGCCGGGGCACAAGTGCGGGCTAGGCTTAAGGCCGGGGCACAAGTGCGGGCTAGGCTTAAGGCCGGGGCACAAGTGCGGGCTAGGCTTAAGGCCGGGGCACAAGTGCAGGCTAGGCTTAAGGCCGGGGCACAAGTGCGGGCTAGGCTTAAGGCCGGGGCACAAGTGCGGGCTAGGCTTAAGGCCGGGGCACAAGTGCGGGCTAGGCTTAAGGCCGGGGCACAAGTGCGGGCTAGGCTTAAGGCCGGGGCACAAGTGCGGGCTAGGCTTAAGGCCGGGGCACAAGTGCGGGCTAGGCTTAAGGCCGGGGCACAAGTGCAGTGCTGGCTAGGATCAAGGCAGGGGGCACAAGTGCTGGCTAGGCTTAAGGCATGGGCACAAGTGCCAGCTAGGCTTAAGGCCTGGGCACAAGTGCAGGCTAGGCTTAAGGCCTGGGCACAAGTGCAGGCTAGGCTTAAGGCCTGGGCACAAGTGCAGTGCTGGCTAGGATCAAGGCAAGGGGGCACAAGTGCTGGCTAGGCTTAAGGCATGGGCACAAGTGCTGGCTAGGCTTAAGGCATACAGCTAACTCTTTGCACTCTTTGCATAAAGGGTTAGGCACCCATAGGGGTGAAGAGCTAGCTTTCACCCCTCTACTCTGTACTTGGACATTTAGGACTAGATCCTTTGTTGTACAGTGCGGAGCCTCTCCATAACCCCATGCTCCAAGCGACCAGGCACTTCTTGTCTGTCCTCCGTAAATGGGTAATGCCTTCTTCCCCAATTACAGTCGTGCATGTGCATTCAGACGGGACAAGAGCGAAGAGCATAAAGCTGGCCCTATGTGCATAACCAACATGAAGCTGAAGACAAAAACAAACAAACAAGCATACAAGGGGCTCAAAAGTGCGGGCTGGGCTTAAGGCCTGGGCACAAGTGCGGGCTGGGCTTAAGGCCTGGGCACAAGTGCGGGCTGGGCTTAAGGCCTGGGCACAAGTGCGGGCTGGGCTTAAGGCCTGGGCACAAGTGCGGGCTGGGCTTAAGGCCTGGGCACAAGTGCGGGCTAGGCTTAAGGCCTGGGCAAAAGTGCGGGCTAGGCTTAAGGCCTGGGCACAAGTGCGGGCTAGGCTTAAGGCTTGGGCACAAGTGCGGGCTAGGCTTAAGGCCTGAGCACAAGTGCGGGCTTGGCTTAAGTCCGTGGCACAAGTGCGGGCTAGGCTTAAGGCCGGGGGCACAAGTGCGGGCTAGGCTTAAGGCCGGGGCACAAGTGCGGGCTAGGCTTAAGGCCGGGGCACAAGTGCGAGCTAGGCTTAAGGCCGGGGCACAAGTGCGGGCTGGGCTTAAGGCCTGGGCACAAGTGCGGGCTAGGCTTAAGGCAGGGGCACAAGTGCGGGCTAGGCTTAAGGCCTGGGCACAAGTGCGGGCTAGGCTTAAGGCCGGGGCACTAGTGCGGGCTAGGCTTAAGGCCTGGGCACAAGTGCGGGCTAGGCTTAAGGCCTGGGCACAAGTGCGGGCTAGGCTTAAGGCCTGGGCACAAGTGCGGGCTAGGCTTAAGGCCTGGTCACAAGTGCGGGCTAGGCTTAAGGCCTGGGCACAAGTGCGGGCTACGCTTAAGGCCGGGGGCACAAGTGCGGGCTAGGCTTAAGGCCGGGGGCACAAGTGCGGGCTAGGCATAAGGCCTGGGCACAAGTGCGGGCTAGGCTTAAGGCCGGGGGCACAAGTGCGGGCTAGGCTTAAGGCCTGGGCACAAGTGCGGGCTAGGCTTAAGGCCTGGGCACAAGTGCGGGCTAGGCTTAAGGCCTGGGCACAAGTGCGGGCTAGGCTTAAGGCCTGGGCACAAGTGCGGGCTAGGCTTAAGGCCTGGGCACAAGTGCGGGCTAGGCTTAAGGCCGATGCACAAGTGCGGGCTAGGCTTAAGGCCGGGGCACAAGTGCGGGCTAGGCTTAAGGCCTGGGCACAAGTGCGGGCTAGGCTTAAGGCCTGGCCACAAGTGCGGGCTAGGCTTAAGGCCTGGCCACAAGTGCGGGCTAGGCTTAAGGCCGGGGCACAAGTGCGGGCTAGGCTTAAGGCCTGGGCACAAGTGCGGGCTAGGCTTAAGGCCTGGGCACAAGTGCGGGCTAGGCTTAAGGCCTGGGCACAAGTGCGGGCTAGGCTTATGGCCTGGGCACAAGTGCGGGCTAGGCTTAAGGCCGGGGCACAAGTGCGGGCTAGGCTTAAGTCCATGGCACAAGTGCGGGCTAGGCTTAAGGCCGGGGCACAAGTGCGGGCTAGGCTTAAGGCCTGGGCACAAGTGCGGGCTAGGCTTAAGGCCTGGGCACAAGTGCGGGCTAGGCTTAAGGCCTGGGCACAAGTGCGGGCTAGGCTTATGGCCTGGGCACAAGTGCGGGCTAGGCTTAAGGCCGGGGCACTAGTGCGGGCTAGGCTTAAGGCCTGGGCACAAGTGCGGGCTAGGCTTAAGGCCTGGGCACAAGTGCGGGCTAGGCTTAAGGCCGGGGGCACAAGTGCGGGCTACGCTTAAGGCCGGGGGCACAAGTGCGGGCTAGGCTTAAGGCCGGGGGCACAAGTGCGGGCTAGGCATAAGGCCTGGGCACAAGTGCGGGCTAGGCTTAAGGCCGGGGGCACAAGTGCGGGCTAGGCTTAAGGCCTGGGCACAAGTGCGGGCTAGGCTTAAGGCCTGGGCACAAGTGCGGGCTAGGCTTAAGGCCTGGGCACAAGTGCGGGCTAGGCTTAAGGCCGATGCACAAGTGCGGGCTAGGCTTAAGGCCGGGGCACAAGTGCGGGCTAGGCTTAAGGCCTGGGCACAAGTGCGGGCTAGGCTTAAGGCCTGGGCACAAGTGCGGGCTAGGCTTAAGGCCTGGCCACAAGTGCGGGCTAGGCTTAAGGCCTGGGCACAAGTGCGGGCTAGGCTTAAGGCCTGGTCACAAGTGCGGGCTAGGCTTAAGGCCTGGGCACAAGTGCGGGCTACGCTTAAGGCCGGGGGCACAAGTGCGGGCTAGGCTTAAGGCCGGGGGCACAAGTGCGGGCTAGGCATAAGGCCTGGGCACAAGTGCGGGCTAGGCTTAAGGCCGGGGGCACAAGTGCGGGCTAGGCTTAAGGCCTGGGCACAAGTGCGGGCTAGGCTTAAGGCCTGGGCACAAGTGCGGGCTAGGCTTAAGGCCTGGGCACAAGTGCGGGCTAGGCTTAAGGCCTGGGCACAAGTGCGGGCTAGGCTTAAGGCCGATGCACAAGTGCGGGCTAGGCTTAAGGCCGGGGCACAAGTGCGGGCTAGGCTTAAGGCCTGGGCACAAGTGCGGGCTAGGCTTAAGGCCTGGGCACAAGTGCGGGCTAGGCTTAAGGCCTGGCCACAAGTGCGGGCTAGGCTTAAGGCCTGGGCACAAGTGCGGGCTAGGCTTAAGGCCTGGGCACAAGTGCGGGCTAGGCTTAAGGCCTGGGCACAAGTGCGGGCTAGGCTTATGGCCGGGGCACAAGTGCGGGCTAGGCTTAAGGCCTGGCCACAAGTGCGGGCTAGGCTTAAGGCCGGGGCACAAGTGCGGGCTAGGCTTAAGGCCTGGGCACAAGTGCGGGCTAGGCTTAAGGCCTGGGCACAAGTGCGGGCTAGGCTTATGGCCTGGGCACAAGTGCGGGCTAGGCTTAAGGCCTGGGCACAAGTGCGGGCTAGGCTTAAGGCCTGGGCACAAGTGCGGGCTAGGCTTAAGGCCTGGGCACAAGTGCGGGCTAGGCTTATGGCCGGGGCACAAGTGCGGGCTAGGCTTAAGGCCTGGCCACAAGTGCGGGCTAGGCTTAAGGCCGGGGCACAAGTGCGGGCTAGGCTTAAGGCCTGGGCACAAGTGCGGGCTAGGCTTAAGGCCTGGGCACAAGTGCGGGCTAGGCTTATGGCCTGGGCACAAGTGCGGGCTAGGCTTAAGGCCGGGGCACAAGTGCGGGCTAGGCTTAAGTCCATGGCACAAGTGCGGGCTAGGCTTAAGGCCGGGGCACAAGTGCGGGCTAGGCTTAAGGCCTGGGCACAAGTGCGGGCTAGGCTTAAGGCCGGGGCACAAGTGCGGGCTAGGCTTAAGGCCTGGGCACAAGTGCGGGCTAGGCTTAAGGCCGGGGCACAAGTGCGGGCTAGGCTTAAGGCCGGGGCACAAGTGCGGGCTAGGCTTAAGGCCGGGGCACAAGTGCGGGCTAGGCTTAAGGCCGGGGCACAAGTGCGGGCTAGGCTTAAGGCCGGGGCACAAGTGCGGGCTAGGCTTAAGGCCGGGGCACAAGTGCGGGCTAGGCTTAAGGCCGGGGCACAAGTGCGGGCTAGGCTTAAGGCCGGGGCACAAGTGCGGGCTAGGCTTAAGGCCGGGGCACAAGTGCGGGCTAGGCTTAAGGCCGGGGCACAAGTGCGGGCTAGGCTTAAGGCCGGGGCACAAGTGCGGGCTAGGCTTAAGGCCGGGGCACAAGTGCGGGCTAGGCTTAAGGCCGGGGCACAAGTGCGGGCTAGGCTTAAGGCCGGGGCACAAGTGCGGGCTAGGCTTAAGGCCGGGGCACAAGTGCGGGCTAGGCTTAAGGCCGGGGCACAAGTGCAGGCTAGGCTTAAGGCCGGGGCACAAGTGCGGGCTAGGCTTAAGGCCGGGGCACAAGTGCGGGCTAGGCTTAAGGCCGGGGCACAAGTGCGGGCTAGGCTTAAGGCCGGGGCACAAGTGCGGGCTAGGCTTAAGGCCGGGGCACAAGTGCGGGCTAGGCTTAAGGCCGGGGCACAAGTGCGGGCTAGGCTTAAGGCCGGGGCACAAGTGCAGTGCTGGCTAGGATCAAGGCAGGGGGCACAAGTGCTGGCTAGGCTTAAGGCATGGGCACAAGTGCCAGCTAGGCTTAAGGCCTGGGCACAAGTGCAGGCTAGGCTTAAGGCCTGGGCACAAGTGCAGGCTAGGCTTAAGGCCTAGGCACAAGTGCAGTGCTGGCTAGGATCAAGGCAAGGGGGCACAAGTGCTGGCTAGGCTTAAGGCATGGGCACAAGTGCTGGCTAGGCTTAAGGCATACAGCTAACTCTTTGCACTCTTTGCATAAAGGGTTAGGCACCCATAGGGGTGAAGAGCTAGCTTTCACCCCTCTACTCTGTACTTGGACATTTAGGACTAGATCCTTTGTTGTACAGTGCGGAGCCTCTCCATAACCCCATGCTCCAAGCGACCAGGCACTTCTTGTCTGTCCTCCGTAAATGGGTAATGCCTTCTTCCCCAATTACAGTCGTGCATGTGCATTCAGACGGGACAAGAGCGAAGAGCATAAAGCTGGCCCTATGTGCATAACCAACATGAAGCTGAAGACAAAAACAAACAAACAAGCATACAAGGGGCTCAAAAGTGCGGGCTGGGCTTAAGGCCTGGGCACAAGTGCGGGCTGGGCTTAAGGCCTGGGCACAAGTGCGGGCTGGGCTTAAGGCCTGGGCACAAGTGCGGGCTGGGCTTAAGGCCTGGGCACAAGTGCGGGCTGGGCTTAAGGCCTGGGCACAAGTGCGGGCTAGGCTTAAGGCCTGGGCAAAAGTGCGGGCTAGGCTTAAGGCCTGGGCACAAGTGCGGGCTAGGCTTAAGGCTTGGGCACAAGTGCGGGCTAGGCTTAAGGCCTGAGCACAAGTGCGGGCTTGGCTTAAGTCCGTGGCACAAGTGCGGGCTAGGCTTAAGGCCGGGGGCACAAGTGCGGGCTAGGCTTAAGGCCGGGGCACAAGTGCGGGCTAGGCTTAAGGCCGGGGCACAAGTGCGAGCTAGGCTTAAGGCCGGGGCACAAGTGCGGGCTGGGCTTAAGGCCTGGGCACAAGTGCGGGCTAGGCTTAAGGCAGGGGCACAAGTGCGGGCTAGGCTTAAGGCCTGGGCACAAGTGCGGGCTAGGCTTAAGGCCGGGGCACTAGTGCGGGCTAGGCTTAAGGCCTGGGCACAAGTGCGGGCTAGGCTTAAGGCCTGGGCACAAGTGCGGGCTAGGCTTAAGGCCTGGGCACAAGTGCGGGCTAGGCTTAAGGCCTGGTCACAAGTGCGGGCTAGGCTTAAGGCCTGGGCACAAGTGCGGGCTACGCTTAAGGCCGGGGGCACAAGTGCGGGCTAGGCTTAAGGCCGGGGGCACAAGTGCGGGCTAGGCATAAGGCCTGGGCACAAGTGCGGGCTAGGCTTAAGGCCGGGGGCACAAGTGCGGGCTAGGCTTAAGGCCTGGGCACAAGTGCGGGCTAGGCTTAAGGCCTGGGCACAAGTGCGGGCTAGGCTTAAGGCCTGGGCACAAGTGCGGGCTAGGCTTAAGGCCTGGGCACAAGTGCGGGCTAGGCTTAAGGCCTGGGCACAAGTGCGGGCTAGGCTTAAGGCCGATGCACAAGTGCGGGCTAGGCTTAAGGCCGGGGCACAAGTGCGGGCTAGGCTTAAGGCCTGGGCACAAGTGCGGGCTAGGCTTAAGGCCTGGCCACAAGTGCGGGCTAGGCTTAAGGCCTGGCCACAAGTGCGGGCTAGGCTTAAGGCCGGGGCACAAGTGCGGGCTAGGCTTAAGGCCTGGGCACAAGTGCGGGCTAGGCTTAAGGCCTGGGCACAAGTGCGGGCTAGGCTTAAGGCCTGGGCACAAGTGCGGGCTAGGCTTATGGCCTGGGCACAAGTGCGGGCTAGGCTTAAGGCCGGGGCACAAGTGCGGGCTAGGCTTAAGTCCATGGCACAAGTGCGGGCTAGGCTTAAGGCCGGGGCACAAGTGCGGGCTAGGCTTAAGGCCTGGGCACAAGTGCGGGCTAGGCTTAAGGCCTGGGCACAAGTGCGGGCTAGGCTTAAGGCCTGGGCACAAGTGCGGGCTAGGCTTATGGCCTGGGCACAAGTGCGGGCTAGGCTTAAGGCCGGGGCACTAGTGCGGGCTAGGCTTAAGGCCTGGGCACAAGTGCGGGCTAGGCTTAAGGCCTGGGCACAAGTGCGGGCTAGGCTTAAGGCCGGGGGCACAAGTGCGGGCTACGCTTAAGGCCGGGGGCACAAGTGCGGGCTAGGCTTAAGGCCGGGGGCACAAGTGCGGGCTAGGCATAAGGCCTGGGCACAAGTGCGGGCTAGGCTTAAGGCCGGGGGCACAAGTGCGGGCTAGGCTTAAGGCCTGGGCACAAGTGCGGGCTAGGCTTAAGGCCTGGGCACAAGTGCGGGCTAGGCTTAAGGCCTGGGCACAAGTGCGGGCTAGGCTTAAGGCCGATGCACAAGTGCGGGCTAGGCTTAAGGCCGGGGCACAAGTGCGGGCTAGGCTTAAGGCCTGGGCACAAGTGCGGGCTAGGCTTAAGGCCTGGGCACAAGTGCGGGCTAGGCTTAAGGCCTGGCCACAAGTGCGGGCTAGGCTTAAGGCCTGGGCACAAGTGCGGGCTAGGCTTAAGGCCTGGTCACAAGTGCGGGCTAGGCTTAAGGCCTGGGCACAAG
Source organism: Ranitomeya imitator (assembly GCF_032444005.1). Classification (NCBI taxonomy): domain Eukaryota; kingdom Metazoa; phylum Chordata; class Amphibia; order Anura; family Dendrobatidae; genus Ranitomeya; species Ranitomeya imitator. The sequence continues at coordinate 915,561 of NW_027194466.1, forward strand.
TGCGGGCTACGCTTAAGGCCGGGGGCACAAGTGCGGGCTAGGCTTAAGGCCGGGGGCACAAGTGCGGGCTAGGCATAAGGCCTGGGCACAAGTGCGGGCTAGGCTTAAGGCCGGGGGCACAAGTGCGGGCTAGGCTTAAGGCCTGGGCACAAGTGCGGGCTAGGCTTAAGGCCTGGGCACAAGTGCGGGCTAGGCTTAAGGCCTGGGCACAAGTGCGGGCTAGGCTTAAGGCCTGGGCACAAGTGCGGGCTAGGCTTAAGGCCGATGCACAAGTGCGGGCTAGGCTTAAGGCCGGGGCACAAGTGCGGGCTAGGCTTAAGGCCTGGGCACAAGTGCGGGCTAGGCTTAAGGCCTGGGCACAAGTGCGGGCTAGGCTTAAGGCCTGGCCACAAGTGCGGGCTAGGCTTAAGGCCTGGGCACAAGTGCGGGCTAGGCTTAAGGCCTGGGCACAAGTGCGGGCTAGGCTTAAGGCCTGGGCACAAGTGCGGGCTAGGCTTATGGCCGGGGCACAAGTGCGGGCTAGGCTTAAGGCCTGGCCACAAGTGCGGGCTAGGCTTAAGGCCGGGGCACAAGTGCGGGCTAGGCTTAAGGCCTGGGCACAAGTGCGGGCTAGGCTTAAGGCCTGGGCACAAGTGCGGGCTAGGCTTATGGCCTGGGCACAAGTGCGGGCTAGGCTTAAGGCCGGGGCACAAGTGCGGGCTAGGCTTAAGTCCATGGCACAAGTGCGGGCTAGGCTTAAGGCCGGGGCACAAGTGCGGGCTAGGCTTAAGGCCTGGGCACAAGTGCGGGCTAGGCTTAAGGCCGGGGCACAAGTGCGGGCTAGGCTTAAGGCCTGGGCACAAGTGCGGGCTAGGCTTAAGGCCGGGGCACAAGTGCGGGCTGGGCTTAAGGCCTGGGCACAAGTGCGGGCTAGGCTTAAGGCCGGGGCACAAGTGCGGGCTAGGCTTAAGGCCTGGGCACAAGTGCGGGCTAGGCTTAAGGCCGGGGCACTAGTGCGGGCTAGGCTTAAGGCCTGGGCACAAGTGCGGGCTAGGCTTAAGGCCTGGGCACAAGTGCGGGCTAGGCTTAAGGCCGGGGGCACAAGTGCGGGCTACGCTTAAGGCCGGGGGCACAAGTGCGGGCTAGGCTTAAGGCCGGGGGCACAAGTGCGGGCTAGGCATAAGGCCTGGGCACAAGTGCGGGCTAGGCTTAAGGCCGGGGGCACAAGTGCGGGCTAGGCTTAAGGCCTGGGCACAAGTGCGGGCTAGGCTTAAGGCCTGGGCACAAGTGCGGGCTAGGCTTAAGGCCGATGCACAAGTGCGGGCTAGGCTTAAGGCCTGGGCACAAGTGCGGGCTAGGCTTAAGGCCTGGGCACAAGTGCGGGCTAGGCTTAAGGCCTGGGCACAAGTGCGGGCTGGGCTTAAGGCCTGGGCACAAGTGCGGGCTGGGCTTAAGGCCTGGGCACAAGTGCGGGCTGGGCTTAAAGCCTCGGCACAAGTGCGGGCTGGGCTTAAGGCCTCGGCACAAGTGCGGGCTGGGCTTAAGGCCTCGGCACAAGTGCGGGCTGGGCTTAAGGCCTGGGCACAAGTGCGGGCTGGGCTTAAGGCCTGGGCACAAGTGCGGGCTGGGCTTAAGGCCTGGGCACAAGTGCGGGCTGGGCTTAAGGCCTGGGCACAAGTGCGGGCTGGGCTTAAGGCCTGGGCACAAGTGCGGGCTGGGCTTAAGGCCTGGGCACAAGTGCGGGCTGGGCTTTAGGCCGGGGCACAAGTGCGGGCTAGGCTAAAGGCCGGGGCACAAGTGCGGGCTAGGCTTAAGGCCGGGGCACAAGTGCGGGCTAGGCTTAAGGCCGGGGCACAAGTGCGGGCTAGGCTTAAGGCCGGGGCACAAGTGCGGGCTAGGCTTAAGGCCGGGGCACAAGTGCGGGCTAGGCTGAAGGCCGGGGCACAAGTGCGGGCTAGGCTGAAGGCCGGGGCACAAGTGCGGGCTAGGCTTAAGGCCGGGGCACAAGTGCGGGCTAGGCTTAAGGCCGGGGGCACAAGTGCGGGCTAGGCATAAGGCCTGGGCACAAGTGCGGGCTAGGCTTAAGGCCGATGCACAAGTGCGGGCTAGGCTTAAGGCCAGGGCACAAGTGCGGGCTAGGTTTAAGGCCTGGGCACAAGTGCGGGCTAGGCTTAAGGCCTGGGCACAAGTGCGGGCTAGGCTTAAGGCCTGGGCACAAGTGCGGGCTAGGCTTAAGGCCTGGGCACAAGTGCGGGCTAGGCTTAAGGCCGGGGCACAAGCGCGGGCTAGGCTTAAGGCCGGGGCACAAGCGCGGGCTAGGCCTAAGGCCGGGGCACAAGCGCGGGCTAGGCCTAAGGCCGGGGCACAAGCGCGGGCTAGGCTTAAGGCCGGGGCACAAGCGCGGGCTAGGCTTAAGGCCGATGCACAAGCGCGGGCTAGGCTTAAGGCCGGGGCACAAACGCGGGCTAGGCTTAAGGCCGGGGCACAAGCGCGGGCTAGGCTTAAGGCCTGGGCACAAGCGCGGGCTAGGCTTAAGGCCGGGGCACAAGTGCGGGCTAGGCTTAAGGCCTGGGCACAAGTGCGGGCTAGGCTTAAGGCCGGGGCACTAGTGCGGGCTAGGCTTAAGGCCTGGGCACAAGTGCGGGCTAGGCTTAAGGCCTGGGCACAAGTGCAGGTTAGGCTTAAGGCCTGGGCACAAGTGCGGGCTAGGCTTAAGACCTGGGCACAAGTGCGGGCTAGGCTTAAGGCCTGAGCACAAGTGCGGGCTAGGCTTAAGGCCGGGGCACAAGTGCGGGCTAGGCCTAAGGCCGGGGCACAAGTGCGGGCTAGGCATAAGGCCTGGGCACAAGTGCGGGCTAGGCTTAAGGCCGATGCACAAGTGCGGGCTAGGCTTAAGGCCGGGGCACAAGTGCGGGCTAGGCTTAAGGCCTGGGCACAAGTGCGGGCTAGGCTTAAGGCCGGGGCACAAGTGCGGGCTAGGCTTAAGGCCGGGGCACAAGTGCGGGCTAGGCTTAAGGCCGGGGCACAAGTGCGGGCTAGGCTTAATCCCGGGGCACAAGTGCGGGCTAGGCTTAAGGCCTGGGCACAAGTGCGGGCTAGGCTTAAGGCCTGGGCACAAGTGCGGGCTAGGCTTAAGGCCTGGGCACAAGTGCGGGCTAGGCTTAAGGCCTGGGCACAAGTGCGGGCTACGCTTAAGGCCGGGGGCACAAGTGCGGGCTAGGCTTAAGGCCGGGGGCACAAGTGCGGGCTAGGCATAAGGCCTGGGCACAAGTGCGGGCTAGGCTTAAGGCCGATGCACAAGTGCGGGCTAGGCTTAAGGCCGGGGCACAAGTGCGGGCTAGGTTTAAGGCCTGGGCACAAGTGCGGGCTAGGCTTAAGGCCTGGGCACAAGTGCGGGCTAGGCTTAAGGCCTGGGCACAAGTGCGGGCTAGGCTTAAGGCCTGAGCACAAGTGCGGGCTAGGCTTAAGGCCTGGGCACAAGTGCGGGCTACGCTTAAGGCCGGGGGCACAAGTGCGGGCTAGGCTTAAGGCCGGGGGCACAAGTGCGGGCTAGGCATAAGGCCTGGGCACAAGTGCGGGCTAGGCTTAAGGCCGATGCACAAGTGCGGGCTAGGCTTAAGGCCGGGGCACAAGTGCGGGCTAGGTTTAAGGCCTGGGCACAAGTGCGGGCTAGGCTTAAGGCCTGGGCACAAGTGCGGGCTAGGCTTAAGGCCTGGGCACAAGTGCGGGCTAGGCTTAAGGCCTGAGCACAAGTGCGGGCTAGGCTTAAGGCCTGGGCACAAGTGCGGGCTACGCTTAAGGCCGGGGGCACAAGTGCGGGCTAGGCTTAAGGCCGGGGGCACAAGTGCGGGCTAGGCATAAGGCCTGGGCACAAGTGCGGGCTAGGCTTAAGGCCGATGCACAAGTGCGGGCTAGGCTTAAGGCCGGGGCACAAGTGCGGGCTAGGTTTAAGGCCTGGGCACAAGTGCGGGCTAGGCTTAAGGCCTGGGCACAAGTGCGGGCTAGGCTTAAGGCCTGAGCACAAGTGCGGGCTAGGCTTAAGGCCGGGGCACAAGTGCGGGCTGGGCGTAAGGCCGGGGCACAAGTGCGGGCTGGGCGTAAGGTCGGGGCACAAGTGCGGGCTGGGCTTAAGGTCGGGGCACAAGTGCGGGCTAGGCTTAAGGCCGGGGCACAAGTGCGGGCTAGGCTTAAGGCCGGGGCACAAGTGCGGGCTAGGCTTAAGGCCGGGGCACAAGTGCGGGCTAGGCTTAAGGCCGGGGCACAAGTGCGGGCTAGGCTTAAGGCCGGGGCACAAGTGCGGGCTAGGCTTAAGGCCGGGGCACAAGTGCGGGCTAGGCTTAAGGCCGGGGCACAAGTGCGGGCTAGGCTTAAGGCCGGGGCACAAGTGCGGGCTAGGCTTAAGGCCGGGGCACAAGTGCGGGCTAGGCTTAAGGCCGGGGCACAAGTGCAGTGCTGGCTAGGATCAAGGCAGGGGGCACAAGTGCTGGCTAGGCTTAAGGCATGGGCACAAGTGCCAGCTAGGCTTAAGGCCTGGGCACAAGTGCAGGCTAGGCTTAAGGCCTGGGCACAAGTGCAGTGCTGGCTAGGATCAAGGCAAGGGGGCACAAGTGCTGGCTAGGCTTAAGGCATGGGCACAAGTGCTGGCTAGGCTTAAGGCATACAGCTAACTCTTTGCACTCTTTGCATAAAGGGTTAGGCACCCATAGGGGTGAAGAGCTAGCTTTCACCCCTCTACTCTGTACTTGGACATTTAGGACTAGATCCTTTGTTGTACAGTGCGGAGCCTCTCCATAACCCCATGCTCCAAGCGACCAGGCACTTCTTGTCTGTCCTCCGTAAATGGGTAATGCCTTCTTCCCCAATTACAGTCGTGCATGTGCATTCAGACGGGACAAGAGCGAAGAGCATAAAGCTGGCCCTATGTGCATAACCAACATGAAGCTGAAGACAAAAACAAACAAACAAGCATACAAGGGGCTCAAAAGTGCGGGCTGGGCTTAAGGCCTGGGCACAAGTGCGGGCTGGGCTTAAGGCCTGGGCACAAGTGCGGGCTGGGCTTAAGGCCTGGGCACAAGTGCGGGCTGGGCTTTAGGCCGGGGCACAAGTGCGGGCTAGGCTAAAGGCCGGGGCACAAGTGCGGGCTAGGCTAAAGGCCTGGGCACAAGTGCGGGCTAGGCTTAAGGCCGGGGCACAAGTGCGGGCTGGGCTTAAGGCCTGGGCACAAGTGCGGGCTGGGCTTAAGGCCTGGGCACAAGTGCGGGCTGGGCTTAAGGCCTGGGCACAAGTGCGGGCTGGGCTTAAGGCCTGGGCACAAGTGCGGGCTAGGCTTAAGGCCCGGGCAAAAGTGCGGGCTAGGCTTAAGGCCTGGGCACAAGTGCGGGCTAGGCTTAAGGCTTGGGCACAAGTGCGGGCTAGGCTTAAGGCCTGAGCACAAGTGCGGGCTTGGCTTAAGTCCGTGGCACAAGTGCGGGCTAGGCTTAAGGCCGGGGGCACAAGTGCGGGCTAGGCTTAAGGCCGGGGCACAAGTGCGGGCTAGGCTTAAGGCCGGGGCACAAGTGCGAGCTAGGCTTAAGGCCGGGGCACAAGTGCGGGCTGGGCTTAAGGCCTGGGCACAAGTGCGGGCTAGGCTTAAGGCCGGGGCACAAGTGCGGGCTAGGCTTAAGGCCTGGGCACAAGTGCGGGCTAGGCTTAAGGCCGGGGCACTAGTGCGGGCTAGGCTTAAGGCCTGGGCACAAGTGCGGGCTAGGCTTAAGGCCTGGGCACAAGTGCGGGCTAGGCTTAAGGCCTGGTCACAAGTGCGGGCTAGGCTTAAGGCCTGGGCACAAGTGCGGGCTACGCTTAAGGCCGGGGGCACAAGTGCGGGCTAGGCTTAAGGCCGGGGGCACAAGTGCGGGCTAGGCTTTAGGCCGGGGCACAAGTGCGGGCTAGGCTAAAGGCCGGGGCACAAGTGCGGGCTAGGCTAAATGCCTGGGCACAAGTGCGGGCTAGGCTTAAGGCCGGGGCACAAGTGCGGGCTGGGCTTAAGGCCTGGGCACAAGTGCGGGCTGGGCTTAAGGCCTGGGCACAAGTGCGGGCTGGGCTTAAGGCCTGGGCACAAGTGCGGGCTGGGCTTAAGGCCTGGGCACAAGTGCGGGCTGGGCTTAAGGCCTGGGCAAAAGTGCGGGCTAGGCTTAAGGCCTGGGCACAAGTGCGGGCTAGGCTTAAGGCTTGGGCACAAGTGCGGGCTAGGCTTAAGGCTTGGGCACAAGTGCGGGCTAGGCTTAAGGCCTGAGCACAAGTGCGGGCTTGGCTTAAGTCCGTGGCACAAGTGCGGGCTAGGCTTAAGGCCGGGGGCACAAGTGCGGGCTAGGCTTAAGGCCGGGGGCACAAGTGCGGGCTAGGCTTAAGGCCGGGGCACAAGTGCGGGCTAGGCTTAAGGCCGGGGCACAAGTGCGAGCTAGGCTTAAGGCCGGGGCACAAGTGCGGGCTGGGCTTAAGGCCTGGGCACAAGTGCGGGCTAGGCTTAAGGCCGGGGCACAAGTGCGGGCTAGGCTTAAGGCCTGGGCACAAGTGCGGGCTAGGCTTAAGGCCGGGGCACTAGTGCGGGCTAGGCTTAAGGCCTGGGCACAAGTGCGGGCTAGGCTTAAGGCCTGGGCACAAGTGCGGGCTAGGCTTAAGGCCTGGTCACAAGTGCGGGCTAGGCTTAAGGCCTGGGCACAAGTGCGGGCTACGCTTAAGGCCGGGGGCACAAGTGCGGGCTAGGCTTAAGGCCGGGGGCACAAGTGCGGGCTAGGCATAAGGCCTGGGCACAAGTGCGGGCTAGGCTTAAGGCCGGGGGCACAAGTGCGGGCTAGGCTTAAGGCCTGGGCACAAGTGCGGGCTAGGCTTAAGGCCTGGGCACAAGTGCGGGCTAGGCTTAAGGCCTGGGCACAAGTGCGGGCTAGGCTTAAGGCCTGGGCACAAGTGCGGGCTAGGCTTAAGGCCTGGGCACAAGTGCGGGCTAGGCTTAAGGCCGATGCACAAGTGCGGGCTAGGCTTAAGGCCGGGGCACAAGTGCGGGCTAGGCTTAAGGCCTGGGCACAAGTGCGGGCTAGGCTTAAGGCCTGGCCACAAGTGCGGGCTAGGCTTAAGGCCTGGCCACAAGTGCGGGCTAGGCTTAAGGCCGGGGCACAAGTGCGGGCTGGGCTTAAGGCCTGGGCACAAGTGCGGGCTGGGCTTAAGGCCTGGGCACAAGTGCGGGCTGGGCTTAAGGCCTGGGCACAAGTGCGGGCTGGGCTTAAGGCCTGGGCACAAGTGCGGGCTGGGCTTAAGGCCTGGGCACAAGTGCGGGCTAGGCTTAAGGCCTGGGCAAAAGTGCGGGCTAGGCTTAAGGCCTGGGCACAAGTGCGGGCTAGGCTTAAGGCTTGGGCACAAGTGCGGGCTAGGCTTAAGGCCTGAGCACAAGTGCGGGCTTGGCTTAAGTCCGTGGCACAAGTGCGGGCTAGGCTTAAGGCCGGGGGCACAAGTGCGGGCTAGGCTTAAGGCCGGGGCACAAGTGCGGGCTAGGCTTAAGGCCGGGGCACAAGTGCGAGCTAGGCTTAAGGCCGGGGCACAAGTGCGGGCTGGGCTTAAGGCCTGGGCACAAGTGCGGGCTAGGCTTAAGGCCGGGGCACAAGTGCGGGCTAGGCTTAAGGCCTGGGCACAAGTGCGGGCTAGGCTTAAGGCCTGGGCACAAGTGCGGGCTAGGCTTAAGGCCGGGGCACTAGTGCGGGCTAGGCTTAAGGCCTGGGCACAAGTGCGGGCTAGGCTTAAGGCCTGGGCACAAGTGCGGGCTAGGCTTAAGGCCTGGTCACAAGTGCGGGCTAGGCTTAAGGCCTGGGCACAAGTGCGGGCTACGCTTAAGGCCGGGGGCACAAGTGCGGGCTAGGCTTAAGGCCGGGGGCACAAGTGCGGGCTAGGCATAAGGCCTGGGCACAAGTGCGGGCTAGGCTTAAGGCCGGGGGCACAAGTGCGGGCTAGGCTTAAGGCCTGGGCACAAGTGCGGGCTAGGCTTAAGGCCTGGGCACAAGTGCGGGCTAGGCTTAAGGCCTGGGCACAAGTGCGGGCTAGGCTTAAGGCCTGGGCACAAGTGCGGGCTAGGCTTAAGGCCGATGCACAAGTGCGGGCTAGGCTTAAGGCCGGGGCACAAGTGCGGGCTAGGCTTAAGGCCTGGGCACAAGTGCGGGCTAGGCTTAAGGCCTGGCCACAAGTGCGGGCTAGGCTTAAGGCCTGGCCACAAGTGCGGGCTAGGCTTAAGGCCGGGGCACAAGTGCGGGCTAGGCTTAAGGCCTGGGCACAAGTGCGGGCTAGGCTTAAGGCCTGGGCACAAGTGCGGGCTAGGCTTAAGGCCTGGGCACAAGTGCGGGCTAGGCTTAAGGCCTGGGCACAAGTGCGGGCTAGGCTTATGGCCTGGGCACAAGTGCGGGCTAGGCTTAAGGCCGGGGCACAAGTGCGGGCTAGGCTTAAGTCCATGGCACAAGTGCGGGCTAGGCTTAAGGCCGGGGCACAAGTGCGGGCTAGGCTTAAGTCCATGGCACAAGTGCGGGCTAGGCTTAAGGCCGGGGCACAAGTGCGGGCTAGGCTTAAGGCCGGGGCACAAGTGCGGGCTAGGCTTAAGGCCGGGGCACAAGTGCGGGCTAGGCTTAAGGCCTGGGCACAAGTGCAGGCTAGGCTTAAGGCCGGGGCACAAGTGCGGGCTGGGCTTAAGGCCTGGGCACAAGTGCGGGCTAGGCTTAAGGCCGGGGCACAAGTGCGGGCTAGGCTTAAGGCCTGGGCACAAGTGCGGGCTAGGCTTAAGGCCGGGGCACTAGTGCGGGCTAGGCTTAAGGCCTGGGCACAAGTGCGGGCTAGGCTTAAGGCCTGGGCACAAGTGCGGGCTAGGCTTAAGGCCGGGGGCACAAGTGCGGGCTACGCTTAAGGCCGGGGTCACAAGTGCGGGCTAGGCTTAAGGCCGGGGGCACAAGTGCGGGCTAGGCATAAGGCCTGGGCACAAGTGCGGGCTAGGCTTAAGGCCGGGGGCACACGTGCGGGCTAGGCTTAAGGCCTGGGCACAAGTGCGGGCTAGGCTTAAGGCCTGGGCACAAGTGCGGGCTAGGCTTAAGGCCTGGGCACAAGTGCGGGCTAGGCTTAAGGCCGATGCACAAGTGCGGGCTAGGCTTAAGGCCGGGGCACAAGTGCGGGCTAGGCTTAAGGCCTGGGCACAAGTGCGGGCTAGGCTTAAGGCCTGGGCACAAGTGCGGGCTGGGCTTAAGGCCTGGGCACAAGTGCGGGCTGGGCTTAAGGCCTGGGCACAAGTGCGGGCTGGGCTTAAGGCCTGGGCACAAGTGCGGGCTGGGCTTAAGGCCTGGGCACAAGTGCGGGCTGGGCTTAAGGCCTGGGCACAAGTGCGGGCTGGGCTTTAGGCCGGGGCACAAGTGCGGGCTAGGCTAAAGGCCGGGGCACAAGTGCGGGCTAGGCTTAAGGCCGGGGCACAAGTGCGGGCTAGGCTTAAGGCCGGGGCACAAGTGCGGGCTAGGCTTAAGGCCGGGGCACAAGTGCGGGCTAGGCTTAAGGCCGGGGCACAAGTGCGGGCTAGGCTGAAGGCCGGGGCACAAGTGCGGGCTAGGCTGAAGGCCGGGGCACAAGTGCGGGCTAGGCTTAAGGCCGGGGCACAAGTGCGGGCTAGGCTTAAGGCCGGGGGCACAAGTGCGGGCTAGGCATAAGGCCTGGGCACAAGTGCGGGCTAGGCTTAAGGCCGATGCACAAGTGCGGGCTAGGCTTAAGGCCAGGGCACAAGTGCGGGCTAGGTTTAAGGCCTGGGCACAAGTGCGGGCTAGGCTTAAGGCCTGGGCACAAGTGCGGGCTAGGCTTAAGGCCTGGGCACAAGTGCGGGCTAGGCTTAAGGCCTGGGCACAAGCGCGGGCTAGGCTTAAGGCCGGGGCACAAGCGCGGGCTAGGCCTAAGGCCGGGGCACAAGCGCGGGCTAGGCTTAAGGCCGGGGCACAAGCGCGGGCTAGGCTTAAGGCCGATGCACAAGCGCGGGCTAGGCTTAAGGCCGGGGCACAAACGCGGGCTAGGCTTAAGGCCTGGGCACAAGTGCGGGCTAGGCTTAAGGCCGGGGCACAAGTGCGGGCTAGGCTTAAGGCCGGGGCACAAGTGCGGGCTAGGCTTAAGGCCGGGGCACAAGTGCGGGCTAGGCTTAAGGCCTGGGCACAAGTGCGGGCTAGGCTTAATCCCGGGGCACAAGTGCGGGCTAGGCTTAAGGCCTGGGCACAAGTGCGGGCTAGGCTTAAGGCCTGGGCACAAATGCGGGCTAGGCTTAAGGCCTGGGCACAAGTGCGGGCTAGGCTTAAGGCCTGGGCACAAGTGCGGGCTACGCTTAAGGCCGGGGGCACAAGTGCGGGCTAGGCTTAAGGCCGGGGCACAAGTGCGGGCTAGGCTTAAGGCCGGGGCACAAGTGCGGGCTAGGCTTAAGGCCGGGGCACAAGTGCGGGCTAGGCTTAAGGCCGGGGCACAAGTGCGGGCTAGGCTTAAGGCCGGGGCACAAGTGCGGGCTAGGCTTAAGGCCGGGGCACAAGTGCGGGCTAGGCTTAAGGCCGGGGCACAAGTGCGGGCTAGGCTTAAGGCCGGGGCACAAGTGCGGGCTAGGCTTAAGGCCGGGGCACAAGTGCGGGCTAGGCTTAAGGCCGGGGCACAAGTGCAGTGCTGGCTAGGATCAAGGCAGGGGGCACAAGTGCTGGCTAGGCTTAAGGCATGGGCACAAGTGCCAGCTAGGCTTAAGGCCTGGGCACAAGTGCAGGCTAGGCTTAAGGCCTGGGCACAAGTGCAGTGCTGGCTAGGATCAAGGCAAGGGGGCACAAGTGCTGGCTAGGCTTAAGGCATGGGCACAAGTGCTGGCTAGGCTTAAGGCATACAGCTAACTCTTTGCACTCTTTGCATAAAGGGTTAGGCACCCATAGGGGTGAAGAGCTAGCTTTCACCCCTCTACTCTGTACTTGGACATTTAGGACTAGATCCTTTGTTGTACAGTGCGGAGCCTCTCCATAACCCCATGCTCCAAGCGACCAGGCACTTCTTGTCTGTCCTCCGTAAATGGGTAATGCCTTCTTCCCCAATTACAGTCGTGCATGTGCATTCAGACGGGACAAGAGCGAAGAGCATAAAGCTGGCCCTATGTGCATAACCAACATGAAGCTGAAGACAAAAACAAACAAACAAGCATACAAGGGGCTCAAAAGTGCGGGCTGGGCTTAAGGCCTGGGCACAAGTGCGGGCTGGGCTTAAGGCCTGGGCACAAGTGCGGGCTGGGCTTAAGGCCTGGGCACAAGTGCGGGCTGGGCTTTAGGCCGGGGCACAAGTGCGGGCTAGGCTAAAGGCCGGGGCACAAGTGCGGGCTAGGCTAAAGGCCTGGGCACAAGTGCGGGCTAGGCTTAAGGCCGGGGCACAAGTGCGGGCTGGGCTTAAGGCCTGGGCACAAGTGCGGGCTGGGCTTAAGGCCTGGGCACAAGTGCGGGCTGGGCTTAAGGCCTGGGCACAAGTGCGGGCTGGGCTTAAGGCCTGGGCACAAGTGCGGGCTAGGCTTAAGGCCTGGGCAAAAGTGCGGGCTAGGCTTAAGGCCTGGGCACAAGTGCGGGCTAGGCTTAAGGCTTGGGCACAAGTGCGGGCTAGGCTTAAGGCCTGAGCACAAGTGCGGGCTTGGCTTAAGTCCGTGGCACAAGTGCGGGCTAGGCTTAAGGCCGGGGGCACAAGTGCGGGCTAGGCTTAAGGCCGGGGCACAAGTGCGGGCTAGGCTTAAGGCCGGGGCACAAGTGCGAGCTAGGCTTAAGGCCGGGGCACAAGTGCGGGCTGGGCTTAAGGCCTGGGCACAAGTGCGGGCTAGGCTTAAGGCCGGGGCACAAGTGCGGGCTAGGCTTAAGGCCTGGGCACAAGTGCGGGCTAGGCTTAAGGCCGGGGCACTAGTGCGGGCTAGGCTTAAGGCCTGGGCACAAGTGCGGGCTAGGCTTAAGGCCTGGGCACAAGTGCGGGCTAGGCTTAAGGCCTGGTCACAAGTGCGGGCTAGGCTTAAGGCCTGGGCACAAGTGCGGGCTACGCTTAAGGCCGGGGGCACAAGTGCGGGCTAGGCTTAAGGCCGGGGGCACAAGTGCGGGCTAGGCTTTAGGCCGGGGCACAAGTGCGGGCTAGGCTAAAGGCCGGGGCACAAGTGCGGGCTAGGCTAAATGCCTGGGCACAAGTGCGGGCTAGGCTTAAGGCCGGGGCACAAGTGCGGGCTGGGCTTAAGGCCTGGGCACAAGTGCGGGCTGGGCTTAAGGCCTGGGCACAAGTGCGGGCTGGGCTTAAGGCCTGGGCACAAGTGCGGGCTGGGCTTAAGGCCTGGGCACAAGTGCGGGCTGGGCTTAAGGCCTGGGCAAAAGTGCGGGCTAGGCTTAAGGCCTGGGCACAAGTGCGGGCTAGGCTTAAGGCTTGGGCACAAGTGCGGGCTAGGCTTAAGGCCTGAGCACAAGTGCGGGCTTGGCTTAAGTCCGTGGCACAAGTGCGGGCTAGGCTTAAGGCCGGGGGCACAAGTGCGGGCTAGGCTTAAGGCCGGGGGCACAAGTGCGGGCTAGGCTTAAGGCCGGGGCACAAGTGCGGGCTAGGCTTAAGGCCGGGGCACAAGTGCGAGCTAGGCTTAAGGCCGGGGCACAAGTGCGGGCTGGGCTTAAGGCCTGGGCACAAGTGCGGGCTAGGCTTAAGGCCGGGGCACAAGTGCGGGCTAGGCTTAAGGCCTGGGCACAAGTGCGGGCTAGGCTTAAGGCCGGGGCACTAGTGCGGGCTAGGCTTAAGGCCTGGGCACAAGTGCGGGCTAGGCTTAAGGCCTGGGCACAAGTGCGGGCTAGGCTTAAGGCCTGGTCACAAGTGCGGGCTAGGCTTAAGGCCTGGGCACAAGTGCGGGCTACGCTTAAGGCCGGGGGCACAAGTGCGGGCTAGGCTTAAGGCCTGGGCACAAGTGCGGGCTAGGCTTAAGGCCTGGCCACAAGTGCGGGCTAGGCTTAAGGCCTGGCCACAAGTGCGGGCTAGGCTTAAGGCCGGGGCACAAGTGCGGGCTGGGCTTAAGGCCTGGGCACAAGTGCGGGCTGGGCTTAAGGCCTGGGCACAAGTGCGGGCTGGGCTTAAGGCCTGGGCACAAGTGCGGGCTGGGCTTAAGGCCTGGGCACAAGTGCGGGCTGGGCTTAAGGCCTGGGCACAAGTGCGGGCTAGGCTTAAGGCCTGGGCAAAAGTGCGGGCTAGGCTTAAGGCCTGGGCACAAGTGCGGGCTAGGCTTAAGGCTTGGGCACAAGTGCGGGCTAGGCTTAAGGCCTGAGCACAAGTGCGGGCTTGGCTTAAGTCCGTGGCACAAGTGCGGGCTAGGCTTAAGGCCGGGGGCACAAGTGCGGGCTAGGCTTAAGGCCGGGGCACAAGTGCGGGCTAGGCTTAAGGCCGGGGCACAAGTGCGAGCTAGGCTTAAGGCCGGGGCACAAGTGCGGGCTGGGCTTAAGGCCTGGGCACAAGTGCGGGCTAGGCTTAAGGCCGGGGCACAAGTGCGGGCTAGGCTTAAGGCCTGGGCACAAGTGCGGGCTAGGCTTAAGGCCTGGGCACAAGTGCGGGCTAGGCTTAAGGCCGGGGCACTAGTGCGGGCTAGGCTTAAGGCCTGGGCACAAGTGCGGGCTAGGCTTAAGGCCTGGGCACAAGTGCGGGCTAGGCTTAAGGCCTGGTCACAAGTGCGGGCTAGGCTTAAGGCCTGGGCACAAGTGCGGGCTACGCTTAAGGCCGGGGGCACAAGTGCGGGCTAGGCTTAAGGCCGGGGGCACAAGTGCGGG